>NW_020185317.1:3236752-3405267 GCF_003031525.2 Neophocaena asiaeorientalis asiaeorientalis
CAGAAAGAAAAAGACAAATACCGTATGCTAACACATATATATGGAATTTAAGGGAAAAAAATGTCATGAAGAACCTAGGGGTAAGACAGGAATAAAGACGCAGACCTACTGGAGAACGGACTTGAGGATATGGGGAGGGGGAAGGGTGAGTTTTGACAGGGCGAGAGAGAGTCATGGACATATACACACTAACAAACGTAGTAAGGTAGATAGCTGGGGGGAAGCAGCCGCAAGGCACAGGGATATTAGCTCGGGGCTTTGTGACAGCCTGGAAGGGTGGGATGGGGAGAGTGGGAGGGAGGGAGACGCAAGAGGGAAGACATATGGGAACATATGTATATGTATAGCTGATTCACATTGTTATAAAGCAGAAACTAACACACCATTGTAAAGCAATTATACCCCAATAAAGTTGTTTAAAAAAAAAAAAAAAAAGACAACACAGAAATACAAAGCATCGTAAGAGACTACTACAAGCAACTTTATGCCAATTGAATGGACAACCTGGAAGAAATAGACAAATTCTTAGGAAGGTCTAACCTTCCAAGACTGAACCAGAGAGAAGTTGAAAATATGAACAGACCAATCACAAGTAATGAAATTGAAACTGTGATTAAAAATCTTCCAACAAAAAAAAAGCCGAGGACCAGATGGCTTCACGGGTGAATTCTATCAAACATTTAGAAATTGGAAATTGGAAAAGAAGTAAAACTGTCACTGTTTGCACATGACATGAAACTATACATAGAAAATCCTAAAGATGCCACCAGAAAACTACTAGTGTTGTGATGAATTGGGCGATTGGGATTGATATCTATACACTGATGTGTATAAAATTGATGACAAATAAGAGCCTGCTGTATAAAAATATAATAAAATTAAATTTAAAGAAACTTAACCTTATACCTAAAGGAATTAGAGGAAGAAAAACAAAAAAACCCCAAAGTTAATGGGAGGAAAGAAATCATAAAGATCTGATCAGCAATAAATGAAAAAGAAGGAAACAATGGCAAAGATCAATAAAACTAAAAGCTTATTCTTTGAGAAGTTAAACAAAATTAATAAACAATAGCCAGACTCATCATTAAAAAAAGGGTGAAGTCTCAAATCAATAGAATTAGAAGTGAAAAAGGAGAAGTAACAACTGACACTGCAGAAATACAAAGGATCATGAGAGATGACTACAAGCAACTCTATGCCAATAAAATCGACAGCCTGGAACAAATGAACAAATTCTTAGAAATGCATAACCTGGCAAGACTGAATCAGGAAGAAATAGAAAATATGAACAGACCAATCACAAGCACTGAAATTGAAACTGTGATTAAAAATCTTCCAACAAACAAAAGCCCAGGACCAGATGGCTTCACAGGCGAATTCTATCAAACATTTAGAGAAGAGCTAACACCTACCCTTCTCAAACTCTTCCAAAATATACCAGAGGGAGGAACACTCCCAAATTCCTTCTACAAGGCCACCATCACCTTGATACCAAAACTAGACAAGGATGTCACAAAGAAAGAAAACTACAGGCCAATATCACTGATGAACACAGATGCAAAAATCCTCAACAAAATACTAGCAAACAGAATCCAACAGCACATTAAAAGAATCATACACCATGATCAAGTGGGTTTATTCTAAGAATGCAATGCAATTTTCCAATGCAATTCTTCAATATATGCAAATCAATCAACGTGATACACCATATTAACAAATTGAGGAGAAAAACCATATGATCATCTCAATAGATGCAGAGAAAGCTTTTGACAAAATTCAACACCCATTTATGATAAAAACCCTGCAGAAAGTAGGCATGAAGGGAAATTTCCTCAATATAATAAAGGCCACATATGACAAACCCACAGCCAGCATCGTCCTCAATGGTGAAAAAATGAAAGCATTTCCACTAAGATCAGGAACAAGACAAGGTTGCCCATTCTCATCACTCTTATTCAAAATAGCTTTGGAAGTTTTAGCCACAGCAATCAGAGAAGAAAAGGAAATACAAGGAATCCAAATTGTGAAAGAAGAAGATCTGTCACTGTTTGCGATGACATGATACTATACATAGAGAATACTAAAGATGCTACCAGAAAACTACTAGAGCTAATCAATGAATTTGGTAAAGTAGCGGGATACAGAACTAGAACAAAGAATTTCACAATTTGTATGTAAACAGAAAAGACCCCGAATAGCCAAGGCAATCTTGAGCACGAGAAATGGAGCTGGAGGAATCAGGCTCCCTGACTTCAGACTACACTACAAAGCTACAGTAGTCAAGACAGTATGGTACTGGCACAAAAACAGAAAGATAGATCAATGGAACAGGATAGAGAGCCCAAACATAAATCCACACACATATGGTCACCTTATCTTTGATAAAGGAGGCAGGACCTAAGGACAACCCTCAGAATGGGAGAAAATATTTGCAAATGAAGCAACTGACAAAGGATTAATCTCCAAAATTTATAAGCAGCTCATGCAGCTCAATTACAAAAAAACAAACAACCCAATCCCAAAATGGGCAGAAGACCTAAATAGACATTTCTCCAAAGAAGATATACAGATTGCCAACAAACACATGAAAGAATGCTCAACATCATTTATCATTAGAGTAATGCAAATCAAAACTACAATGAGATATCACCTCATACCAGTCAGAATGGCCATCATCAAAAAATCTAGAAACAATAAATGCTGGAGAAGGTGTGGAGAAAAGGGAACACCCTTGCACTGCTGGTGGGAATGTGAATTGGTACAGCCACTATGGAGAACGGTATGTAGGTTCCTTAAATACTACAAATAGAACTACCATATAACCCAGCTATCCCACTACTGGGCATATACCCTGAGAAAACCATAATTCAAAAAGAGTCATGTACCAAAATTTTCATTGCTGCTCTATTTACAATAGCCCAGAGATGGAAACAACCTAAGTTTCCATCATTGGATGAATGGATAAAGAAAATGTGGCACATATATACAATGGAATGTTACTCCGCCATAAAAAGAAATGAAATTGAGCTATTTTTAATGAGGTGGATGGACCTAGAGTCTGTCATACAGAGTGAAGTAAGTCAGAAAGAGAAAGACAAATACCGTATGCTAACGCATATATATGGAGTTTAAGAAAAAAAAATGTCATGAAGAACCTAGGGGTAAGACAGGAATAAAGACACAGACCTACTAGAGAATGGACTTGAGGATATGGGGAGGGGGAATGGTAAGCTGTGACAAAGCGAGAGAGTGGCATATACACTACCAAATGTAAAATAGATAGCTAATGGGAAGCAGCCGCATAGCACAGGGAGATCAGCTCAGTGCTTTATGACCACCTACAGGGGTGGGATAGGGAGGATGGGAGGGAGGGAGACGCAAGAGTGAAGAGATATGGGAACATATGTATATGTATAACTGATTCAGTTTGTTATAAAGCAGAAACTGACACACCACTGTAAACCAATTATACTCCAATAAAGATGTAAAAAAAAAAAAAAGTCTTCCAACAAACAAAAGGCCAGGACCAGATGGCCTCACAGGCAAATTCTATCAAACACTTAGAGTAGAGCTAACACCTATCATTCTCAAAATTTTCCAAAATATAGCACAGAGAGGAACACTCCAAAACTCATTCTATAAGACCACCATCACCCTGATACCAAAGCCAGACAAAGATGTCACAAAGAAAGAAAAATAAAGGCCAATATCACTGATGAACACAGATGCAAATATCTTCAACAAAATACTAGGAAACAGAATTGAACAACACATTAAAAGGATCATACACCATGATCAAGTGGGGTTTATACAGGAATCCTAGGATTATTCAAAATATGCAAATCAATCAATGTGATACATTATATTAACAAATTTAAGGAGAAAAACAACATGATCATCTCAATAGATGCAGAAAAAGCTTTTGACAAAACTCAACAATGATTTATGATGAAAACACTCCAGAAAGTAGGCATAGAAGGAACTAACCTCAACATAATAAGTGCCATATATATGAGAAACCCATAGTCAACACCATTCTCAGTGGTGAAAAACTGAAAGCATTTCCTCTAAGATCAGGAACAAGACAAGTTTGTCCACTCTCACCACTATTATTTGAAATTGTTTAGGAAGTTTTAGCCACAGCAATGAGAGAAGAAAAAGAAATAAAAGGAATCCAAATTGGAAAAGAAAAAGTAAAGCTGTCACTGTTTGCAGATGACATGATACTACACATAGAAAATCCTAAAGATGCTACCAGAAAGCTACTAGACCTAATCAATGAATTTGTAAAGTAGCAGGATACATAATTAATGAACAGAAATCTCTTGCATTCCTATACACTAATGATGAAAAATCTTAAAGAGAAATTAAGGAAACACTCCCATTTACCATTGCAACAAAAAGAATAAAATACCCAGGAATAAACCTACCTAAGGGGACAAAAGACCTGTATGCAGAAAATTATAAGACACTGATGAAAGAAATTAAAGATGATACAAAGAGATGGAGAGATAGACCATGTTCTTGGATTGGAAGAATCAACATTTTGAAAATGACTCTACTACCCAAAGCAATCTACAGATTTAACGCAATCCCTATGAAACTACCAATGGCATTTTTCACATAACTAGAACAAAGAATTTCACAATTTGTATGGAAACACAAAAGAACCCAAATAGCTAAAGCAACATTGAGAAAGAACAATGGAATTGGAAGAATCAGCCTCCCAGACTTCAGACTATTCTACAAAGATACAGTAATCAAGACAGTATGGTACTGGCAGGATGGATCTAGAGACTGTAATACAGAGTGAAATAAGTTGGAAAGAGAAAAACAAATATTGTATATTAACGCATGTATGTGGAACCTGGAAAGATCATACAGATGAAACGGTTTGCAGGGCAGAAGTTGAGACACAGATGTAGAGAACAAATGTATGGACACCAAGGGGGTAAAGCCACAGGGTGGTGGGGATGGTGGTGTGCTGAATTATGTGATTGGTATTGACATGTATACACTGATGTGTATAAAATTGATGACTAATAAGAACCTGCTGTATAAAAAAATAAATAACATTAAATTTAAAAAATTTTTAAAAAAGAATGAATATTGTTAAAATGTCCACACTACCCAACACCATCTATAGATTCATGACAACCCCTAGAAAAAGTCCAATGGCATTTCTTTCAGAAGTAGAAAGAAACAATTCCAAAATTGTATGGAACCATAAAATACCCTGAATAGCCAAAGCAACCCTGACAAAGAAGACCAAAGCCAAAGGTTTCATACTTCCTGATTTCAAATTATACTACATACTATGGTAATAAAAATAGGCATAAAAAGAAACATATCAAACACATAAAACCAAAGGAACAGAACAGAGAGCCCACTATTAAACCTCCAATAATACAGTCAATGATTTAACAAGGGAGCCAAGAACACCCAACAAAGAAAAATTGTCTTTTCAGCAAATGGTCTGGGAAAACTAAACACAGGCAAAGCAATGAAATTGGACCCCTATCTTAAAGCACTCATAAAAATTAACTAAAAATTGATCAAAAACTGAAACATAAGACTTGTTATTATAAAAATCCTAGAAGAAAACATAGGAAAGAAGCTCCTTGATATTGGCCTTGGCAAGGCTTTCTTGGATATGACACCAAAAGTACAAACAACAAAAGCAAAATCATCAAATGGGGCCATGCCAAACTTAAAAGCTTCTGCACAGCAAAAGAAACAATTAATAAAAAGAAAAGGCAACCTACGGAATGGGAGAAAATTTTTGGAAACAATATATTGGATAAGGGATTAATAGGATAAGTAGTTAATATGCAAAATATATTTTTTAAAAACTCATACAGCTCAAAACAAACAAACAAACAAAAAACAATCCAAATCCCAATATTAGAGGAACTAAGAGAATTTTCCAAAGAAGACATCCTAAGGGCCAACAGGATTGGTGAAAGATGCTCAAAACCACTAATCATTAGGGAAATGCAAATCAAAACCACAATAAGATATCACCTCACACAAGTCAGAATGGCTATCATGAAGAAGACAAAAGATAATAAGTGTTAGTGAGGATTTGGAAAATAGGGAATACCTGTACACCATTGGTGGGTATATAAATACATTCAGTCACTATGCAAAACAATATGGAGGTTCCTCAAAAAATTAAATAGATCTACCATGCCATCCAGCGATTCATCTTCTGAATATGTACCCAAAGAAAATGAAAACAGAATATCAAAGCAATATATGCATTACCATGTTTATTACAGCATTATTCACAACAACCAAGATATAGAAACAACTTAAGTGCCCATCAATGAATAAATGGGTAAAGAAGTTTTGGTATATATATGAAATGGAATATTAGTCAATCATGAGAGTATTCTGCCATTTGCAACAACATGGATGGATCCTGAGCACATTATGCTAACCGAAATAAGTCAGACAAATACAAGTAGTGTATGATATCACATATGTGGAATGTAAAAAAGCCAAACTCATAAAATCAGAGCAAAATAATAGCTAGCAGGGGATGATACACGGGGGATAGGACAGACATTGGTTAAGGAACAAATTGCAGTGCATGGTGAATTAGTAGTAGAGAATAGTGAATACAAAAAATAGTGAATACAAAGAATACGAATAGTGAGTACAAAGAATAGTGAATACAGACATCACTACTGTATTATAATGCTCAAACCTGCAAAGAGACTAGAACTTAGTCATTGAACCACTATAAAAGATATGATAACTATGTAAAGTGATAGAGGTGTTAATTATCACTACAATGGCAATCATAATACAATATATAAATGTATCAACTGGACATGTTGTACACCTTAAATTTATATATTATATGTCAAATATATATCAATAAAAATTATAAAATAAAAGGAAATAAAAAGTTATAGGAAAGGCAAGAATAACACATTGGACATGGCATTATTTTGTGTAAAGAATATCTAAAATAATATACATAAAACTATTATAATTAATAAGCCTATTTTATATTATATATGGAATGAGAAAGTAGGCCAGTTTACTTATTTTCATGTAGCTGTCTAGTTTTCCCAGCATCATTTTACTGAAGAGGCTTTTTCTACATTGTATAATCTTGCCTCCCTTGTTCTAGGTTAATTGATCATATAAGTGTGGGTGTAATTCTGGGCTCTTTATTCTGTTCCACTGATCTATGAGTCTGTTTTTGTCCCAGGACCATACTGTTTTGATTACTGTGGCTTTGTAGTATAGTTTGAAACCAGGAAGTGTGATACCTCCAGCTTTGTTCTTTCTCAAGATTGTTTTGGTTACTTGGGGTCTTTTGTGATTCCCTACAAATTTTAAAAGTATTTCTTCCAGTTCTGTGAAAAATGTCATTGGTATTTTGATAGGGATCACATTAAATCTGTAGGTTGCCTTGGGTAGTATAGACTAATTCTTCCAATCCAAGAGCACTATATCTTTCCATTTGTTTGTGTCATCCTAAATTTCTTTCATCAGTGTTATAGTTTTCCAAGTACAGGTATTTTACCTCTTTGGTTAGATTTACTCCTAAGTATTTTATCCTCTTATATGCAATTGTAAACAGGATTTTTAAAATTTTCCTTTCTGATAGTTTGTTGTTCATGTATAGAAATGCAATACATTTCTGTATACTAATTTCATATCCTGAAACTTTATTATTAGTTATAATAGGTTTTGGTGGCATCTTTAGGATTTTCTATATAAAGTATTATGTAATCCACAGTGACAGTTTTACTTCTTCCTTTCCAATTTGGATTCCTTTCACTTCTCTTATTTGATTGCTGTGGCTAGGACTTCCAATACTATGTTAAATAGAAATGGTGAGAGTGAGCATCCTCAGCCTGTTCCTAATCTTAGAGGAAATGCTTTCAGCTTTTTATCATTGACTATGATGTTGGCTGTAGCTTTGTCATGTACGGATTTACTTATGTTGAGGTATATTTCTTCTATGCCCATTTTGTTGAGAGGGCTTCTTTTATTATTATAAATGGATATTGAATTTTGTCAAAACGTTCTTCTGCATCTTTTGAGATGATCATGTGAATTTTATTCTTCATTTTGTTAATGTGGTGTACCACATTAATGGATTTATGTATCTAAAAACATATTTGCATCCCTGGGATAAATCTCACTTGATCATGGTGTATGATCCTTTTAGTGTATTATTGAATTTGGTTTACTGATATTTTGTTTCAGGATTTTTACATCTATGTTCATCAGTGATATGGACTATAATTTTCTTTTATGTGGTGTCTTTTGTTTTGGTAGCAGGGTGATGATGATCTCATAGAATGAGTTCAAAAGTATCCCATCCTCTTAAATTTTTGGAATAGTTTGAGAAGGATAGGTGTTAACTTTTCTTTAAATGTTTGGTGGAATTCACCTGTGAAGCTGTCTGGTCCTGGACTATTGTTTGTTGGGGGTTTATTATTATTATTGCTGATTCAATTTCATTACTGGTAAATGGTCTGTCCATATTTTCTGACTGAGTCATGGGAAATTATACACTTTTAGGAATTTATTCATTTCTCTAGGTTGTCTATTTCACTGGCATACAATTTTTTACAGTAATCTCTTATGTTCTTTTTTATTTCTGTGGTGTCAGTTGTAACTTCTCTTTCATATTTATTTGTGTCTTCTCCCTTTTTTTGTTTTGAGTCAGTATAAAGTTTTATCAATATTTTTATCTTTTCAAAGAACCAGATCTAAGTTTCATTGACCGTTTCTATTCTATTTTTAAAGATTTTTGGAATGTATTAAACAAGGATGATAAATGTGTTGTCCTTTAGGAAATAAGAAATCTCATTGTGAGAAATGAATAAAATATTTTAAAAGGGACTTTAAAATCTTGCCAATTAGCATCATTATGACTTCTAGAAGTCAATTTATATAAAATGTATTATTTGAAAAAATAATTTAAATATTGTTTCACATAAAATATAATTCTGTATTGAAATGGGTCTCTTTTCTTTTTTCTTTAATAAATTTATTTATTTATTTATTTATTTATTTATTTATAACTGTGTTGGGTCCTCATTGCTGCGCACAGGCTTTCTTTAGTTGTGGTGAGCAGGGGCAACTCTTCCTTGTGGTGCACGGGCTTCTCATTGCGGTGGCTTCTCTTGTTGCAGAGCACGGGCTCTAAGCACGTGGGTTTCAGTAGTTGTGGTGCATGGGCTTAGTTGCTCCAAGGCATGTGGGATGTTCCTGGATCAGGGCTCGAACCCATGTCCCCTGCATTGGCAGGTGGATTCTTAACCGCTGCACCACCAGGGAAGTTCCTGGGTTTCTTTAATGCAGTACTGCTCAGAGCTCTTAATATGTATTGTTAATCTGATGTCTGAGATATGTTATAAAGTATCTCCTGGAATTACTTGATAGCATTATGCTTTTTAAAAATTTCTCAAAGATATTTTTCAGAATTAGTCTCATTTGATACTTTCTAAAGGTGTGTAGTTGAGAATTTAAAATAAAACTATATAATCTTATTATATTTATATTGAATGGGAAGGCAGATAGCTCTTGTGTATTGAACTGATGCTAAATGCCTTGTTAAATTAAAGAAACATCATCTGCATACCTACAAAAAGAGTCTAAATAACTAAAATGCCATTAGATCACTAGTCTTTTTTTTCTATAATAGACTAGCAATAAGGGAAGAACATTTCATGTGTTTGAAAAAACCAAATTACACATAAAATCTGTGTTTTATATTATTAAACACAACAGGAAAGCTGGACAGTTAAGCACAGACTACAAATACTCAAAAAAACAGCAATTTAGATGTTTTCATATACATACATGACTTTTCAAACAAATATGCCAAAAGGTTTCTGTTGGAAAGCATGACATTTTTCTATAAATTGATTGGATCATTGCCCTAAAATGCAGGTGAGTTTTGGCTGAGACAGAAAACTGACGAAATGCTATTTATGTTACTGCTCCTTTCTGAGCCAGGTCACCAAGACTAAAGATTTGATATACCAAATAACAGCTAAGATTTGATCACATCTACTTATCTCACCTTTCAAAAACTTAACCTGAAGAATGGAGAAAAAAATGATACGAATTAAACAGGTTTTCCCAAGAAAAATATACAGGCCAGCCACAGAAATATAGCCCTACTGCGTACTTGTTTTACTATTTTTCTAGAATTGAACAAGGTCCAAACAGGAAACAGATGGCATACTTAAGAAAATTCAAGAAATGTTTAATAAATGGACTACTTTAAAAAGTATAGGTGGAGGGCTTCCCTTGTGGTGCAGTGGTTGAGAGTCCACCTGCCAGTGCAAGGGACGCGGGTTCGTGCCCCGGTCCGGGGGGATCCCGCATGCCGCAGAGCGGCTGGGCCCGTGAGCCATGGCCGCTGGGCCTGTGCGTCCGGAGCCTGTGTTCCGCGACGGGAGAGGCCGCAACAGTGAGAGGCCCGCGTAAAGCAAAAAAAAAAAAAAATGTATAGGTGGATATAGGGATAATGCAGTCACTTAGACTTATGAACGTTAAGGCTTTCTCACGCCTAGGCCCAGAGGGACAGGGAGAGTATAGTTATTAAAATAAAGGAGAAAATAAGACTACTTTGAAAGGCACATGAAATGCTTAGGCGATGCAGCCCTAATATCCAGTTTAGGTGACATGACATGGATGTTACTATGGAAATAAAGACCCTAACCGTACTCATTCCTTCCCCTCGTCTCACATAGGAGATTCCCTTGGAAGAACCCAATGGGAAGCTAGGGGGCAATTGTCCATTAACATCTGTTACCTACAGTAAAGAGCCAGGTAAGGGTAAAACTAAAGGGACCAATGAAAGATAACCTACAACAATTAGTCAGTCTCCTTTAAACTTCATCACATGTTCAATTAAATGAACCAAGGAAAATTACTTTGAATTCCATCATTCTGTAATCCCCTTAAGTGTAAGAATAGTGTTTTCTTTTACCTTTTCTACTTCACTTTTCTTTTATATTTTTTCTCTATTTTCTCATGGCTTCTTATGCTGTGTTGTGACTCCAAATGTCTCTATGGCTAATTTTCTGTTTTCTGATTTATTTTTTATTTATTTGTTTTCTGGCTTGGATTGAAGTAATCAGCTATGAAGTTAAAAAGTAGTTTTCAGACTATCTTAACAGTTAAATTTGATGATGAAGCTTAGATTAAGTTAGGGCTATGAGTTAAAGAAGGTGCATAATCTGAAAATTCTCTGAATTTTAGTAGTTTTCTTAGACTTTCACCTTCAAACCCCTTCATGAATATTTTAGGCATGTTAGGTTTTTATGAAATTTATGTATTTTGTGATACTTTATATAATAAAATTGTTGCTTATCTATCTAAGAAATGATTTTGAATACATGTATAAACATATGTGCTACATGTTCATATTCAGAATGTGAAATTTAGTTACATCTGTGGATAACAGCTTATCTTTCAAATTCCTGAATTAATTTCTCATTATCTGAAACTTCCTTTTGTACTTCAACAACCACTGGCATTTCATATGACATTAAAATATTCCTGACTACTAAGTGTTCTATTTTATTAGATTGTTATCACATGTCTTCCCCAAGTGACACTGTCTAGACTAGCTGCTTGCTGGAAAAAAAATGCCTTAGGATTTTATCTCTCCCATTTTTCCAACACTCTGCAACAGGAATGGTGATCCCAATCTCTTATCTACACAATATTGTATGCAAGTGGGGGGAACCTGGTACATACTGTTTAACTATCACTGTAGAGTTTATTTATTGGTTTGGGCATTATATTCAATATTGATAGTAATTTTTAAAAGATTCAAAGGTCTGTAATTTACATGAACAATGTGCAGGGTGATCTTAATTCCAGGATCACCCCAAACTGTTCTGGCTTACCCAGGACAATGACCATTTAAACACTTCTCCCAGTTTAATTGTTAACAGTGATACAGTCCCCTCTCACTTTCAGGAGTCCCAGGTTTAGATAATAAAGTATATGATAACCATATTTACAGCATCTTATTTATTTTAGATGTTAATAGATTTACATTAAAAAAACAGTTGATGGTCATAAAACATTCAAGGAATGCTGGCTTAATGAAATTTGAATAATTTACTTTTTATTTTTTAAAGGTATTCTCTGAGAATTTACTATGATACTCTACATTGTGATTCTTTTTTCCAAAGGTTAATTTGGTATGACATATTAGCCAATTTTCTTTCACAAAGGAATTTTGCTCCAGGTAGATTTGTGAAAGCACACTATCTGCTCTGTTCCCAGACATGTCCTTTATCTTTCCACTTTCTAGTCCCACTGCTGTATTTTGGCTGATACTTCATTCACTTCATTTCTGCCATTCCCCATTGCACGTAGCTAGGGGGACCACACAACTTATCATCCAAACAGGAGAACATTTGAGACTAAAAGGAAGCACAATGAATAATTAAACAGAGAAAACAAACTCAACACAGGATTGCCCCAAGCAAACCTTGACACATGGTCAACCTACCTATGGAGCATATTTAGAAATCTAGTATCCTTGTACATGAGGGGAAAAAAGTACCTTAAATAAACTCATGTCTTATAATTAGCTTTTCCAAGTTGATTTATCTCTGTTTAAGTGGTTTATCTTTGACAGATTTCCTTTAGGTACTACTGAACTACAGCTAAATAGTGTGGAATGTGTATTCCAATGTACAAGACACTCTCATGAATATGCTGCTTCACTGAAAAGCCCTTATTTAAAAAGGCTCTGTATAGATTGCTCAGGTAAAGGTACAACTTATTTTTATCGCCAAGACTGGTTAATATTCCAGAAGGTGAACAAAACATCAAATCAATATTATGGATGAATTATTTAATTGAAAATATTTTTATATTTTGTGTACATTACCAACAACCAACAACATTTATTACCAATCTAAAATGAGGTGTATGTGTTAGGCATTTTGAGAGTTCATTAAACAAAATAACCCTAGCCTAAACGTCACAGTAGATTAAACAAGGGCATGTGGGATTTAAAAGAATGAAAGTTACCTTAATGCCAACAGACTGGCCAAAATCAATAACAATAAATTCTGGCCTGGGAATGACATTTACTAACACACTGATACTATCTTTAGGAATATTCTAGCCTGAAGAAAAACTGGTCCAACTGTTAGGAATTTATCACATTACTTAACTTTGTTTAGATATGCATATCAATACTTTTAAGGAATAAAACAAGTGAAATATAAAATAAATATGTACATTAACTGCAATATTTGAACTCCCCAATTTTTAAAACCTTTCTCTGAGTTCTTGAACACACTTCTGCCTAATTACTGCACACATGGAAAATCTAATACATCATTGCCAAATACAGATTTAATTCAAGGTTGACTGGTTAAGAATAAAAATAGATATATTCATCAGATGAACATAGCTGACACCTGAAAAAATAAGTATTCAAACAAAGAGAACACAAATGGAATATGGAGAAACTCTAAAATGCTTCAGGTGCAAACCTCTTTAAAGGTTATTCAGGATGAAAACAGATTGCTTTTGAATGGTGGAACGTTTTTTCCTAACAAGCTCCCACTGACTAAAACACAATTAATAGTGAATCAAACTTTTCTGTCAACTTCTGAGTGTTGGTAGTCTCTAGAAAAGGACTACTGGGGGTCAGCGCTCATGAAAGATGAACTGCATATTCTCTACTAAGACTAGGGTTCAATACATGTCAAAAAAATAAAAATATATGAATCACTAGCATGGAATTCTATGGTTCTCAATATAGTCAAATATCTATTATAAGGCTTCCCTGGATATATATATTATAATATTTTCTCCATTTCAATTGCTAAGGATCAACACTTTAAATATGTTTAATACTATGGTAATACCTATTTGCAGATAGTCTACTGAAATTTCAGGGTGTGGACATGGACCAACAAAACAATATAAAGATATAATATAGGGTAAATATCTTTTAATAAGAGATTTTAGTTAAATATATACATATAAATTATATATATGACATATTCCAGCACAATATTCTATATATCAATATCCATCTATCTATCTAGCTACATATCTCTATCTACCTTGGGATGTAAATAAAAGACTCCAGAAATCCTAATTCTATTTGAGGGAGAGAGGAAAGAGAAAGACAGAAAGAGATAAAACTATGTGTGAATTCAATTTTGTTTCGGTGCTAACACCCCTAAATAACTCTTCAGAATTCCAAATCTACAACTTCCTATATACACTGTCATCAACTAAGACACATATATCTGGAATCTACAAATCTAGTACCCTTCATTCCCTATATAATTTTAGAGAAGAAACAGGGCCATGTTTATATTGGCTTAGTAGTATTGATTTTTTCTCCTTAACCGGCAAATAAAAAAAATTGTCTTTCTTCTCTTCACACATGGTTAACAGTGTCATCTACCAGGGAGAATGATGTCAAATTAAATATAATTTTGAAAAGAGCATAATTTTAAAGGATGTAATGATTAAGTAAGCTAATGATTCTGTGTATTCTCTAATCATTTGGATTTTATGTTTGCTGGGTTATGTAGGATGAACAGCTGCTCTGAATGTTTCCTATCAGTGCTTTGCAGAATAGCAAACAGGATGCTTCATTTGACAAGTCAGAAGAAGAAACCCTTCAATGTACATGAGCCTCTAGAAACTATGAAATGAGAAAACTGAAACACTTGAAAGTCATTGAAAAGGTCTCTGAAATATTTACTTTAAGCTTAAAAAATAAAGACTTGCAGGGAAAAAAAGGCAAGAAAAATTTACAATATCACAATATATTATTTGGAAAACATATTTTCTATAAGCACAATACCTGTCCATTGTTAAAAATTTGAAAATTATATGAATGCACTGAAAACCAAATAATATCTCCATCTAGCTTTTTTCCAGAGATATCAGCCACTAGCAATTTTGTGCATTGATTCTCAATTTATCATTTGTCTCTACAGTGAAATATTACTAGCTGCTTACTATCCCATACAAGTATTATTTAATCAGTTTTTTACCCTGTATCGCATTTTTAGGCAATCAAGTTATGTTCATTTTTTACTTAATTAATGGAATGAGAAGTTTCATTAAAAAAATCTTTATACATATCTACATTTATTTTTTGAAAACATATTTCTGGACATGATCAAACGTTGATCACATTTTAAGAGTTTTGACACATACTGCAAGGCTTTAAAAACACTGTTCCAATTTACACTGATAGCATATAAGAGTGTGCCTCTCTTGTACCTTTACAAATATTGAGTATTTATATAATGGGAAATTTTTCATTATATAGGCAAAAAATAAAATCCTGTTATTTAAATTTATATCACTGATTTTTCATGATGATGAATGTCTGTGTCTTGTTCAATTATAGTTCTCCTCTTGAAACGATCTGCCTATATTCTGCCCCTTTATTTCATTTAGAAGGCTTTTTTTTTCTTATATAAGATTTGTTCATATGGTGATATAAGTAATCCCTCTTTTGTATGTACTTTGTAATTATCTTTTCTCAATGTGTCTTTTCTATTTTGCCTGGCATTTTACTGTTTCTATAATCATATGTATGATTTGTTTATAGTTTTAGTTTTAATTTCATTTTGTGTGAAATATGTATATTTACATATACATATATCTCATACATTTTATAATCAAAGACAAATCTTTGTACTCAGCTAGAGAAATAGAATATTATCAATAGTTTTGAAATCACTGACATATCTAAGAAAATCATAAGATATAAGACATAAATCATATGACAACCATCTTAATCATTACCTCACTTTCTTTTTTTTTTACGGTACGCGGGCCTACTCACCGCTGTGGCCCCTCCCACTGCGGAGCACAGGCTCCGGACGCGCAGGCTCAGCGGCCATGGCTCACGGGCCCAGCCGCTCCGCGGCATGTGGGATCTTCCCAGACCGGGGCACGAACCCGTGTCCCCTGCATGGGCAGGCGGACTCTCAACCACTGCGCCACCAGGGAAGCCCTACCTCACTTTCCATATAGCTTTTCTACATATGAAAGTTTTCTAAATAATACAATGCTTGCCTTTAAAATATAACATAAGTGGAACTAGGACACGCTACATAATTTTTAAGACCCAGTGAAAATGAAAATGGTGTGGGTCTTTATTCATAAGAATTCTAAGACGGTGACAGCAGAACCTTAAACCAAGAATGGAGACTTGTGAGTCTGCACAGGTCACACATGTAGGCAGACTATAGATTTCCCACTTGGGACTTGATATTTTTGCTTCTATTATGTTTTTGAGCTCATATAGTGGAAGTAATAAATTCAAGAAATTCAAGAAGTCATTTTCACTGATACAGTATGTAATTGTAAGAACATACCAAAGATTTTTTTTAACCCATTAAACTCTAAATGAAAATTTGGATTATTTCCTGGATTTTTGATTTGCCTCTACTACAGGTCTCCATTTATATGTGCAAATGTTTCTTCGGTGTACATAATTAGGAACAATCTTGGTCTCTAACATTTGAAGGGCCTGGACCAAGAGTAAAAATGGAGGCCAAATTACCATATGTCTTAAATATTTCCAAGATAACAAACTGTTCAATAAAATATATGTTAGTCTCTTATCTTGGAAATATCTTTCTAATATCACAGAATATTCATTAGTTGCCATATATAACTCTTGCAAATACCACACTAAATCATAAGTACTTCTGGAATCACAAATTGGAACATGACGAAAAGAGCATGGTTGTTCAAAACTATTGGGAATGCACCACATTACCACCATCTAAACAAAAGGATGTGACAGTTAGTTGTCTTTTCCTTAACTTAATCACATCTGCTGCTCAGATCCTCCCTACACTCAGAAGCAATGTCTGTCTCTTGTGGTAGTAGCAGTCCGGCCCATAAACCATGCAGTTAAGTTTTACTGGTTGGCCAAAACATCTTATAGAAAAAGCCGAACGAACGTTTTGGCCAGACAAATATTTTGACGCATAGGGCAATAGACAAGAAAACACCTTTATCTTAAAGTTTCAAAGTGTTAGTCATGAGATCTCATGTTTGCCTGAGGACTTAGCTACTGAGTAGTCTAACTATGTGATTTATGATGGGGGCTTTGGACCACGTGGTGTCATTCCTGATCTCTGGAGGAATTGGAAGACTAACAGTATTAGCCTGACTTCTGGGTGGGGCTGGAGACTAAATGTCAGTCACATGGGGGTATGTAATTGAGTCCCAATGAAACTCTAGACACCAAAGGCTTAAATGAGCTTCCCTGCTGGCAACACTCTGGACATACTGTCACACTCTGTAGCTAACAGGAGTGAATGCTCCATGATTCATGGAGAAGACAACTGGACGTTTGGACCCCTCCCGGACTCTGCCCCATGTGCTTCTTCCTTTGGTTAATTTTAATGTGTATCTTCTTCCTATTATAAACTGTAACTAGGAGTATAACAGCTTTCATTGAATTCTGTGAGTCCATCTAACAAATTATTGAACCTGACGGTGGTTTTAAGAACCCCTAAAACTTGCAGCTGATGTCAGAAGTGAGGGAAAACTTGTACAGATACTGTACCCTAAAATTTTGTTGTTTGGCTAAATTCTTTGCAATAGCTTCTATGGCATTCTCTAAAAAGTCATGACTCAGATTCTGAGTTTTGTTGTTGGGTTTTTTTTGTTACTAGTAATTCTTAGCTGGGTATAGTTCTGTTGAGTGCATTCAATAGACAAGATGTCTTCTTCCTAAAAAAGTTCATTGTTAATTTACCCATAAATTACCCATTAGTTCAGTTGACAAAGCGATTAGACTGAGTCACCTGTCTTCTTTTCTTTCCTTGGAGGTGTCCCCCAAGTCAAGGGAGTAAATGCATCCATAAAAGAAATAAATAAGTTGTAAGCCAGCTGCTTTAACACCTTCTTCCCATTCAGTAGTAAGAATTTAAATGTATCTGCTACAGCCCTTAATTCTTGGCATCAGTGGCCAGTAAGGTAACTACTGCTTCACAAAATCAAACAAATAAATATATTTTGAGTCTTCTGTTAGAGACAATATGGGACTGGATGAATTTGGTCTTTAAAATGTTTTTGTTTTATAACCATTATGTTAACCTCTTCAAAGTACAAGCAATCCATATTCTTTTCATTCACAAATGACCACTATACTCAATAGCATTATTTCTCACTCTCAGCAATTTCTATATTATAAGCTGCTATAAATAACATTTGTAAATAAGTTACACTGTAGTAGAAAATCATTACTCATAAAGTAAAACAAAGAATGGTCATAAGTTAAAATTGCTAATTACTAACTGTAGTCTTGTTAAGATGAAGGATTATAACATTTTATCTTTCATGGAATATTTCTCATAAACAGATGTCCACTGCCTTGGGTTAACCTGTATTATAAAAAAATATCTGACATTTGAATAATTTGTCTTCTTCTGTTTGTAAGTCAATAGTAATTAAGTACAAATTAGTTGTCTGGTATCTGAAACACTTGAGATTTATTATCTAAAATAGATTAGAATCCTAAGGAGAAAAATATTTTATAGCAACAATAAAAACCATTAACTTTCAAAATATGAAATCTTCTGAGGCTTTGATGAAGACCTTATTGTCCCTCCGTGGTATATGATCTTTGTAAAGGATTACAAAGATGACCTGAATTATGACCCATCTTAGTTATTATGAAGGGAGAACCTCTGCCCTGAAGGGTCTTAGAGAGAAGAACAGGAAGGGTTCCTCAGCCTTTCTTGGCATTGGACACATTCTTCTCAGTCCATTTGAATAAAACCTAAACATCCTATTTCTACATCCTGCAAATTTGCAAGTACTTGGAGATATCTCAAAAGCTGTAAAGGTGAGGGGACTAGATCAAACAAGAAAATAAAAAACTAAATAAAAAAAAAAAGAAAAACAAGCAAATAAACTAGTATATAAATGAATAACAACTGTTTAAAGAAACTAAAGAAGACAAATCAAACTTAAAACTAGAATATGGTACAGATAAAATATAGGTTAAAGAAAAAAGGATTAAGCAAGCATTGTGCTCCTCAACTGCTAAAGTATACTTCTGGAATAACATATATAACATAGAAAAAGAAATTTATAGTAATTAAAAAATCCTATGATCACTCAAGATATTCATCTGACAGTGTTTTAAAAAAGATATTTAACGATTCAGAAACTTTAAAACCAGTGATTTCTATTTAAAGAAAGCAAATGAAATTAATAATGATAATGTAATAATAATAAATAATAACAACAGATGATTCGGATGTTTACTATCTGTTAGGCACCCAAGTAGGTTTTTTTTTAAATATCTTATTTAATCCCAACATTATCTTTGGTTACATACTAATAATTTAGATACAGAATAAAATTTCTGTTAGGCTTATGCCTAGCTGTTGGGCCCATATTCTTACTTAAAAAACACATACACACTGTAGTAATTTTTAACAAATATTTCAATATAGGTAATATAAGGAGTATAGGAGGTTTTCATGAACTAGTTGTACAGCTATGGTACATTCATGCAAGCAATCAAACATATAAATACGATTAATTTTATTGCATACTATGTGACTATATAATCAGAATTATTAAATATAAATTTTGAAGTATGTGTAGAAAAATCCAATCATAGCCTGTGATTAAAATATGTAAACTATTTTAAGAAAAAGCCAGTAACTGAAAGGGTAGCAGTTGTGGAATTCGAAAAGCAAAATGTTTCTGTTGTCCTGTATTGGTATCAAGAAATAAAAATGAGCAAATATTGCCTTCATAGAATGAAATATTTGTTATTTAATACTTACATATTAAAAAAATATATTTTTTTAAATTTTATTATCAGGGTTCAGAATGAAATCACTATTAAATTCAAAAGTAGAGTAAAAGTTTCAATCATACAGTGGATAAAAGAGGTAAGGATAATGTAACTAGCCTGCACATCCTTCTATTTCTTTTATTAACACTTACAAACCTTCCACCCAACTCAATAGCAGGAACTTCAAAACAGAAAAAAAAAAAGAAAACCTGAATTGTCCATAAACATATTATATAAGTTCATTTTCTTTATTAATTGGGGATATACAAATTAAAACTTTGATAAGTTACCATCTATATCCACTGTCTAGGAAAACACTTGAGAAGTCTGAAAATATTAAGTGTTTGGCAAGGAATTATAAATTTCTAGTAGGAGTACAAATATTGATTGCCATTTTGGTAAAGAACTTTTTCTTGTAAGTTTAAACGTATTAATACTGTTATGAATTGAATGTGTCCCCAAAATTCATATGTTGAAACCCCAGACCCAATTACCTAAGAATGTGATCTAATTTGGAGACAGGGTCCTTACAGAGGTAATCAAGTTAAAATGAGATAATTAGGATATGCCCTAATCCAATATAACTGGTATCCTTATAAGAAGGGGAAACTTGGACTCAGATACAGATAGAAGACAATGTAAAGAGACATAGGAAAAAGCTATTTACAAGCCAAGGAAAGAGACCTAGAACTTATGCTTCCCTCACAGCCCTCAGAAGGAATCAAATCTATCTACACCTTACTTCTAACCTCTCTCCAGAACAGTGAGAAAACAAATTTATATTGTTCAAGACACGCAGTTTGCAGTACTTTGGTACAGCAGCCCCAGAAAACTAATACACATACCCAGCAATTCTTCCCTATATATATTACCCAAGAGCAAGAGTCAGAACATTGAGTCTCATGGGCCAAAGAGGCACTCATTCACCATTATTGTCTATGTCTCTTTCTACCAATGACAGGATTGAGTAGTAGTGACAGAAGTGAGACCCTATGTCTGGCAAAGCTGAAAATGTTTACTTTCTTGACCTTTCAGAAAATCTTGAAAATAGGAGTATGTGCAAATTCTGTGTTCTAGGAAACAGCAAAATAATTATAGTAACCTAAATTTCACTGACTATAGAATGGATAGGTAAACTATGGTGTATATCCACTGCTGTTCTCAGAAATTATTAATAACTACCTCCCTTCCCCAAAATAAATGTACGTGTATAAAACTTCATTACACATTTTACTGATATAAAGAGTATATATATCACAATTTGTAATTAATAATAAAATATATGATACAATTTATTATAATTTTCATAGAGCCAATTGAGTCTCACAGAATGCTGTCTTTAGTTTTGACCATACTTTTTTTTCCTATCAGTATGCAAACTTGGTTGCAATCCATGAATAAGTAGTTCCTACGTAAATGTTGATGTTTTTGTTTACACTAACAAGTTAAAATTGAAACATTGGTATGTTGTTTATGTTACATAACATTGAAACAACCATGTGTTTTAGAAATACTGGAAGTATATTTACTCAAATTTTTTATGCTATTCACGAAGTAATGGCTACTGGCACAATATAGTTTTCACTTTAATCTGTATTAGTAACATTTTCTTAAGTTGAAACAAACAATAAATCAAGCTCTGATGTGTACATTTGACAATGTTCTATTGGACTATTTCAACTCTATATGTGGGTGTCAAGTTTTCTTAATATCTGTGATCCTAGGGATTCCTGTTCTCTTTCAAGCCTTTTCCAATTTGTTGACAATATTAGCTGACTTCTTGCAGATGTCTGGCAGCATCTGTCCCAAGTAAACAAGTGCTCATGTCTCTTTCTTCTTGACTTCAGGTTAGTTAGTTGGTCTTTTACCTCCATCTGTAATGGATTCAGGAAAGCTTGTGAATGTGTAAATTGTTCTGTCTGCTTTTGTTGAGAGGGTGGGAGTGATGTTCTTTTCAGGCTTTTACATCCCTAACAGAAACTGTAAACCTAGTTAGGTTCTTTTAGTAGTCTTCCTATTAAGTGAAGTTTTCTGAGACCCTGCCCCAACTCCAACCTGCTTCCAGAGATAATTCTTTCCTTTCTCAGCTAACATATGACACATTTAATTAAGGCTAGATATTTTAATAGGGGAGGGGAGTAAATGAACAGGGCATGGGGATATCACTACAAATGTCTCATCTTTTCCTACAAAAAAATTGATTTCAAGATAGAACATGGTGCATTTATTTTTAAAACCTTCAGTTTCTCCTATATACCCTGTGAAACCTGTGCCATGATAAACCGTATTTTATATTTGAATCTGTGAACATGTACTCATTGTCAATAATACAATAGAACACTGCTTGGTGCTGAAGTGGCTATACAGATAAAAATCGCACAGCCTCTGTTCTCCAGAATGTCATATTAAATTTGATATTATGATATAATACATGTTCCTAATGAAGCTACTGAATACAAAGAATGCCAATATTGCATATGTGCAATAATTTGGTTTAAATATTCACACTTTTATTTGTGTTATACAATTATTTTTGCATTTAATATACTTAGTTTCATCTAATTACTACATTAAATTATCATCAAATTATGCCTGCCTCTATTGCAGAGTCTCAAATTCAAACATCTGCAGTATAGTTTTATTGTTATTTCATGCTATGATAAACATGTCATAACAATACTGTCTTTCTTCCACGTACACTTCAAACTAGTATTTATTTCCAGTTGCTGCTTCTATTTTTTTTTCCATTACAGACACTCTAATTACAGTCACTTGTTTTCAAAGAAAGAATAACAGAATGATTACCATGTATGTATTTTTAGTTGAATTTTATATTTCTTGATAAATTAATAATTTTATTTTGAAAATTCCGTCAACAATATTTCAAGGAGACAAATTAGTCCTCCATGTTGCACTGTGTTGGTAACTAACAGCTGCAAATGCCACCTTTGAGGTTTCTCCAATTTTTCCACATCATCACTTTTGAAGGTTTTCAGTAATGACATATCAAACCATCATGGCTCAAAGACTACTACAATGTTAGACTAATTCTAGAATTTTATATGTGGTTTTGGATGTTTTACTAAATTTAAATGAGCTTAAAATAAGGTATGTCTTTCAATAAATAAATTCTATTTCTAATTATAACATATGATACAGGAAAAATCTGGCTCTGGATGTCACTGGAATAGAACCAGTAAAGAATTCATTAATGTCACATTGTAGTACCTGCATTAACTATAATTTGGTTGGTTAGACAGTAACTCACACGTCACATTCAGTTTTGAAGGCTTGCATAAATTTTGGTTAATTTATCCCTTTTTATTTTATGTTTTAATGGTATTATAAATGGATTTTATCAATTTAATATTCCAGTTGTTTGCTGTCAACATAAAAAGGAAAATTGATTCTGTGTTATTACTGTTGTATCCTGAAACCTTGCTAAACTCACTTGCTAGTTGCAATTTCATTTGGTAGATTTCTTAAGATTATCTATATAAACAATTACGATCTGCAAAAAGTTTAATTCCTCCTTTCCTCTTAATATGCTTTTTCTTTTTCTTGCCTTGTTTTAATGGCTAAAACACACAATAATATACTTAATAGAAATGGTAAAAGTATACATCCTGCCTTTACCCTAATGTTAGTGAGAAATTGGCTTGTATTTTACTATTAAGTTTGAAGATAGATGTAGGTTTTTGCAGATCTTTTACGAAATTAAGAAAGTTCTATTCAAAGTTTGATGAGTTTTTTCATGAATGGGTATTGAATTTTGTCAAATGCTTTCTCTGCAACTTTTGAAAAATCATATGGTTTCTTGCCTTTACTCTGTGAATCTGGTGAATTATATTGGCTGCTTTTCTTTTAGAATGCTTTTAGCATTAAAGCAAACTTGTATTTTTGCAATGAATCCCACTTGGTCATGATAAATTATCCTTTTATCTATTGCTGGATTCCACTTGCTATTTGTTAAGGATGCTTGCATTTATGTTCATGATGGAAATTGATCTGTAATATTCTTTCTTCTTTCCTTCCTTTTTGGTAATGATTTCTCAGATTTTAGTATTGGGATTATATTGACCTTCTAAAACTCGCTAGAAGTATTCACTCCTCCAATATTTTCCTGAAAAGATTGTACAGAATTGTTTTTTATTCCTAAAATGTCTGATGGAAATTTCCAGTGAAATAACTAGTGCCTGAAGTTTATTTGTAAGGAATTTATTTTTAATAAAATTAAATAAATTTAGAACATTTTTTCTCTTTCACATTGTGAGCTTGTGTGTTCATCTAAGTGTGAAATGTCTTTATTTCACTTACACTGTCAAATTGCTTGACAAAAAAATTCATAATATTACCTAATTATTCTTTATTTGTGTGAGATCTGTAGTGGTAATCTCTTTTTCATCTGTGATATTGGTAATTTGTATTCTCTCCCTTTTTTATCAGTTTAGCTGGATTTTAAGGCTTTGGGGCATTGACAATTTACTCTAACTTGTCTTTTTTCCAATTCACTAATTAATGCACTTTTATTATTTTATCCTTTTACTTTCTTTGGGTTTACTTTGCTCTTTTAGCTTATTAAGCTGACCTCTTAAATTATTGATTTTAGACTGACCCCACTTTTTTCCTAATATAAGCATAAAGGTATACATTTTCTTCTAAGTACTTCTTACACTGGATCCTACTGATTCTGACATCTTTCATTACCATTCAGTTAGAAATATTTCTTAATTTCACTTGTGAATTATACTTTGACTCAAGGATCATTTAGAAGTATGTTATTTATCATGAGGTTGTTTGATATAATGTTCTGTAAGTATCAGGTCAAGGTGGTTACTAATGTTTTTCAGATCTTATATTTCTTTGATATTTTCTTGTTCTCTAAATTGCTATGTATGTGGATTGTTTTACAATGTGACAAAAAACCTTTCCCCTTGAATTATTTGAGAGTAGGTTACTATTATGAAAAACTTTGGTGTGTAATTTT
Organism: Neophocaena asiaeorientalis asiaeorientalis; assembly: GCF_003031525.2. NCBI lineage: Eukaryota > Metazoa > Chordata > Mammalia > Artiodactyla > Phocoenidae > Neophocaena > Neophocaena asiaeorientalis. Next base: position 3,261,571 of record NW_020185317.1, read on the forward strand.
TAAAACCATGAACATTGTGCTATCCAATCACATTAAAACCACCAAACTCCAGATGTTAATATTGATACATTAATGCCATCTATATCACAGTCTCCATCCTTGCATTTCGAAAAGTCAAAGTAAGAGAGAAATACATGTATGTCTTATTGAAGACGTATAGTATTGTATTTTATCTTTTTTTGGTAGGAAACTAATTCAGTTTAGTGCCCTACATTGCATTTGGTTGTCGTGTCCCTTCAGACTCGTTCAATGTGGAACAGTTTTTTTAGTCTTCTCTTGACTTTCAGACCTTCACACTTTTGAACTGCTCTTGTGTAGAACATCACTCAATTGGGTTTTCCTGATGTTTTCTCATAATTATACATATTTTATTGATTTTTTGCAGAAATATCACATAAATGATGCTTTGTTCTTCTTATTGCATACAATTACATTGTGCCTTATTTTGATTTGTTCAGTTATTCTGATGTTAATTTTGATCACTTTGTAATAATAAATATTTTGTGTCATGGTCGTTTGAGAATATGTAAATACCCTTCTTCTGCTTCAACTTTCACCACTATTTTGAGCATCCATTGTATTCATTGGCTAAATTAATTTTTACTATGCTGGTTGCCAAAGGGTACTTTTCTAATTCAGCATTCCTTCTGACTAGAATCACCAGTTTCAGAGTGTCAAGAACTATGAAGGTGCAGAGAGTGTTCCAAACTTTTGCCTAACATCTTAATCTGTCAGTTTCATGAAGGTTGGCAGAAGACCTGGAACTCCTAGGTTAGAGACAAAGGGGATTACTCATGGCAACAGAGGTATGCAAACTATCAGGACTGGTGCTGACTCCTCAAAACCCATATCCCACGAGGCAGTAATAAGAAGGCTAGACAACACCTGCACATACAACAATAGGTTGCTTTCCAGGAGAGGAACTCCAAGCGTAGGGAACCACAATCTTTTATTATGAGCAAATACCCTGCCTGATCTTTGCTAATATCAGACAATATTGGACAGTAAAAAAAATCTGCCCTTTGCTCTAGACAGTGACATTATCCCTACCTTTCAAACTTTTTGAAACAAAGTCAGTCAGTGCCACTGTTCATAAAATATTCAGAAACATAAGAGACCCATGCAAAATTGTCCCTGAATCCATCATGGCTTACTGCCTTCAATTTATCATCTACCCTGCAACAACAAATGTCTGAATCTTGAAAAGAAGTGAAATATTCATGTTTACACTTATCTTTGTCTCCTCTGCTAGCACAGTTTCAGATAAGATCCAGTAAACCTCCTCCTTTCAATACTCTTGGCAAAAAGCTGTGATCTCTGGACCTTTATCTCAGTGTCCTCACTCAATTTCCAAAACTTTGCTGAAATCCACAGACCTTCTTTTAAAATTGAGTTTTCCGATGGGATATTTCCAAGATTTAACAAATAAATGCCTCAGATTTTTCACTGATCTCATTTTTTGATTGATTTTATTAAAGAAAGGGGAGCAATTCTATTTTTGCTTCATCACTTTTAACTGAAGTTACTGTATTCCCTTTACTCCTTTAATAACATAGCAATAAAAGTTTCTTTTGCTTTTATAACACACAATCCTCAGTAACCAAAAGGGCAAAAACTATTGGTTGCCAACCAAAAAAAAAGAAAAAAATTCTGCCTTTTTTCATAGGAAAACAGTTGTAGCCATGTATATGGTTATGTGAACAGAGGCTTCATGTGCTCAACTTTTGGTCACCTCCAATTGAAATTTAAAACATTCCTTTAGCTAACCCTCTATTTCCTCTTGTTGGAGACTGAATGCAAATGGAAATATGGCTCCACTCCAACCAATCTTGAAGATAGGCAAAATGTTCTAGGAGATGATGAAAGAACCTAGGTCACTGATTGAATTTATGAAACAGAAATGCTAAGAAATACATATATGTCTTATGTAACCAGTATTTCTTGGAATTTTTTGTTTCATTAGCTTAGCCCTAAACCTAATATTACAGGGGACCATTTCTCCCTATTCAATCACATGAGCCACCAGAGCAAAATAAGAATATAGTAAAAACTGAGAAAGCAAACATCTAGCTCGATTGATTTATGAAAAGTACCACTTCTTTGTTTAGTCATTTGAGTATTTACTTCTTTATGTATGAGCATTCTACCCAGTCCCAGGTCAGGAACCTGAGAAAGTTGAATATTTTGCATAAATATATTCTGAACTTGCAAATGTGATTACTTCAGGGGTTATTTTAAAATTTATTATCAATTGCATCACTTTACCTCTTAAGATAACTAACATTATTTAGTCATTTAACTGAACTACAAAAAAACGTCATTTTATCTATGTGCTTTTTAAGGCAAATGGAAGGGTCCATTTTGTGAATGTCACACAAACCAACCTCATATATAGTCATGTTCTGCTTGTTCAGCTTGTCTATTTTTGGACAGATATATGTATACTTAGGTGCACAAATGACACTGTAAGTTGTATGCTTAGAACATGATAAAAAAGAAAAAAGATTTTCTGTATTAATTTGTTTCATAAACTTCCTAGTATTTTGTAAGAAAGATATGCTGAAGGAAAAAAAGCAATTTTTGTTTTATGATTATATCCTTATGCCACATACAAAAAAACCTGAAAGAAAATTTGCAAGATATGCATTGACTCAACAGTTTGCTCTCAGATGTAAAGATGTAAAATCATTAGAACAAATTCCAGGAGCTGTTCTAGCAATTAATACAATGCAGAAACAAGTGATCTTAATGATTCAAAAGGAAATGAAGGTTATTTGTCACTTCTTATTTAGTCCTTGAAATTATGTCTATGAAAACTACATTATTGAAGACAATTAGCTCAAAGTATATCCTTGAATTCATTAGATATCTGCTAAGAACCTACTTTGGCAACATTTACTGCTAAGTATAAATGTTAACTGAATGGAGTGAATATTAATTGAAGCTAAACTAGTGAATAAGTAAATAATCATCCTCTCAAGAGGCTTAAAATCTGTGAGGAAAACAAATATTTAAAATCAACTACTGTTACCAGGAAGAATAACGTATTTGAATAACAGAATAATAAATTTTATGTAGTAAATCACTGTATTTTTGTAAGTGTAATGCCTAACTAAAAGGTAGTGAGGAAATCTTAGTGGTATGGTGGGTTTTTGAAGATATGAGAGTGTCAGATTGAAATTATTCACTGTAATCCATGTGCAATTCCTTTCTCCACCACAGGTCTACTAATCTCAAAGGGTCAGTGGAGGAGGACTACAGGCCTCTCAGCTACCAGAGACATGTCCATCTGGAAGTATCACTGGACGTTCTAGCAATCCTAGTTTCTTCTTTGATTTAGCAAATGTGGGCTAAACGTTAGATGTGAGTTATTTTTAAACTTATTATTTACTACTTATTATTTATATTAACTTTGTTTATAACTTGCTTGGTATTTATTCCTAAAAAGTTTAGGGTTTCAAAATGAGGCATTATTAAGTTAGAACCAAACATAAATCTAGCATGGGAAAGACATTGATGTTGCCTCCAATGGTTCTATATTTAGTAACTGTAATCCTTGTGATACCATGTAGGGACTATGAGAAGGATGGTCAGGTATACTGAGGAATATAATACATTTGGATTTCTATAGTTTATCAATGAGAAATTATGGCAATTAGATATAACTTTAGTCTTTTAGCTAGAAAAGCATTAGATTTTGGAATGTGAATATAGATTTAAGTCACTGTCACTTAAAATGAAAGAGCATAGTGTAGTCCAGGGTAGGAGTTTGAAATTAAACGGTTCTGAAGCTAGAAACATGTTGAACGCTTACATTTACAGAAAATGTGGAAATGAGAACTTCTTGGGAACCATGGAGAAAGACAGAGATGTTTTCTGATCAGACCAAATGTTACACATAATTTAGCCAAGAAAGGATAGGAGATGTTTGATTAGAATGATGTGAAGACGGGGTGGTGATACTTCGAGTGAATAATTTTAGTAAAAAATGTTGTGTTGTGGGCTAGATTGCAGGAAAATATTGTGAGTCATGAGAGCTATTAGAAAATCAATACTGGCTATCTATTATCTTCACAGGAACATATCCAATGATTCTTATTTGAAGATAAAATGCTGGAATATCTAGTACTTCAAGTGACACAACTGCTGCCAAGAAATGACAGCTTATTAGAAGTGAATACCTACAGGGAGCAGATTGTTTTTAAAAAATGGTATTTTATAGAATGTTGTAACTAACAATTTTTTATACATGCTTGTGAGCATGACACCACATTTTAAGAATTATTCCAGTTTGGCAAAGATTCCTGCTGTTTTTCATCCCTTAACTGTGATACAATATCTATACAAATATTATGATGGGATTTTTTCTGGTGTCTTAAAGGTCAATGCAGAATATAACTATATGGTAAAAAAGGAATACATCATTACTGATCATTTTAAAGAAAAAAATTACAGGGAATTGACTTATTCATAGATGCTAGTGAAGTTAGTGCCCTTGCCTAAGGCATGCATGAAAGACAGAATACTCAAGCACTCTTGACATTTTTCTGGTTTTACAGTTAAAACATCACTTTTATTCCATTTGCTTATTTTATTAACACAACTTATTAGTAGATCTGTTGCTAATAGAGGACTGCCTTTCAAAAAATTCTTTGTTTGTGATAAAACCTCCAATCAGAGAACTGAAAAAAATATTTTCCACTGGCTTCTTTTTCCTGTACCTTAATATTCACCACCACCTATCAATAATTTATATTAAAATAAACTATAGAGTAGAAGACCTTAACAATTCAAGTTATGAATAATTTTTTAACAAAAACACATGCTTGAATACTTGTTCAGTTCTGTTTCTATCCTATTTTCTGAAAATTTTTGGCATATCTTTTACGTAGCTGGCCATTTAAGTACGATTCTATAAATGCAGTTTTTCCTATTTCTCTTAAAGACACCTTATTATAAGTGATTGAATATGAATATAGAACTATCAACATATACATGTGGGGCAAAAATAAATAAAGCATGGTTTTATTGTTTTCATATTAAGCTTATAACAGCTTCTAAAAATAGCAATTATCTATAGTTTGGGGATTATAAATTTCTTTCAGGCATATTAGTTCATCTAATTACTTTTTTGAAAAGTGGCACCCCCCTCAGCTTTTCAAGAGTGAAATTGATAAGAGATCAATTAAAATAATGATAAAGTACTTATTAAAGCATTTAGGGAATTCCTTCTTTGTTTGATGTTAAGGTTTACTTTATCCTTGTGCACATCGGTTAGAAGATACCAATATTGCCTTTACAGGATATTTCCTAAATTTATTTTTGTGATTGTCAAATTATGAAGAATGGAATAAAGAAAGTAAGCCAGACATGAACATCTGTTTATTTTCTAGAGGAAAATAAACATAAAAGTCAAACAAATATCTCAGGTATGTTTTTACTTCAAACGTATAATGAATCAAGATTAACCTAGTCCAGGACAATATACCAGGGCAGAAAAATATGGTATTTTATATATTAATTACTTGCCTACCTTGTTATATCTGTGGAATGCACATGAAAAACGCTTTGATAGAGTTTTAAGAATACATAAAGCAATGAAAGATCTGGTCTTCCTCCCTCATTTCTCAGTCTTATATAGCATCTTATTGGGAAAGGTGACCATGAGATGTGACTTTTATGTAAACAATATGAAACTTCAGTTTCACTAATTTTTAAAAGACTAAAAATCCATGGTTGTGGTCAAAAATAAGAAAGTAAGTTCAGTATGATCTAGAAAGAGTGGTAGGAGGCAGCTGAATTTCTGAAGTTCCAAAGGATAGAAACAAATGTGTTGAGAGCTTAGATAAGCAAAACCTATGGGGTATCCAGTGATAAACTGTGTAAGACTTTTTTTCAAATGAGGAAATTTCATGTAGAAAACACATTTTTTAAGAGGCATCAATACAGTGAGAAAGTGATACAAATTTTGTAGATGGGAAAGTTTATTATCATTCACAAATTAATAAATAAATGTAATGTAAATCCAATAAGTATCCCAGCTAAGAGTTTTTTTTTGTTTCTGAATTGGAAAAATCTAAAATTTATATGGAAGAACAAATAAATGTCAGAGGATAATAAATCAAGCATATATGGAAAATTTCCTTATCAGCAATTGAGCTAAATTATGAGCCTGGGGTATTAGTGGTAAGAATAAAGAAGTAGAACACTATATCAGAATAGAGATCCCAAACACAAATCCATATATGGAAACTTGGTATGTGATAAAGGTGAACTTAGAAATGTAGGAAGAGAGGTTTCATTACCACCTAGGTTGTAGAAAGCCACAGGAGAACATCACTTCTGCTGTAACAACAAACACAAGCTGGACAATCTGTGAAAGCACACGTTTTTCTTGAGCCCAACAGAGGGTTGACATTGAGCAACTAGGTGAACCGAATTCTAATTTGTGATGACTCCCTGTGATAGAGATGGATATACACACCTTCTCTTTTGATAGAAAATGGGAAGAACATAGGAGGAAGAGGCAGTGACTAAAAAACTGTGTAAGAAGAAAGTAGCTATAATCTTTAAAATTTCATAAAGGCTAAGTGTTAGTTAACATTACAGCTTAAAATCCCTGGGATCCTTAAAACACAAGGGGAGTCCATACTCAACTACAAGTGGTTTTCCACAGGCCTCAAGTGAGTGCTCAATAGGAGATTGAGAATGAGGCAGGAGACTTGAGAGAGATCTGCTTTGGAAAGAACAAACCACTACCCAGGTCCTTCTCAAATGTAAAACAAGAACTTTAAGTCACCCATGGAGAGGCAGGACACCCATTTGCTCCCCCTCTCCTGTCCCTGGTCCCAGGCAAAAATAACTGCCATTGAGGGAAGGGTTCAACAAAAGTTGTCTGTCCATGGGAGAGGGGAAGGAAACCTGCTTGTGCCAGGAACTTGCACTGATACAAACTACAGATCTGCTAATACAGAGGAGAGAAAGGAAATTATCCCACCCAAGATCAACCACTGATAAAAAAGCAGTTTCCTTACTATGTGAAAGAGCAGTCAGGACACTAAGAAAGCCCCAGTGCTGAGGTTTAGGCACAGAGGGTCTGCCTAAGATGGAAGTTAAACTAGTAGAGCAGAGAACCCATCTCTAACCCATTTTAAGCCTAACACAAAATATAAACAACAGCAGTCCATCACTAAGAGAATGCCAAACAAACAAACAAGCAACAACAAAAAAATCCCTCTGTAGTACAGGTATGCAAGACCTGAATTTATTGGAGAAGTAACCCTGAGAAAAACTCTGAAAAAATTCAAGACCATGGATAAGATCAAGATTACAACAGATTTTAACCACTACTATGAGTTAAAATCTGTGGTGAATTGAAGATAACTATAGATACAACAAAACCCCAAAGGCATCTCAACTATTGCTTAGATTGACTCAACAATGTATCATAATAGCCTAAACAACAACAAAAAAGGTATGCCCTTTATGTAAATACTATTTATTCTTACCTCTAAATTCTTCTATACACTTTGTTCTGCATTCAAAGACATAGAGAGAGAGCCCACAAAAAAGAAAAAACTCTTCATTGTCAGAGATAAATCTATCAGTAGAGCCACACCAGAAGTTCTCCAGATACTGAACTATCTAGATAAGTACTTTAAAATAGACACACACAAAAAAACCCCACTAAAACTAAAATAAAAATGCAAAGAAAAAAGAAACACTGGATACAAAAAATATACAAATACTAACAGACTTCTTATCAGAAACATGAAAGCCAGAAAACAATGGAGTGACATCATTCAAGTACTGATAGGAAAAACAAAAAATCTAACCTAGGAGCCTGTATCTAGCAAACATGCTTTAAAAAACAAAAATAAAATAAAGATATTTTCAGACAAGGCTGAGATAAATCACTGGTAGTAGACCTGGAGTAAAGTCAATAATAAAGGGAGTTCAACAGCCAAAAGATGATGTTATATAGAAACTTAAATCAATTCAACAAAATGAAGGGCAGGCATGGTGAGAGTTATAATGAATAAAATTTTTCTTCTTCCCTTTTCTTTTAAAAATTATCTTAAGGAAAAATGGTAACAATATATCACGATTTATTCCAATATAGAGATAAACTATATGAAACAAAAGAATAAATGATGGGAGGAAGAAAATTGAAGTATTATGTTGTAAGGTTCGAAAATGACACATGAAGGGCCATATTATTTGAAGGTACACTGTGATAAGCAAAAGATGTATATAGCCTAGAAAACACTAAAAAATAAAAGTAGTATAATTAAGAAAAGTACACAGATAAAAAATGGGAAATCGGGCTTCCCTGGTGGCACATTGGTAGAGAGTCCGCCTGCCGATGCAGGGGACACGGGTTCGTGCCCCGGTCCGGGAGGATCGCACATGCCGCGGAGCGGCTGGGCCTGTGAGCCATGGCCGCTGAGCCTGCACGTCCAGAGCCTGTGCTCCGCAACGGGAGGGACCACAACAGTGAGAGGCCTGTGTACCGCAAAAAAAAAAAAAAAAAGGGAAATAAAAGTCCAGTTAATCCCCAAATAACAGGGAAACAAGAAAAAAGAGGAACAAAGAGAAAATGGGAAAAAAATATAAAACAAACAGAAAGATGGTAGATTGAAATCCAACCACACCAATAACTATAATAAATCTATGTAGTAGAAAAAGCATAACTGAAGCCAGAGATTGTCAAAATGGATTAAAAAACAACATAAAGGCATACCTCAGACATTTTGCAGGTTTGGTTCCAGACCATCAAAACAAAGTGAATATTGCAACAAAGAAAGTTGCACAAATCTCTTGGTTTCCCAGCACATATAAAAGTTATGTTTACACTATATTCTACTAAGTATGCAGTAGTATTATGATTAAAAAATATACATACCTTAATTTAAAATGCTTTCTTGTTAAAAAAAGTTCATCTGAGCCTTCAGCAAGTCATATTTTTGCAATAGTAACATCAAAAATCACTAATCACAGATCACCATAATAAATATAATAGTAATAGAAAAGTTTGAAATATTGAGAGAACTACCAAAACAGAGAGACAGAAGCAAATGTTATTGGAAAAATGGCACCAATAGACTTTCTTGATGCAGGGCTGCCACAATATGTAAAAAACACATCTGCCAAGTGCAATAAAGTGAAACATAATAAAACTAGGTTTGCTTGAAGAAAATAAATGGACCAAGATGGCAGAGTAGAAGGACATGCTCTCACTCCCTTTTGTGAGAACATCAGAATCACAAGTAGCTGGACAATCCTTGACAGAAAGACACTGGAACTCACCATAAAAGATACCCCATATCCAAAGACAAAGGAGAAGTCACAATGAGACGGTAGGAGGGGCACAATCACAGCAAAATCTAATCCCATAACAGCTGGGTGGGTGACTCACAGAATGGAGAACACTTATACCACAGAAGTCCACCCACTGGAGTGAAGGTACTGAGCCCCACGTCAGGCTTCCCAACCTGGGGGTCCGGCAACGGGAAGAGGAATTCCTAGAGAATCAGACTTTGAAGGCTAGTGGGATTTGATTGCAGGGCTTCGACAGGACTGGGGGAAACAGAGACTCCAGCCTTGGAGGGCACACACAAAGTAGTGTGCCCAGTGGGACCCAGGGGAAGGAGCAGTGACCCCAGGGGAGACTGAAACAGACCTACCAGCTAGTGTTGGGGGGGTCTCCTGCAGAGGCTGGGGGTGGCTGTAGCTCTCTGTGGGGACAAGGACACGGGCAGCAGAAGTTCTGGGAAGTACTCCTTGGCGTCAGCCCTCTCAGAATCTGCCATTAGCCCCAACAAGGAGCCCAGGTAGGCTCCAGTGTTGGGTTGCCTCGGATCAAACAACCAACAGGGAGGGAACCCAGACCCACCCATTATCAGTCAACTGGATTAAAGTTTTACTGCCCTCTGCCCACCACAACAACAGTCAGCTCTACCCACCACCAGTCCCTCCCATCAGGAAACCTGCACAAGCCTCTTAGATAGCCTCATCCACCAGAGGGCAGACAGCAGAAGCAAGAAGAACTAAAATCCTGCAGCCTGTGGAACAAAAACCACATTCACAGAAAGATAAACAAGAAGAAAAGGCAGAGGGCTATGTACAAAATGAAGGAACAAGATAAAACCCCAGAAAAACAAGTAAATGAAGTGGAAATAGGCAACCTTCCAGAAAAAGAATTCAGAATAATGAGAGTGAAGAAGATCCAGGACCTCAGAAAAAGAATGGAGGCAAAGATAGAGAAGATGCAAGAAATATTTAACAAAGACTTGGAAGAATTAAAGAACAAACAGAGATGAACAATACAATAACTGAAATGAAAACTACACTAGAAGGAATCAATAGCAGAATAACTGAGGCAGAAGAACGGCTAAGTGACCTGGAAGACAGAATGGTGGAATTCACTGCTGTGGAACAAAATAAAGAAAAAAGAATGAAAAGAAATGAAGACAGCCTAAGAGACTTCTGGGACAACATTAAACACAATAACATTCACATTATAGGGGTTGCAGAAGGAGAAGAGAGAGAGAAAGGACCAGAGAAAATATTTGCAGAGATTATAGTCGAAAACTTCCCTAAGATGGGAAAGGAAATAGCCATCCAAGTCCAGGAAGCACAGCGAGTCCCATACAGGATAAAACCAAGGAGAAACATGTCGAGACACACAGTAATCAAATTGGTAAAACTTAAAGACAAACAAAAATTATTGAAAGCAGAAAGGGAAAAACGACCAATAACATACAAGGGAACTCCCATAAGGTTAACAGCTGATTTCTCAGCAGAAACTGTACAAACCAGAAGGGAGTGGCATGATATACTTAAAGTGATGAAAGGGAAGATCCTACAACAAAGATTACTCTGCCCGGCAAGAATCTCATTCAGATTCGATGGAGAAGTCAAAAGCTTTACAGACAAGCAAAAGTTAACAGAATTCAGTACCACCAACCAGGGCTACAACAAATGCTAAAGGAACTTCTCTAAGTGTGAAACACAAAGAGAAGAAAAGGACCTACAAAAACAAACCCAAAACAATTAAGAAAATGGTCATAGGAACATACATATTGAAAATTACCTTAAACGTGAATGGATTAAATGCTCCAACCAAAAGACACAGGCTTGCTGAATGGATAAAAAAACAAGACCCATATATGCTGTCTACAAGAGACCCACCTCAGACCTAGGGACACATACAGACAGAAAGTGAGGGGACTGAAAAAGATATTCCATACAAATGGAAATCAAAAGAAAGCTGCAGTAGCAATATTCATATCAGATAAAATAGCTTTCAAAATAATGTTACAAGAGACAAGGAAGGACACTACATAATGATCAAGGGATCAATCCAAGAAGAAGATATAACAATTATAAATATATATGCAACCAACATAGGGGCAACTCAATACATAAGGCAACTGCTAACAGCTGTAAAATAGGAAACTGACAGTAACACAATAATAGTGGGGGAATTTAACACCTCACTTACACCAATGGACAGATCATCCAAAATGAAAATGAATAAGAAAACAGAAGCTTTAAATGACACAATAGACAAGATAGATTTAATTGATATTTATAGGACAGTCCATCCAAAAACAGCAGATTACACTTCCTTCTCAAGTGAGCATGGAACATTCTCCAGGATAGATCACATCTTGGGTCACACATCAAGCCTCAGTAAATTTAAGAAAATTGAAATCAAATCAAGCATCTTTTCTGACCACAATGCTATGAGAATAGAAATGAATTACAGGGGAAAAACCATGAAAAACACAAACACATGAAGGCTAAACACTACGTTACTAAATAACCAAGAGATCACTGAAGAAATCAAAGAGGAAATCAAAAAATACCTACAGACAAATGACAACACGACAATCCAAAACCTATGGGATGCAGCAAAAGCAGTTCTAAGAGGGAAGTTTATAGCTATGCAAGCCTACCTCAAAAAACAAGAAAAATCTGAAATAAACAATCTAACCTGACACCTAAAGGAACCAGAGAAAGAAGAACAAACAAAACCCAAAGAAGGAAAGAAATCATAAAGATCAGAGCAGAAATAAATGAAATAGAAACAAAGAAAATAGCAAGGATCAATAAAACTAAAAGCTGGTTCTCTGAGAAGATAAACAAAATAGATAAACCATTAGCAAGACTCATCAAGAAAAAGAGGGAGAGGACTCAAATCAATAAAATTAGAAATGAAAAGGAGAAGTTACAACAGACACTCCAGAAGTACAAAGCAAACTAAGAGACTACTACAAGCAAGTTTATGTCAATAAAATGGACAACGTGGAAGAAATGGACAAATTCGTAGAAAGGTATAACCTTCCAACACTGAACCAGGAAGAAACAGAAAATATGAACAGACCAATCACAAGTAATGAAATTGAAACTGTCATTAAAAATGTTCAACAAACAAAAGTCCAGGACCAGACGGCTTCACAGGTGAATTCTAGCAAATATTTAGAGAAGAGCTAACACCCATCCTCCTCAAACTCTTCCAAAAACTTGAGGAGGAAGGAACACTCCAAAACTCATTCTATGAGCCCACCATCACCCTGATAACAAAACCAGACAAAGATACTACAAAAAAAGAAAATTACAGACCAATATCACTGATGAATATAGATACAAAAATCCTCAACAAAATACTAGCAAACAGAATCCAACAACACATTAAAAGGATCATACACCATGGCCAAGTGGGATTTACCTCAGGGATGCAAGGATTCTTCAATATATGCAATTCAATCAATGTGATACTCCATATTAACAAATTGAAGAATAAAAATGATATGATCATCTCAATAGATGCAGAAAAAGCCTTTGACAAAATTCAGCACCCATTTATGATAAAAATTCTCCACAAAGGCGGCATAGAGGGAACCTACCTCAATATAATAAAGGCCATATATGACAAAGCCACAGCAATCATCATTCTCAATGTTGAAAAACTGAAAGCATTTCCTCTAAGATCAGGAACAAGACAAGGATGTCCACTCTCCACGCTATTATTCAACATAGTTTTGGAAGTCCTAGACAAAAAATCTTAAAATTTGTATGGAGCCACAAAAGATCCCGAATAGTCAAAGCAGTCTTGAGGGAAAAAAACGGAGCTGGAGGAAACAGACTCCCTGACTTACAGTCCTACAAAGCTGCAGTAATCAAGACAGTATGGTATTGGCAGAAAAACAGAAACATAGATCAATGGAACAAGATAGAAAGCCCAGAGGTAAACCCACGCACTTATGGTGAACAAATCTATGACAAAGAAGGCAAGGATATACAATGGAGAAAAGACAGTCTCTTCAACAAGTGGTGCTGGGAAAACTGGACAGCTACATGTAAAAGAATGAAATTAGAACACTCCCTAACACCATACACAAAAATAAACTCAAAATGGATTCGAGACCTAAATTTAAGCCCAGACACTATAAAACTCTAAGAGGAAAATATAGGAAGTACACTCTTTGACATATTTCACAGCAACATCTTTTTGATCCACCTCCTAGAGTAATGGAAATAAAAACAAAAATAAACAAATGGGACCTAATGAAACTTCAACGCGTTTGCACAGCAAAGGGAACCATAAAAAAGACGAAAAGACAACACTCAGAATGGGAGAAAATATCTGCAAATGAATCAACAGACAAAGAATTAATCTCCAAAATATATAAACAGCTCATGCAGCTCGATATTAAAAAAACAAACAATCCAATCCAAAAATGGGCAGAAGACCTAAATAGACATTTCCCCAAAGAAGACATACAGATGTCCAAGAAGCACATGAAAAGCTGGTCAACATCACTAATTATTAGAGAAATGCAAATCAAAACTACAATGAGGTATCACCTCACACCAATTAGAATGGGCATCATCAGAAAATCTACAAACAACAAATGCTCGAGAGGGTGTGGAGAAAAGGGAACACTCTTGCACGGTTGGTGGGAATGTAAATTGATACAGCCACTATGGAGAACAGTATGGAGGTTCCTTAAAAAACTCAAAATAGAATTACCATATGATCCAGCTATCCCACTACTGGGCATATACCCAGAGAAAACCACAGTTCAAAAAGACACATGCACCCCAATGTTCACTGCAGCACTATTTATAATAGCCAGGTCACGGAAGCAACCTAAATGTCCATCGACAGATGAATGGATAAAGAAGTTGTTGTGTATATATATAAAATGGAATAGTACTCATCCATAAAAAGGAACGAAATTGGGTTATTTGTTGAGACATGGATGGATCTAGAGACTGTCATACAGAGTGAAGTAAGTCAGAAAGAGAAAAACAAATATCGTATATTAACGCAAATATGTGGAACCTAGAAAAATGGTGCAGATGAACCGGTTTGCAGGGCAGAAATTGAGACACAGATGTAGAGAACAAATGTATGGACACCAAGGCGGGAAAGACGCAGTTGGTTGGAGGTGGTTGTGTGATGAATTGGGTGATTGGGATTGACATGTATACACGGATGTGTATAAAATTGATGACTAATAAGAACCTGCTGTATAAAAAAATAAATAAAATAAAATTTAAAAAAAAGAGAGAACAGATGAAAAGCCAAAACTGATTATTTTATTCCTAGTGACATTTTATATGTTAATTATTTCAAAAATTTTTCAGTTGATTATATTGGATTTGATAGAAATACAATAATATAAGCAGCAATTAATAATAATGTTTGTCTCATCCTTAGCAATATTTACCCCTTAAAATATCACTTCTCATGTCAAATTTCATGTGCTATTTCTAGAATAATATTAATAGTGGAGATGGTAGGCATTACTATCTAATTCTTATTCTAGAGATGAAAATAAAACTTTTAATGTTTTACCATTAAAAAATAAATAAATAAATAAACAATAAAACTAGGTATGCTTATATATGCCCTTTAAAAGAAACTTGTTTTAAATGTAAAGACAAAGAGGTCAAAAGTAAAAGGATAGAAATACATACAGCACATAAAACACTAAGCATAAGAGAGGTTGAGATGATATTTTACTATCACATGCAGTAACTTTAGCCCAGGGAATTTTTACCAGAAATATAAATAGAAATTTCATGAAGTTTGTACAGATTAAGTACATAAAAGATATAACAACCCTAAATTCTATGTAATGAACAAAGATTTCTAATATATAAGCCTAAACTGACATAACTTAAGGAGAAAGAGAAATCCACAATTATATTTGGATACTTTATCATTCTACTTGCAGTAATTTATAGAAAAATGCAAAATATCTGAAATATATAGAACACTTGAACACTGTCAACCAGATGAACATAACTGAAATTGACAGAAAACTGTCAAATGCCAAGTTTATTTAGCCATTATTTGGGTTGTTTCTGCTCTTAGTAACATTGCCATTCTTTTATATCTTTTGACATAAACCTATTATGTTCATATATAATTTTAGATGGCTTGTCAAGATCAACTGGAATGCATAATTCATAGGTAAAATATATTGCCAGATTGCAGCACAAAAACATTAAACTCTAATTTTTGTTTTATTCAATTCATCTAGTTCATCTTTCCCAGGAATTATTAAAAGTTTTCCTAGTTTATTAATCCTACTTCTTATCTTCTCTTTCTTGAGTGTATGACTATTTTCCCAAGCAATCCTGCACTGTAGCAACTACTTCTGTCTTTAACACAGTATAAAAATAATTTCACTTCTGTCTTTTTGTGTGGTTACACAGGGCTGAAACATATGAGTCCTTGGCTCAACCATTTTTCCAAGCATTCATCAAGATGCTGGACTTCAGATGCTTTTTACATTAGAATGGCTTTTACTCATGTTTATAAAGTCTTGAGTTATATGTCTTTATGGTGTCTACTTGCTCCTACATGTTTTGTACAATCACCCCTCTGGCCTTCTTACATGGTAGTCCACTGGGTCAGAAGAACAACTTTTATGTTATTAAAGAACTTAGTGACTGTAACATGATTAAATTAGATCTATAACTTCAGCACACTGAGATTTTGATAGCCAGTTATTGCTCACAATTCTTTATGAAATAAATTAGTTTATTCATGCCTTCAGTATTTTTGATCATCTATTATGAAATAACTATTGTTTTATGAAGTAACAAGCTCCTCATGGAGCTTGTTGTTTAATTGGGGTTTATAATCGCACAAAATCTTTTACTAGTAGTTACTAAATATTCAATGAATAGAAATGAAATTATCTTTTTAAATTCTAGAAGCAGAAATCTAACTTTGGGGGTAAACACGTTCTCTTTCCTTAATGTTTAGAGACACAGAAATAAGGTATAATGTGAGAGAATATAAAAACATTATTCTAAATGTCATAAGATGGTGGTGAAGGGAAGTCCTTGAACAAAATGAACTAGGTTTCTTGCTTTAATTAGGCCCCAATTGTTTTTTTTGTTCTACTTGGAGTCTACTAAAGATTTTTTTTTCTTAATGTCTTTAGTACTTGTACATAGGCTGTTTCAGTGAGTTTAAAAATTGCTAAGAATTAGTGCCTCGGCTCTCCTATTAAGATTGATATTTAGCCTTTATAACATTGCTTACTAAAAGCTAAATCTTCATCAAGATGAATCATGTATTTGACATTTATGTTTCAGAAATGTTAGCAGAAAATTGATATAATACTGGTAATAATTGTGACATTAAATCATATTTATATACTTTGTTCATCCCAAATCTCTAAACATTTTGCAAAATTAGAAACTTTTGTTCAACTGGAACAAGGTAGTAAACTTTCAAATTATATAATGTAAAATGTTAGCAAAAGAATACCTGTAAATTTCTGCAGGTAAAATCATTTACACAAAGTTGAACAAAATGAGGCTGCTCTCATGGTGTCTGCTCAGCAATTCTAGATGTGGGTATTAATATACTTTCTTTGGAGAAGGAAATTGAGAGACAGAAGAATATATCTTCCCCCAAATTACAGTTAATAAATGGCAGAGCTTGGATTCAAATTCAGTTCTTAGGCCTTTTCATTAAAACAACTCCTTCTTAATCTTCAAAATACCGTACCATCAAACTCTCCCAGTCACTGAGTGATTCTACATGAAAAAAATAAAACTCCATTGTCCCCTTTCTCTATGAACCTTTTATCTGATTCATCTGCACATTTTCTCTAATAAGTAGAGACAAAGCCAGAGCACAAACACTCCATATTGCTCTATTTACCACATTCCTATACAGTATGTAGATTTCACATATATTATTAAAAATGTGTTATTAGAGATATAATTATACAATTGTACCATTGTATATTATTACTAAAGAATTATTTCTACAGTGTGATATTCACATTATTTAAAAAAAAATGAAGCAATGATCAATATTGAAAGAATTAATATATAGGTTAAGAACTTTAGAATTTTATTTGTTTGCTGAATGCTGACATTTCAACATAGTTGTGTCTTTAGAGTCTGTTTTAATGGAATAGCTATTCTACTTACAAAGGTAATGATGGTGTATGTATTACAAGGCTTTTTTTTCCTTTTTTAAAATTTATTTTTTTTTAGTAGGTCTTCGTTGGTTACTTATTTTATTTTTTAATATTTATTTTTTTATTGGAGTATAGTTGCTTTACAATGTTGTGTTAGTTTCTGCTGTACAACAAAGTGAATCAGCTATATGTATACATATATCCCCTCCCTCTTGGACCTCCTCCCACCACCCCCATCCTACAGTAGGTCCTTGATAGTTATTTATTTTATCTATTTTAAGTATAGCAGTGTGTACATGTAAATCCCAAACTCCCAATCTATCCCTCACCCTCACCCTTCCCCCCGGTAACCATAAATTCATTCTCTAAGACTGTGAGTCTGCTTTTCTGTTCTGTAAATAAGTTCATTTGTATCATTTTTTTTTTTAGATTCCACATAAAAGCATCAAACTCTCCCAGTCACTGAATGATTCTTTCTTACAAGACTTTTAATTGTAGAAGCCTAGTTAACTAGCAATTAACAACAAAAATGTTTTTTTCATATATTCTTTTAAAATTCTCTATCTTGATATATACACAATATACTCTGTATATCCTGTTTATAGATATACATGTATATCTGTAGTAAATACTTATATTTTTACCAACATAACCTAAATCTTTTAGTCTAATCTATTTTTGGTGGTGGAGGGGAGGGTATTTGTATGTGTGTATGTATGACTCTTTGTAGAAAAATTTATTTTCTCAAGGAAAAATATTGCTAATCTGGATTTAAGGAGCCCTACATCTAGTTCTTGTTTATTCTGCTATTAATCACCTATGCAACTACAGAAAAATTATTAATTCTTCTTAAGAATAGGTTCTATACCTGGACAAAGACTGAAGAATATAATCTCCAAAGCTATTTTATAGTTTAGTTCATCTGTTTTGCTAATGCTATTTTGTGTTCCTTTTAATTATTACTTACATGAATCTCATGTTTATAGATGATTGCTAGAAAGTAAACACATAAAACAAAGTAGAAAAAAATGACACCCCAAACCTATTTGAAATATTTGTCCATATTTTAAAGTCACAGTATATATCCATATTTATATCTATATCTTAAACATGTATAGCTTGGGCATCTTTTCATATAAATTATAATTATACAATGTTTTATTATTCCATGCCTTGTTTTATTCATTTATCAGTATACCTTAGATTATTTTATTTGTAAAAAATATAGATTATTGTTTTTGCCAGATGCAAGGCATTTTATTGTATGGGTATAGCCATGTTTTCCTTCTACTGATCATTATTTATTTTACTCCTATTCTATTGGTGATGACAAAATTTTAATAATAATTTAGATTGAGAAACCTACACAATTATTAAAAATGACAACTGTTTCAATCCAACCAGGCTTCTCTTGTCTTCCATGTCACTTTTGCCCAATGTTTTTTTTTTTTTTTTACGTTACGCGGGCCTCTCACTATTGTGGCCTCTCCCGTTGCGGAGCACAGGCTCCGGACGCGCAGGCTCAGCGGCCATGGCTCATGGGCCTAGCCTAGCCGCTCCACGGCATGTGGGATCTTCCCGGACCGGGACACGAACTCGTGTCCCCTGCATCCGCAGGCAGACTCTCAACCACTGCGCCACCAGAGAAGCCCTGCCCAATGTTTTAGTTTAACTTCAAAATTAATGTTTTTAGTATAGCCAATGGCTTTTAAGATCTATATATTTACCTCTATATATTTACCCCACTGTTCTCTTTATTTAACTACTGTATCTCTCTCCGTTCTCTAGTTATTTTGGTAAAAGTTTTTCAGTGGTAAAGTTCTTTAATCGTTGTCTGAAAATAATGTTAATTCACCCTTATTCTTTTTTTATTAATTAATTTTATTTTTATTTATTTTTGGCTGTGTTGGGTCCTCATTGCTGTGCACAGGCTTTCTCTAGTTGCGGTGAGCAGGGGCCACTCTTCGTTCCAGTACACAGGCTTCACTGTGGTGGCTTCTTCTGTTGCAGAGCATGGGCTCTAGGCATGCGGGCTTCAGTAGCTGTGGCACACAGGCTCAGTAGTTGTGGCTCACAGGCTCTAGAGCGTAGGCTCAGTAGCTGTGGTGCATGGGCTTAGTTGCTCCGTGGCATGTGGGATCCTCCCGGACCAGGGCTTGAACCCGCGTCCCCTGCATTGGCAGGTGGATTCCCAAGCACTGCACCACCAGGGAAGCCCTACCCTTATTCTTGACTGAGTTTAACAGTGCACAGAATCTAGGTTAATAGTGACTTCTCTCAGCATTCTAATTATGTATTGCATTATATTCTTGGTCCAGAGAAATCTGTGCTGTACATATTCACTATAATGTATGTGTGAATTTACATTGCTTTTTTATTCTTTTTGTTGTGCTTTCTCACCTTAAGAATTCATGTCTTTGACAAATTTTAAAAAATAATTTGTCCTTTCTTTGAATATTGCTTCTTTCATATTTAGTTTTTCATTATCAGATTTATGCTAGATCTTATAATTTTCTAACTTTTTAAATTGTGTATTTCTTCCCCTCTACATGCTCTCCCCCATCCCAAAAGCTTGATTAGAATTAATACATTTTTATTCTACTTTTTAAAAGTTTTCTGACAGATTTAGAAACTATATTCCATGTATCTTCATTACTGGTTGCCCTTGAGTTTTAAATAAATGTATTAAAAGATAAATTTCAACCAATTTCCAGAGTTAGTATCTTTATCCTATTATACTTATATAATTCAAAATTGTTTGATTACTAATAATGTTTAATTATATTTCATTTTATTCCAATGTCTCCTAATTATTGCCATAAATTGGAAAGCAATATCAGCAAAATTACTAGGGCTTAATGGTAACTTTAACTCCATTTTTTTCTCTTAAACTATAGCTGCCTTACAATATATCAGTTTCAGGTGTACAGCAGAGTGATTCAATATTTTTATAGATTACACACGATACAAAGCTATTATAAAATATTGACTATATTCCCTGTGCTGTACCTTACATCCTCGTAACTTATTTATAACTAATAGCTTGTACCTCTTAATCCTCTTCACCTATTCTGCCCTTCTCTCAAGCTCTGGTAACTATTAGTTTGTTCTTTGACTCCATTTCTTAAATTCCTGTTTTGTTGGGCCGGAGTATACCCTCAAGTGATATATCTTCAAGTGAAAGAGTGGGACGAAATATTCGTAGCCAGTATAACCTTAAAGGCAATTGTATCCAAAATATCTAACAAAGTCCTACAAATCAAGACAATCTAAAAGGAAAGTGGGCAACAGTCTTGAACTTTACAGAAAAAAAAGAAATGCATATGAAAATCTGCTTAATTGCAAGAAAATACAAATTGAACACCATGCAATTGGTACTAACTAAGAATTCTGAAGATATAAAGTGTTGCCAAGAAAGTGAAGCAAGCTCATTCTTATCATTGCTGGTAGAAGCACTGGTATAACCAATCTAGAAAACAATTTGGCATTACCTTCTCATACCGCAGACAAATTTTTGCCAACAAAGAGCAAGCAGTGTTCTTTAACAAGGGGAGGAAGAAACTGATAAATTTAAAATACAAACTATTTTAAAGCATTGAGATATGTGCTTTACCATACATAAAACAATATTATTATGGTTTAAATCTCATAATTTGGGACATTAAAATAATCAAATATCAAAACAATACTTATTATATGATATAATATACTATCATTTAAGTAACCAAAATGATCACAAATTCTATGTAAAGTTTTCTATACACATATGTATCTAAAATATGTAAGATATTTTGATTTGCTCAAATTTCACATATTGATTACTTTTGTGATTGGCAGGGAACAGAATCCACATGGGGCACAAAATGCATCAACGGTTTCATGATATTCTATTTCATGTATTGTGTAGTTGAATAACAAATAATGATTTTAGTATGTTTTGTTAGGCACATACTGTTTCTTACATTTCTGTTTGCATTAAATAATACTAAACATGAGTTTAAGTTGGAGTGAAAGAAGGAATAAAAACAACTTGGTGTATACATTTTAACTTAATCTTCAAAGTTCTGAAAAATAAGATTAGACTAAATAGTGAAAAAAGGTCAGTGATAAACTTCTTCCTTCCCTCATGTTCTGCTGTGGAGAAATACATACACAAAATGATGATTAAATAACATGAGGAAAAATCAAGGTGAGCCTTTGAAAGGAAGTATGGTAATGATTAAGAGCATGAGTTTTGGGTTCATAATACTAGCTCTACCACTTGTTAACTTAGTGATCCTGGGGAATCATTCCATCTCTCTTGGCCTTGGCGTATCTATTTGTAAATGGGAATTAATAGTATTTATCTCATGATGTTTTTGTGTGAATTAAATGACATATATAAAGCACTTAGATTCTCGCTCATAGTATGTACTATACAGCCCTTTGCAATTATTAACATTACCATGGAACCTCAGCATATACAGAACAGTCTATCAACATCAGACATTTTGTGATATCTATGATCATTTTGAGATAACAGAAAAACTCCACAATTAAATGTGCTGCTGGCTGCATGAGGTGGGCTGTAGTTCAGGTTATTTGATGTAATTAGTGGAACCCCAGAACCAGAGTAATGAATAATGTAGATATAACTTAACTTTTCCTGAGCATGATGCTACAGAAATGGAACAGAGAACAATACAATTCTATAAACTATAATTTGAATATTAGAAAACTATCCAGGATAAGGAAAGAGTATAAAAACTAATTCACTCAAAAAACATCATAGACATGTATTTACACCTCAATGCTATACAGACAGTTCCAATACACTAAAAGTTCTCCTGTCTGTTTCCTTTGTAGTAAAGCACCACTCATCACCAAAAATCTTTGGCAATAGCTAATTGGATTTCCTTCGCTTTAGTCTTGCCTTATCCAGAATGTCATATCAATAGAAACATAGTATAAAGCTTTTTGGTCTGGATTCTTACTATACACATATATATTTAAGATGCTTCCATGTTGATGCGTAAATCAACTTGTTCTTTTTTAATCACTGGATTGAATCCTATTGTATGGTTGTACAGTTTGTTTGATTCCCTCTTGAAAAAAAGCTCAGTTGCTTCTAATTATATACGGGAGGTGAGGAAGACGGGGGCAGAGTATGTGACTACAAGAAAGGGAATGTGCCCTTCCTCTGCCTTTTTTGTTCTATTGGGGCCCTCAATGGACTGGATGATGCCTGCCCACTATGATGAGGACTGATCTTTACTCAGCCTTCTGATTCAAATGCTAATCTCTTCTGGAAACAATGTCACAGACCTACCCAGAAATAATGTTTTACCAGGTATCTGGGCATCCTTTAACCCAGTCATGCTGACATATAAAATCAAGTTCACAGATTCTTTTCTTGAATGTGTCAAGTCTGATAAATCTGATGAGATACTTTGTGTCATATCTGAGTTTGGTTCTGATAATCACTTTGTTCAAACTGTATTTTTCTTCTTTCTATGTCTCAATTCTTTGGTGAAAGTTGTTATTTTAGGGCAGTATACACTAAGGTAAATGTTTTATGCCTGGTGATAAGCACATCTTTCCTTCTTCAAAGTCTTTAGTGTGGTGGTTTTGCTAATCTTGTCAGGAATTGGGCTTGGATTAAAATTTACTGTTTTTATGGTTACCTTCAGTGCAACTAGAAATGTCACATTCTTTGATTGAAACTTTGTTTCTCCCCATTTGGATTGGTCTTCCCTTTGTCCTGCTCCCTAGGTATACTCTCTTGCATGTCTCCCAGCTGTATTCCACTGTTAAATCTTAGGTTTGAATAGATGGGGGTGTTCTGTGGTGCAGTGTGTAAGCCTCATTCTTAGGTGACACTGGTAGAGCTTTTCCCTCCCTGTTTCTCTACCATGGTTCCCAATAGTACTCTCAGTTTATACTTGTAAGGCCTTGTCCTTGAAAGTTAAACCTTTGCTCTACAGGGGAGAAAGACCCACATGTGGTCTTCAGCAAAACATTAAAAATATCTAGTTTAATCTCCTTATTGGTTTATATGGCATTTGTTGATGTTTAAGTCAGCAAACGCTTGAGTCTTGTTTCTATTTGCATACTTCTTTTTCTTTCTAGATTTCAGGTTAGTTGCTTGTCCTGAAATTTCAATTCCCTGATAGGTAGCCAGATTTCATATTAATGACTTTTCTTGAACCTTTAAAGAAAAATAAAACAGGCAATTGTGATGCTAGTCCTATCTTTCTACACATCTGAGATCTGAGTGCTATAACAGTTTGTTTAACATCTGTCTTCTAGTTACATCATCACTGCCACTTCTTGCTTTGTGTCTATTGACTGCTTTCTTTGTTGGTTATGGGACTATTTGTATGCTTCTTGGCATGCCTAATAATTTTTTGTTAGGTATTGGACATTATGATGTTACCTGCCGAACGTCTGAAATGTGTTTTCCTTTAGATTTGTTCTGACATACAGTTAAATTCAGGTCATTCTGACAGTTCAAGGCCTGATTTAAGCTTTGCTACCCTGGGCCTAGAGTCGGCTTTACTCTAATTCAGCAAGCTGTGTCCCGCCCTTCCAATTTCTACTAAACGTCCCAGGAGAATAATCGCTGAGGCCTCTACTCTGGCTGGTCAGAGCTCAAATGACTACACTATTTGCAAATGCTCTCAGCACTTTTCAGCATCCATCTTCCATTTCTTTTTTCCCTTGACTTTTGGAGTTTTATTCCATATATATACCCCTTTCCTCAGCAAATATTCAGGATTCCTGATGCGGATCCTGCAGTTCTTTTTTCACATAGCCTCCTTCTTTCTTAGATCCTGTCCCTCAATTTTCATTTCAGCCTTGCCAAAGTCTAATCTCCATTTCCCAAATAAGAGTTCCAGCTTCTGTGAATGATTTCTTTCTCTGCAAAGTGATCCCAAAATTTCTTAAAGAATTGAAATGATTAGAAAACTCACCCTATTTGTTTCCCTTCTCCAAGAGACCATAGTCCTGCACTGGCTGATTTCCAATGTTTGAAAGTATTTTGTATAGTTTATCTAGTTTTATGGTTGTTTATGATATAATGTTAAGTTTGATCTTTATTACTCTTACGCCTTCCTGGAAGCTTTTTGAAAATCATGAAGTTTTATATTTTATTCTTTCCTGCCTCAACCTATATCTTTGAGATCTCTGATCTAGGCTCTAGCAAAAGATTAACTTTAATTAAAAATAACTATATAATTTAGTATTTAACCATTAACACTTTACATTGTCTTGCAAAGAACACAATTATAGATACTCTGTGACATGAGTAAGTATAGAAGTGTTTGCCCCATAACCTAATGAAATGAATACTAAGTTTTATCATTTTAAAAACATCCTAGAAGACAAAATAAGAATTTTAAATATCAGCATAATGTGCTTACACAATTTTTTAAAAAGTACGACTGAATGTTTATAACCCTTCTAAAAAAGACATTAATTTTTGACTTGTTTATTGGCACTTAAGTGTTTAGTAATCATATACTGGCAAACTGTAAATTTCCACAGTAAATATGTATATTAAATTATCAGTACTTTTAAAAGGGTCTAAATATTGACATTTGTTAATCTTAGCTTTCAAATGGCACTCAACTGACCATATTCTTTCGTAGGTAAAGAAATTTTCATCAATTTTTCTAGACTTTATAAAATATTTATAATTGCAAACAAACTCGAAAGCATTTCTTATAGGGGTTATATCAATACTTTATCTTATTTTACTTCTAGATATATTTAAAATAAGAAAATGGTGTTTATTTTAAATCTGAGTTGTCTAAAAATTTACTATTCAGAATAATAAACACAGGAAGATATACGGGCTGGGCATTTATGGAAAAATGCATTGTTTTGTGCTCAATTTTCATGACTAAGAAAATTAATAAACCACAGGTGTGCTTTACATGCATTGATGAAAAGTGTGTGGGCTATGGTTACAACTTGGCTTCTAAATGCTTGGTACATTCACTCAAGCTTGCCAATATCTAATTTCTCTATGTTTAGGCACATTATTATTATGGACTGATTCTACAGTCCTCTGATTGAAACTGGCACATGATGTAGACATATTTTACAGTCCTCAGGCTTACAGTGTTTGAAGAATGTTGAGAAAGAGGGCCAGAAAAGAACATCCCTGATGGAAATAGCGTATTAGCTACAGGAGAATTCTCTCATATGGTCTTTTGGTGATGACTTTACACTGTGTTGTACAGATTTGGATTTAGGTAAACTCATAAGTTGTTTAATAATATTTGCAATATTACTGATGCAGCAACTTTCAGTCCAGAGATATAACACAAAAATAAAATCATTACCTTCTTTTAATAAAATACTAAGAAATAAAACTACAGCCATAAGAGCCAAATGCTGAATCAACTGCCATATTAGCTATAAACACCTAATATTGAGAAGTCTGCATATTTTGGCCAGCTCAGTCACAAACAGATGAAGAAAAAAAATCAGGATTGTGACAAAATAGAAAATATTAGGCCTCAAAAATATATGTATCTATGGCTTTCTAAATAAGAATGTAACCAGTGTATGGTTTGTCTTTAGTAAACCAATATCTGTTTTTTTATATTTCTGGGATAGCCTCTGCTTCAATATCATTAGATATATGGTGATTCTATTAATTTTTTGAAACGAAAAGGTACATAGTAACACGACTTCCCATAATCTGTCTTGGCAGTCAAAACAAAATTTAATTTTTTAAAAAGTCATTAATAGTAGAAAAGAAACAGATTTTGTATCTGAAAGTTAGACCCAAACCCAGTCAGTGTGACTGTATATGAAATTTCCTTTCTAGGCTGTGGAACGTAGAAAGTGATATGTACTCCAGCAGATTATTTCGAGTAAAATTCAATGTGAACATGCTCTTTCATATTAATAAACATGAACTATTACTGAACTATAATTTGCTAGACAATGGTAAGAAATAAATGATGACCGTTGACCTCAGTGAGCTCACAAACTTACATCTGTTTACAGAGGCAAATATACCTAGTGCAATGTTTACTGTGTTCTACTTATTCTGTGTGTGAAGTGATATGGAACTACATCATTCATCCTGTCTAGGATTAGTGGCCTAATTAGAAATAATCCACATGTCTTAATATATTTGTGGAGAGTAATCACCTTACCTTCAAATAAAAGGTTTCACTGAACTAGGTACTACATTCTTTTAAGAAAAATAAAACTGTATAAAACATAAAACAAGTTTTCATCACAATGAGTTCATAATAATCCCTGTATGGTGTCATATCTATAGATCTGCTAACTTAAATCTGTACTTGTACTAACTCTCAGTCCCTGATGCTCTCTAGACCACTGAATTCTTCTCACTATACAAATGTAATTCTTTATCTGCTATGTGATAGAAAAAGATTGATTATATATCTAGAAAAATTGGTTTTGTCTTTAAATCAAATAAACTTAGTTTTTAGAATTTAAGGTGATTCCATTTGTGGAATATTTTTAGAATAAAAAAAAATTTGAGGTATTTTTCACTACATTATAGAAATACAGGTAGACAAATGAACTACAGATAAAATCGATAACAAATGTGACTTGCACTTTATAAAATAAGCTTACCAGTTCAGAGTATAAAACTCTAAAAACACAAAATTCTTGAAATAAGATATATCTATTAACAAAAGTATTATATGCAAAATATACGTATGTATCTCTCTTCCTTTCACTCTCACACACACACACACACACACACACACACTTTCTTAGTAAAGCAAATAAGAAGGCCTAATACTATTTAGTAGAGAATTATCTGGGGCTGCCTTGTCAGATACAAGAGATATGCACATAGTCTAATGAGAAGAGTATAGCATATGCTCCTACCAAAATCTATGCAATATTACTATATAACAGAAACTCAAAGTCACAAGGATATAATTCTAGAAATATGTCTTCTCTCCCAGTAGCCAAGTTACATCTAATCTAGAGAGCAAATATTTGTACACTTGCATGAAATTTCAACTGAGTTCATTTTAAGGTAGTAAATGGGAACACTTAAATGAAATGTGTTTATGACCTACCATGATGTGGTGTTCTATAAGCCAGACAGTATCCAGAATGCTTAGTATATGAAGTTTATAACACAGTAAACTTGGGTTCAAGTCGTTTCCATTTTTCATAACTTTAGACAGGTTACAAAACCTTTTTGAATCTACTTCTTCGTCTGGAATAAAGAATAAATAACCTAATTCAAATATAGTCTTGACAATTAAGTGGCAGGTTGAGTGGTTTTTGTACAACCAGCCCACAGAGAACAACTAGAAATGTTCAAGTACACAGAGACACATACACTTACATATGTTCCAGGGTACTACAGAGATAATGATAGGGATAAAATAGCATAGTTATACAGGTAGTTGTAGAAGACCCAGTAGGGGATTAGAGGTAGAGAGGGAAACCTAGGAAACTTTGGGAGACTACTGTAAGTTAATGATCGCTCAAGAAAGCTATCGGAACATCGTGGAACAAACAGGCTTGCTTAACTATAAAGCCATAAATAAAAGCACGAGATATGTCCCAGGTCATTAGGTAAAAGAAAAATGTTACCACCCTTCTACTGATTTGAATAAGTGCTAAGACAGTCCTAGTTTGATTTCATAGGGTCAGACACTCTCCTACCCAACAGGAGACGAGCTAGTGATGTAAGCCTGACATCTACTCGAAGAAGGTGGTCTTTTCCCCTCCCCCACTTTCCTTTGATTATAAAACTGTAGACCACTTAATCCTCGGGGCAGAGACTCCTCGCCTGTCCGCTTGCATCTCTCACAGCATCCTATATTAATAAATCTACTTCTTGCCTATCACTTTGCCTCTCACTGAATTTCTTCTGTGCTGAGACACAAAGAACCTGAGCCTCAGTAAGTCCAGACACCAGGTGAGTGATTCTAATTAAAAGACTGTGGGTTCAAGTCCCAATCTGGGTTTGGGTCCTAGAACATTGGTTCAAGTCCCAATCTGACGTGCACGGTTTCAATATTAGTTAGTGATGAATTGTGAGACCACAATCTGATCTACAAGATGAGAGAATTCCAGAGAGATGAACAGGGCTTTGGGAGTTGCTTTTACCTGAAGAAACTTGCCCTTTCAAAACCATAGGTGAGAATCTAGAAAATCAAGTAGAAGCTTTGATAAACTCACAGGATTAGAGAGATAAATGTTTGGAGCTCAGGGTTCAGAGATGATTTGGGGCCTTAATAGTCTACCAGACTTTGAATTGGCACCCTAAAGGGTTACACTGTAGTAGCGACAATAAATTGGAAATAATATCAGCCCATAAGGGGCTAAAGCATAACTCAGAATCATCTCAATCTGTTCAGATTAAGGTGATCTTGGATTTCTGATACTTCTAGCCTGGCCACTTTTCAGGAGTGAGAGTAAATTTTCTCTCATGAAGAAACTATCAGTTGGGTTCCACTTCAAATTGGTGAGAAAAGAAGCTCTTAAACTCACCTCTTCAGATGGACACACCAAAACTACAGCTACATTCAGAATAATTCCTTTTGAAATAAATCTAGAAACTAGCTGAGTGACTTCAACACATTTGGCAAATGAGAAAAAAACCCAGATCAAAATAGGTAGGAGAGACTGCGACACCAACTCACCATAAGCTCTACCCCCTGAACAGTGACATACAATTGGGAGGGAAATCACAACTCCAAGCTTCTAATTGAGGAGTGAAGAACCCCTACATTTAGTGCCTCAACTTTTAAAACTTCCACCTGAGACAGCTCCTCAAAACACCTAGTTCTGAAAGCCAATGGGACTTGAGTCCACAAGGCCCACAATATTATAATAAACAAAGATAGAGTACTTAATAGGATCCTGAGCAATCACCATGCCCCCCCACCCCAGCAGGCTTGGCACAGAGGCAGCAGGCCAAAATACTCAGTCTTTCCCTGAAAGAGGACTATTTGCATATCTTAAAAGCTATAGCCTGAGGGCTGCTAAATTTGTATTCTTATTTAATACAAATTTAGCAGCAAACTGCAGTAGTCTCCAGAGATGGGGAGGCTGGCCGACACCATCTTTGAGCTCTCCCTCTGACCCATTCCAGGTTGCTAATTCCCTGAAAAAAAAAAACTTGTTCACACATCTGGTGCCTTAGCTTTTGTGGCTGCCACACAGAGGAAACACTCCTTGATAGCCTGGCTTTGGTGGCCAGAAGGACTTGTGTTCACTAGGTCAATGGGACTGTAGCAAACAAAGAAATAGTTTTTAACTGGCTATCCCCCCAGGAATCAGAGCAGAGAGAACAGACAAAGAAGCTCATCTCCCAGTCTTTTCCTGAAAGAGGTCTATTATCATACTTTAGAAGCTGATTCTTGAGCAACCAGCTACCAACCAGCCTGCATCTAGGTGGTGACTGAGATCCTCCCCTTTGGGGCACTTATAGGTCTTGGCATACCCTCAATAATAAGGAATCACTAATAACAAAGAAGGCTGCTTGGATAATCACAAAGGTTTGAGAGGCAATTAGGAGCTCAGGCCTACTGAATGATAAGGTTTATCTCTTACATAAGATCACTCCTTCACTCCTACACAAGACCACTTCTTTCACCTTGGAAGAGGTAGATGCTTTAGCTAATGCACAGAACCAACACAGAGAATCAAGGGAAAAGAAACAGAGGAATATGCTTCAAGTAAAAGAACAAGATAAAACCCCTGAAAAAGAACTTAATGAAATGGAGATAAAGGACTTACCTGATAAAGAGTTTAAAATTATGGTCATAGAGATTCACTGAGGTCAGGGGAATCACACAAGAACAAAATGAGACTTTCAACAAAGAGATGAAAAATACCAACGTGCCAAACAAATCACAGAGCTGAGGATAAAATAATAGAACTGAAAATTTCAATAGAGGGGTTTGACAGCAGACTAAATGAAGCAAAGGAAAGGATCAGTGAACTCAAAGACACGGCAGTAGAATTCATTAAATCAGAGGAGCAAAAAGAGAAAAAGGAATGAAAAGGAGAAGCTAGCTTGAGGGATTTATGGGACACTACCAAGAAGACTGATATTCACATTACAGAGGTCCCAGAAAGAGAAAAGGGAAGGGATAGAAAGCTTTTTTGAAGAAATAACGGCTGAAAGTTTCCCTAACCTGGGAAAAAACACAGACATCAAAATCCAGAAAGCCTCATGTTCCAACTAAGATGAATCCAAACAGATCCACACTGTGACATTCTACAGTTAACTCTAGAACAACATAGATTTGAACTGTGAGAGTCTACTTACACGTAGGGCTTTGTTTTTTTTTTCCCAATAAATACATACTAAAGTACTACACAATCTGCAATCGGTTGAATCCGCAATGTAAAACCTCATACAGAGGGCTAACTGTAAAATTATACACAGATTTTCAACTCTGCAGGGGGTCAGCACCCTTAACTCCCATGTTGATCAAGGGTCAGCTATATAATTAAATTGTCAAAAGTAAAATACAAGGAGAGAATCTTAAAACCATAAATAGAAAAGGTTACATACAAGAGAACCCCCATAATTCATATGGAACAAAAAAAAAAAAAGAAAAAATCACAAATAGCCAAAGCAATCTTGAGAAAGAAGAGCAAAGATGGAGGCATCACAATTCCTGATTTCAAGCTATGTTACAATGCTACTGTAATCGAAAAAGTATGGTATTAGCATAGAAACAATTCCAGAAACAGTGGAATAGAATGAGAGCCCAGAAATAAACACATGCTTATATGTCAATTAACTTATGACAAAGGAGCCAAGAACATATAATGGAGAAATAATAGTCTGTCCAATAAGTGGTGTTGGGAAAACTGGACAGCCACATGGAAAAATAGTAAAACTGGACCCCTATCTTACACCATACACAAAATCAACTCAAAATGGATTAAAGACTTAAATTTAAGACCTGAAACCATAAATCCCCTAGAAGAAAACAAAGAGGTAATCTCTTGACATTGGTCGCAACAATGATTTTTTGGATGTGACACCAAAAGCAAAGGCAACAAAAGCAAAAATAAGAAAGTAGGACTATATCAAAATGAAAAGCTTCTGTGCAGCAACAGAAACCATCAAAAAATGAAAAGGTAACTAAAGAATGGGAGAAAAATTTTACAAAACATATGTATGATAAGGGGCTAATATTTTAAATATATAAAGAATTCGGGGGCTTCCATGGTAGCGCAGTGGTTGAGAGTCCGCCTGCCACTGCAGGGGACACGGGTTTGTGCCCCGGGCCGGGAGGATCCCACGTGCTGCGGAGCAGCTGGGCCCATGAGCCATGGCCACTGAGCCTGCGTGCTCCACAACGGGAGAGGCCACAGGAGTGAGAGGCCTGCGTACCCCCCTCCAAAAAAAAAAGAATTCACACAACCCAATATCAAAAAAAAAAAAATCGGATATAAAAATGGGTGGAGGAACTGAACATACATTTCCATGATCATTCCAGCATTATTAATGAGAGTTAACACATGGAAACAACCTGTTTATCACCAGATGAAATAAGAAAATGTGATTGATATGTATGTGTACATACACAAAATTGATATATTTTGCATATGTATACATGCACACATATATAAATACATAAAATGGAAATTATTCAGCCATAAAAAAGGAAATCCTGCCTTTTGCAACAACATGAATGGACCTTGAGACTATTATGCTAAGTGAAATAAGTTAGCTGGAGAAAGACAAATACTGTATGACCTCACTTAAACTCACATGCACACAAACACACACACACACACACAACACAAGCAAACTCATTGATTCAGAGAACAGAACAGATTGGTGGTTACCAGAAATGGGGGTGGGTAGTGAAGTGGGTGAAGGTGGTCAAAAAGTACAAGTTTCCAGTTATAAGATAAATAAGTTCTGGGGATGTAACATACAGCATGGTTGCTATAGTTAACAGTACTCTATGGTATATTTGAAAGTTAGTAAGAGTAGATCTTAAAAGTTTTCATCACAAGAGAAAAAAGGTGTCATAATGTGAAGTGATGGATGTTGGCCTAAACACTTATGCTTTATATATACATAAATATATATATAAATATATATATATAATCCTTACTTTGTATACTCAAAACTAATACAATGTTAATGTCAATAACACCTCAATAAAACTGGAAAAAGAGACTATCAGGCATCACCTTAAATTATCACAAAACTTTTTCATATATAATGTATAAAAGAAAATTTTAAAAAAATAATCAGTCATGAAAAGAAATAAGAAAACACAAGGAAACAACCAAGAGAAATAGAAGGTTAACAGAAACAGAAACACAGGAGACCCATGTAAAAGGGTTATCAAATTTTACTTTAAAATAGCAATGCTTTTTTATGACATAAAAATAGAACAAAAATATGATTGACAATATTTTCAGAAAACAAAAATATGTTATACATATAGTAATTTTAGAACTGAAATCTATGATTTAATAGATTGGTTTAAGGCAGCTTAAAATATTTAGTGAACTGAAAAAAAGAAACAACTCTCAATGTCTTCAGGTAGCAATTGAGTATATAAAAAATAACATCCATATAGATAATTAGAATGTAAAAGTAAACTTAAGTTGGGTAGATAAATTCAATATACAAAAATCAAGTGTATTTATATACCCTACAACATATATTTATTAAAAGAACACATATCATTTAAGTAGCAACTAAAAGTACCAAGTACAATGGAATACACATACCTAGAGTTGTCCACAGAAACTACGTAACGTTATTAAAACTTTAAAAAAATACTAAGTAGATAGATGAAGCAAATTCATAGATGAAAAGTCTGACAAAAGTAAAGATGCCATTTTCTCCAAATTGTTCAGTTTGAATGCATTCTGAATTAAAATTCCAGGAAATTATTTTTTGGCAATTAAGCCAATTCTAAAGTTTATATAAGAAGGCAAAGGACCCAGAATAGCAAAGAAAATATTAAAAAAGAAACAGAGAAGGAGAAGAAAGGACTTGCTACACTGAGTAAGGAGATGTACTATAACATTACAGTAGTGGAGACAGTTTAGTCTTGCTCCAAGACTAGACATATACACCAAGGGAATACTGTAGAGAATCCAAAGAAAGACTCATGCAATCTCAACACTTGATTTATGACAAAGATGGACCTTCATAGCAGTGTCCAGATAGAAATCTTTTCAATAAAATATTCTGAGTTAATTGTAATATCACTATAAAAAATTTAAAAGAAGTTAGACCATTACCTCACAGCATACACAAAATCACTTGCAGGTGAGTTTTGTATGTTATTGTTATCTCTCAAGAGCCTATATAGTTACCATGTAAAAAACCCAGTCTAACCTATTAGATAATGCGAGACCACAGGAAATCAAGATGCACTGTCCCAGCTACAGGCATCCTATATCAACCAGCTCAAACTGGCAGCTATCTGCAGAAGCATTAGTTAGCCTAACTGAGACCAGAAGAATCACTATGCCCAAAGTTATGGCACTCAAAGTTTCAAGACAAATAAATGGTTGCTGTTTAAGATCAGTTTGATTTGCTATGCAGTAAAAGCTAACTAATAATATTAAACATTAATCAGATTGGTTTTTTTTAAAGGTGTTAAGTTTAGGATATAAAACAACAGTACCTCTTATTCACTGATAGTAGAATATAAATTGGTAGAACTTTGGAAAAGTTTTGGACGTCTTTTACTAGATATATGCATATATTCATATATATTATGGCACTACTAAATTTGAATACATATATATGCACTCCTGTATGACCTGACAATGCCACTTAGATGTATAGCTCCAAAAATGTACACGTGTGCACCAAACACTATGCACCAAAATGTTCATAAAGGCAACCCAAATGTTCATCATAAATTATGGAGTCACATATTATAATACCGTACAAGAAAATAAATGATCTACAGCTATCAAAACACAATATATTTCTCCCACATACATGATTTTGAAAAAAGCGGACAATAGAAGTTATTCTGTACTTACATAAGTTTCTAAAGATAATCAGGGGCTTCCCTGGTGGTCCGGTGGTTAAGACTCCACGCTCCCTATGGAGGGGGCCCAGGTTCGATACCTAGTCGGGGAACTAGATCCCATGTGCTGCAACAAGACCCAGCACAGCCAAATTAATTAATTAAAAAAAATCAAAACTAACCCAGTTATTTAGAAGTCAGGATAGGGCTTATAGGAAAAATTAGTGTGATATGAATGGATCATGAAGGGGTTTCTGTGATTCTGGTAACATTCTCTCTCTTCATGTGATGGCTGTTTCCATAGATTCCCTTTAGAAAAATTATTGAAATGTGCTCTTACAATTTGTGCACTTGAAGAGAATCTAGTGAGACTCAGTTTATTAGAAAGATAAAGTTTCATCTTAGTATAATAATTCTCCTATAATGTGTTATTGATTTAAGAAAGTATCATTTGTAAACCACATTCTAGAAATTTAGACCATAAAAATATTTTTTATACTTCAATAAGCTCTGCTAGTGTTTAACCCTACTTTCACATTTGGAAGTTTTCACTGTTTTTTCTTGATTTAGATTCTTCCATCATTGTTTCTCCAGAAAAATCATCTTTATTAACGTAATCGCATCTCCCTCCAAATATGCTCTATACTTTATTAAGTCAGTCATAAATGTTTTAGTGCCTCTGACATGCCAGGCATTTTTCTAGGAACAGACAGATAAAAAGACTTGCCTTCACTGTGCTCACATTCTAGTGAGTGAAATAGATCCAATAAGTATGGCAACACAATCAAGATGTGACTTTTTCATAGCCTTAACATTCTTCTTCTCTCCTTACAGAATGAAGATTATTAGAAGCAGATTATCTTCTTGCTTCTGAAATGCTATAGCATCTATCCCTGTGGCATATTGGGTTATTGGTCCCAACTCTATTCTCCCTCCGTAATAGGATAATACATCCATGACTAATGTGATGTCAATTGCCTAAGCTTTCTGTGGAAAAGTTAATTCTTCCTACCTCCTTAAACTCTGGGCTTGGTCAGTGTAACATGTTTTGGCTAATAGTATGTAAGTAAATACAGTTTGCTTCATCCCAGTAGAAGCATTAAATACAACTGCATGGTTAGGCTTCACTTTTCTTGTTCCCAATATGAAAACATGTTTCCTAGATAATGGTTATTACTCCCTTCAGTGTTGAAAAAAATGATCATGGAGTTAAGTGTAGCTCAACAGAATCCAGTTAAGCATAACTAAGCTCTGTTGACCTGCCATGCAGGTGACCCACAATACCTCACGTAATGTGAGCATGTGAGCAACAAATGTTTTTGTTGCATGCCAAGTAAAGAGTTATCTACTTTTTCTTTTTATAAATTTATTTATTTGGCTACATTGGGTCTTCATTGTTGCACACAGGCTTTCTCTAGTTGTGGCGAACGGGGGCTACTCTTCGTTGCGGTACGCAGACTTCTCATTGTGGTGGCTTCCCTTGCTGTGGAGCATGGGTTCTAGGCGCACGGGCTTCAGTAGTTGTGGTGCACAGGCTTAGTTGCTCCACGGCATGTGGGATCTTCCCTGACCAGGGCTCAAACCCGTGTCCCCTGCATCAGCAGGTGGATTCTCAACCACTCTGCCACCAGGGAAGTCAAAGAGTTATTTACTTCTGCATCAAAAGTTGACTATTTCAGGGTTTCCCCGGTGGGGCAGTGGTTGAGATTCTGCCTGCCGATGCAGGGGACACGGGTTCGTGCCCCGGTCTGGGAAGATCCCACATGACGCAGAGCATCTGGCCCCGTGAGCCATGGCCGCTGAGCCTGCGTGTCCGGAGCCTGTGCTCCGCAACGGGAGAGGCCACAACAGTGAGAGGCCCACGTACCGCCAAAAAAAAAAAAAAAAAAAAAAGTTGACTATTTCACATAACATAAATAACAACCTGAAAAGTAATCTGGAGATATAACTACTGAGGTACCAACCCTATACTCTAATTGAGCTCAAAATTTTTTTAAATATTGATATTTCTTTTCTAACATTAAAAAAAAATTAATTGTATTGGAGTATAGTTGATTTACAATGTTGTGTTAGTTTCAGGTGTACAGTAAAGTGATTCAGTTATACATATACATATGTCTACTCTTTTACTATATGTTGTAAATGCCCTTTTATTTCACTTGAGCTACCCAAAAGAAATATTTTAACATTATGTAATCTTTTGATTGCTTTAGATTTCTGAAGTTCTTTTGGAAGTTTATGTTGAATACTTGTGTCTGGCTAAGATTAAATACAAAGTTTTCATAAACTTGCTGGAGAACAAATTTTTTCCATAGATGTAATTAGTTCTGTGAACTCATTCACTTTATAGGATATGGTTGAAAAGTCATTTTTGGCTTAGCTGTCATTCACTACTATAATCTGTATGTATTTATATAATTTGCATGGTATAAGAAAATCAGAAGCTATCATAACTGACTAGTGGAAACACAAAGAACATATTTACACAGTTGTAGGTAATACGGTGCTTTAAAAAAAAAGCCAGTAGACCAAAAAATCAAAAATCAGAATGTTTCTTTTTAATCTGGTTTTAAGGAATCATGCTGTCGATCACTCTATTGGTGAACTAATACAAAAAAAAAGTGAGTAATTCATTTTTCTATAACTCAGTACTTATAATCATTCAATCAACGTATTTACCTAGATAGAACACAGACCCATCTAATTTTATTTTATTGTAGCTCTTTTCCTTTGAATCTTCTGTCCTTAAATACAGCCTGTCTTGCAACTCTTCTTTTACCTTTTAGAAACAGTCAACCAGGCTTCACTATGATTCTGATTGCTTGTATTAAGCTTTTCCATGTGATCATGTATCCTGTATACAGCATAATTCTCTCCAACAGGCACCGCTAATTAAGTTCTGTAATCAAGGACACTGCAGCCAAGAGCTAATTTAAAAATTAAATGCTGAAAACAGAACAACATAATTTACTCTACAATTAAACGATTAGAGACGAAGGAACTGTGGCATATTCTGTCCGTTTTTATGACACTAGAAAATCTTCACAATGAATTTTAACATTTTTCTTTACAAATTTGGACCTTTTAGTTTAACTCCATAAGCTTTTTGTCTAAGGTATTTTACATCAGCTAGCTTTAAACTCTGTATATGTAAGTTAAAAATTAAGGAACCCCCTGACAAAAATGTTTTGCAGACATTGTCTATCTTTTACAAATGACATGTTTCCATGCTGATGTGAATTTTCTGGTCCTGCAATGGCGACACCAGAGCATGACACTTGGCTGTGTGTTCCCACTGCAAACTCACTTTTTTTCCTTTTGTCACATTACATTTTATTTCCTCCTCCCTCAGGCATCAAAGGATGCCTAAACACATCTCTTCAATATATTATGCTGCCTGTCAAAACTGGAAAAAGGCAGGGACTCTCGGGTTCACTGTGTTTGGTTAAAAAAGAAAAAAAAAAAAACTGGTTGTGAATTTTGGTCTTATTTATTTGAGAGAACTGTCAATGATGTAGTGATAGCCAAAGTTTTAATGTTGGGTTAGTATTATTCTATAGCAAAGGGTAAGTTAAAGTCTTTTCATTGATTGGTCATCTGTTGTCTGCAATGATCTTCTTTTTGCGGAAATGAGAGCAGAGTAGGAAACGTGAACATTTATTTTATATACTAGTCAGCAAAAAGGAATGAGATACGAAATATTCATACTTACATACCAAAATTATTGCAAATAAAATCTGTCCCCAGACACACCTGATAGTGCCTGTTAAGCTTAAAGTTATTTTGGATATAATATAGGGTCCTGTATTGTTTACAACAATACAGTTAAAGTTGGGTTATCTAATACTGCCTGAGGACCAGTCTGTCCTTAACAACACTAACATGTAATACTAATAAAGTTTGATTCTAGAAAATGTAAGTATCATTAAAATAACCTTATTACTAAACTTTAGTAATCCAGATAAAATTAACTTTTAGAAAAAAATAAATAAGCCACACAATCGTGATAAAATGCCTAATCTTAAAATGTGTTAACTATTAGTACTTCAGGAGTATGCATCACTAATAGCTTTATTTATAACTAATTGTATTATATAACCAATTGCTTTTATTTCTTATTAGGTTTAACGTCACTGCGATCTTTATCTTTCTCGCTCATGTGACTTCTACTGAAGACTTTATGTTTACTTAAGCTTGTGAGCCCCAAAAAGTTTAACTTGAAAACTATTTCATATCCAGATGGTATTCTTTTACTAATTAAAAACATTTTTACTGGGATGTTTGTATTTAAATTTATTCCTTTCCAATATTACTTTCCTGACTGAAATTAGCTGAGCCATCACAATACTGGAGGTTTCATTTAATTAATTAATTAATCTTAGTGGCTTAAAATAGATGTGTGTTTCCCACTTGTGACAAAGTGCAAGTGAATACTCAAAAGGATGCCTTCAGGCACCAGCCCATGGATCCAACATTTCCAATACTTTTTTTTTGCAGTACGCAGGCCTCTCACTGTTGTGGCCTCTCCCATTGCGGAGCACAGGCTCCGGACGCGCAGGCTCAGCGGCCATGGCTCACGGGCCCAGCTGCTCCGCGGCATGTGGGATATTCCCGGACCGGGGCACGAACTCGCATCCCCTACATCGGCAGGCGGACTCTCAACCACTGCGCCACCAGGGAAGCCCCACTTTTAAAATTATTTTGGTTTCATAGTGGCATAACTCAGCATATTCGTTTCATATTGCTCCTGTATCAAATTATTACAAACTTTTGACTTAAAACAACACAAATTTATCTTACAGTACTGAAAGTCAGAAGTCCCACAACCCGAGTGGGGCTGCATTCCTTTCTGGAGGCTACAGAATAAAATCAGTTTTCTAACCCTTTCCTTTTTCTAAAGGCTGCCGGTATTCCTTGTATCATGGTTCCACTCCATTTTCAAAGCCAGCAACTTTTGGCCAAACCTTTGTCAAGATACCTTCTTTCTGGTTCTGACTTTTCAGCCTCCTTCCTCCCCATTTAAGAATGCTTGTGGGGCTTCCCTAGTGGCGCAGTGGTTGGGAGTCCGCCTGCTGATGCAGGAGACGCGAGTTCGTGCCCCGGTCCAGGAAGATACCACATGCCGCAGAGCAGCTGGGCCCGTGAGCCACAGCCGCTGAGCCTGCGCGTCCGGAGCCTGTGCGCCGCAACGGGAGAGGCCACAACAGTGAGAGGCCCGCGTACTGCTAAAAAAAAGAATGCTTGTGATTACATTGGTCCCCACGTAGTTATTCCAGTATACTCTCCTTAAGATCAGCTGATTAGTGAT
Source organism: Neophocaena asiaeorientalis asiaeorientalis (assembly GCF_003031525.2). Taxonomy (NCBI): domain Eukaryota; kingdom Metazoa; phylum Chordata; class Mammalia; order Artiodactyla; family Phocoenidae; genus Neophocaena; species Neophocaena asiaeorientalis. The sequence continues at coordinate 3,301,329 of NW_020185317.1, forward strand.
CTTAATTCCACCTGTAACCTTAATTTGCTCTTTGTCATGCAACCTAACATATCCACAAGTCCTAGAAATTAGGATGTAGATATCTTTGTAGGGCCATTATTCTGCCTACCGACTCAGTTTCACTCATATTGGGTTGTTGAAATCTCATAACTTGCACCCATCTGTAGTTCCTGTTTGGGCAACCACTTCCCAACAACAAATTTATACTATATAAAATGGACAGCCAGCTTTCTCTGATACAATTCTATATCCTGTGGGTAAGCCATTACACTCAAACTATCCCACGAAGTGCCCCCAGTGGATATTTGTGACAGTATACAAACTCCAAACTCTTAATTTTCGATAATATTATTTTACTCAGGGCACATATGTTCTTTCCCTATCCACTTATGATTCCAGAGGAATCCCACTTCTTACACTTGTGTTTGCCATATGTACATTGTTACCTGGAATAAATTCAACATCTTAAAAATTCCCTGCAATCATAACATTAGAGTGTTTTGTTTTTCCTCTTTTTTCCCCTCTCTTTCATAAGATATTCTTAATGCCTATTCTGTTTAAAAGACTGTGCTGAGGACCATGCATTATTATTACTGGAGGCTTGTTAGAGTGTTGGGTAGGGTATTCTCTAAACTTCTGATTAAGTTCTAGTCTTTGCGGTGCACATCGGACCTGTGTCTTGGGATAGATGGCCTTGTCTTGGAAGGGACCTGTGTTGTCTGGGAAGAAACACAGGGGGTGTGTTTCTCTCCCTCCTCCAGAGATAGAGCTTTTTTTCCTTTTTCTTCCTATTACTTTCCCCAGCTACAGCAGTTATCCTCCACTTTTCCTGGCCTATTTCCAGGAAAAAAGCAGACTAAGGCTCTCCTCTCCCCCTAGTGAGATAGGGAGGCTGCAGCTGGGTGGAGTTCCTTTCCCCTAGCTGTAATATTTTATCACTGCCTTTTGATGATGTCCTTCCCCTACAAAGTAAGGCTTTTGTTTAACAAGAGGAGGGATCTGGGTGGATTTCATGGTGGTTGTTCTTCCCCTCCCCAGCCAGTACCATAGAAGAACTTTCTGGATTCTTTCCATTCTCCTGTGAGAACCTACTGAGATTCCTGGAGGAAAAGCCTACAAAGTATGAGGAACCCCCATCAGTGTGGTCCCCAGGAAAGCTTCTCACTCTCACACTAGCCTACACTCTACTTCGATTAATTTGTCAAAATTGCTGCTTTAATGTCTGAAGAGCTTATAAGGCATTAAGCAGCTTCTAAGTTTTCTTTCTGAACTATCAAATATCTTTCTTTTCATTTCTTTTTTAAAGATTAATTTCTGTATTGGCTATGATGCATTTTTGTCCCTTTTTGAGCCATGCCCTTTGTATAAGTCAGGGTTCCCCAGAGAAACAGAATAAAGAGGATATATATGTATAAAGAAAGAGATTTAAGATTTCTTATAAGGAATTGGCTCACACGATTTTGGAGGCTGATAAGTTCCAAGATGTGTAGTAGGTAAGCTGGAGATTCAGGAGAGCAATGGCGTAGTTCATCAACTATCTTTCATTAATCTTTTTTCCTACCTTTCCTCAATACTATATGTGTTTAATTATTGTAACTTTTATAAATAGTTTTAAGAAGCAATGTGGAAAGTTTTCATTACTTTTTGCTAAAAATCTTATTGGTTTTTTTAAAAAATAATTTACCACCATCTTAAAAATTAACCTCTCAGAAAGCCTTTGAGGTAAATACAAGATCATGTTATATTACTTTATTTAATTCAAGAAATATTCTATATATCTGAATAATTTTTCAAATAATCATTATAATTCTGCACATTTATTTTTGAATTATTCTTCATAATTTTTTTCCAATCAAAAAGCACTTTTATCTATTTTTTTATAAAGCTTTCTTCTAAGAAACCTACTATTTTTTTGTTTTTTTTAAACATCTTTATTGGAGTTTAATTGCTTTACAATGGTGTGTTAGTTTCTGCTTTATAACAAAATGATTCAGCTATACACATACATATATCCCCATATCTCCTCCCACTTGCGCCTCCCTCCCACCCTCCCTATCCCACCCCTCTAGGTGGTCATAAAACACCGAGCTGATCTCCCTGTGCTATGCAGCTGCTTCCCAATAGTTATCTATTTTACATTTGGTAGTGTATATATGTCCATGACACTCTCTCACTTCATCCCAGCTTACCCTTCCCACTCCCCGTGTCCTCAAGTCCATTCTCTATGTCTGCATCTTTATTCCTGTCTTGCCCCTAAGTTCTTCAGAACCATATATTTTTAAAATTTCATACATATGTGTTGCATACAGTGTTTGTTTACTCTTTCTGACTTACTTCACTCTGTATGACAGACTCTAGGTCCATCCACCTCACTACAAATAACTCAATTTCATTTCTTTATATGGCTGAGTAATATTCCATTGTATATATGTGCCACATATTCTTTATCCATTCATCTGTTGATGGACACTTAGGTTGCTTCCATGTCCTGGCTATTGTAAACAGAGCTGCAATAAACATTGCGGTAAATGACTCTTTTTTAATTATTGTTTTCTCAGGGTAAATGCCCAGTAGTGGGATTGCTGGGTCATATGGTAGTTCTATTTATAGTTTTTTAAGGAACCTCCATACTGTTCTCCATAGTAGCTGTATCAATTTACATTCCCACCAACAGTGCAAAAGGGTTCCCTTTTCTCCACACCCTCTCCAGCATTTATTGTTTGTAGATTTTTTGATGATGGCCATTCTAACTAGTGTGAGGTGATACCTCATTGTAGTTTTGATTTGCATTTCTCTAATGATAAAATATATTTTTTCTATTGTGTGTTTTATATGATTATTTATGTTACATATGAGAGCGAATTTTTATATACTTAATTTATTACTGGATTCTTTACTAATCTGATATCTATTTTCAATTCACCTTGTTGTATTGAAGGAATTACCCATTGCCAAAATGGAGACTAAATTTATGCAACAAGATAGAAAACAGAATATGAAAATTGGAGAGTGAATACAGTTCTAGAAAAAAATTGCAATCATATATATGCTTAGATTTATTATGAATGTCAACAAATTTAATTGAACTGTACAAAGCTATAATGCAGTCATACTGCTGTTGCATATAAATTTTAATTTAACCTTAATGTTTTCAAAACTTTGTTCTATTTTCTTGAAATTGAAATCTGAATTATATGGAAAATTTTACAACATAGGAAAAAGTATTGTTCTGTGAGAATTTTTATCTTATAATATTTAATTACTTTAAAATTACTGTATCTTATCAGCAAAGTGATCCATGAAAGATCACTCTCCTTGTTTCCATACTCACTGTTTTCTATGATCCCTCCACATTTAGTTGTACTTTCAGACCAACACTGTCATTTTTTTCTTTCTGCATCTTGCCAAGTAATTTAAGAATTTAATATAAACTCAGGATTTCATAAAATTAAATAGCTTATCCTCTAGCTCTCCTGTAGAGCTCCTACACCACAGGGTTCATCAGGCAATACTGTATAAAATGATGCCACAGCATTGATCTGACTTGTTTGACTTACCAAACTCTCACTATTCATCTTGAATAATACAAGATGAATTCAATTCAATACATTGAATTTAATGCAATAATTAAAATCTAACATTTTGTTAATGTCTAAACTAGTTCATTAATGAAATAACTAAGAAAAAGACAAATACTGTATGATATCACTTATATGTGGAATCTAAAAAATAATACAAATGAATGTAAATGAAAAACAGAAAAAGACTCACAGATACAGAAAACAAACTTGTGGTTATAAAAGGGGAGAGGGAAGTGGGGAGGGACAAATAAGGGGTATGGGATTAACAGATACAAGCTACTATGTATAAAAGAGATAAGCAACAAGGATATATTGTATAGCACAGGGAATTATAGCCATTACCTTGTAATAACTTACAAGTATAACCTACAAAAATACTGAATTACTCTGCTTTACACCTGAAACTAATTTAATATTGTAAATCAAATATACTTCAATATAAATAAATAAATAAACTAGTTCATAGTATGAATTGGTTTATAAATATCTTTTGGAAAATCATAGCTGACAGTCAATTCATTTGCTATAGATTTGGCTGCCTTTGATAGACTGAGATTTTATATTATTTAGTTCATGACACTTTGCAAGTACTCATGATTTTCTAAAAAACATATTGATCATTTTATCTTTAGATCTTGCTATGGACTGAATGTTTGTGTCCCCCAAAAAACGTATGTGTTGAAGCCTAAACTCCCAATGTGACGGTATCTGGAGATGGGACCTTTAGAAGGTGATTAGGTCATGAGGGTGGAGCCCTTATGAATGGGATTAGTGTCATTACAAGAAGGAATAGGAGAAAGATGATCCTCCCACGTGAGGATACAGCGAGTAGACTGCAGTATGTGAAGCAGTAAGGGAATACTCACCAGACACCAGATCTGCTGCCATCTTGATTTTGTACTTCCCAGTCTCTAGCACTGTGAGAAATAAATGTTTGTTGTTTAAGCCACCCAGTCTATGGCATTCTGTTATAGCAACCTGAACTAAGAAGAGTTAGACTATTACAGTCACATGACCATCTTAATATATTTTTCAGTCCAAACAACATCAAAAATTTAAAGAATAAAAGTTTTGTAAAAACTCAAAAGGCATGAAACAAATATTTTAAAACTTCCCATTTTTACTTAGCTTATGTCACATTTCTGTCTTAAAATATAATAGTAATCAATACACATATACTCACATTGAAAGTGAAAATCATTGTCTAGGGTAGTAATCTGGAGGAAAATTTATAAAGAAAATCCAAATAATACACTACATTCTGTACTTATATGTAAAACAACCAGGACAATTTGAAATAGAAAGCCTCGATCTTGAATTCTATTAAAATAGATGCTAGTTCATATTGTTTAAGTTATTCTAAGTTGAAATAGAATAACTGCAGCCCAACTAATGGATTCACAATCTCCTTGATTTTATTCTCTATTGCTCTCAGTATTAAAATGATAGGAGCTTTCCAGGGTAGAAAAATATTAGGATTATTGCTTTTCTTTTTTGTATAACTTATTTTGTGGTGCCATTTCCCTCTCTTCCATTATAATATACCACACATAGACAATGTCAGCATTTGACTAAATTTAATAAGAGAATAAGTTAATTTGGAGGCTATTAAAATAATTATTGCACATGGTTTCACACTTTGGGGCCATTTAGCCAAAATAAAATGTAATGACATGGTATTAGCTATTGTGTTCTAGATGCAATTTTTCTATTTTAATCTCAGTTTGGGTGATTATGTAATATATTTCCCAAAGACCTGTCAACCGAAAAAGTCTGTTACTTAATTTTCTAGATGCTGTGACAATGGGTATACACCAGGGCTCTCCTCGGAAAAGTGCAGTGAAAAGCAATACAACTTTTAGTCTCTGCTAACTACTTTCCTCTATACCAAGGGTCAGTAAACTTTTTCTGTAAAGGGCTAGATAATAAATGGCATGGTGGGTAATAAAATCTTTTTTGCAACTATTCCACTCAGGAATTATAGTGTGAAATCAGCTACAAGCAATATGGAAACAAATTGGCACGTCCGTATTCCAATAAAACTATTTATACAAATAGATGTTGGATTTTACCAATGGCCTGTGGTTTGCCAATGCTTGCCCTAGACCCTATACATTTCGTTCTACTCTATTTTATTCATATCATTTCTTTTACTTTCTCATGGCTTTATTTATTCAACTATGTATTGAAATCTCTCAAAGTCATGCCTTTCATCCAGGTGTCTCCCCCGTTTTTTTTTTTTTTTTTTTTTTTTTTACGCGGCATGTGGGATCTTCCCGGATTGGGGCACGAACCCGTGCCCCTGCATCAGCAGGCAGACTCTCAACCACTGCGCCACCAGGGAAGTCTTCTCCCCTGTATTTTTAACTGTATTCTCAGTATCCTTACTTTGGTGTCTGGGGGATCTGATAAGCATTCTCAAACTAAATATGTCCAAAATTAAAAACTTGATACGACTTTATTCAAAGCTGATCCTTCCAAAATGTAAATAAATAGAAACAATACCCTTCAGTTGCTAAGGCTAAAAATACTAGAGTTATCCTTTTTCCTTCCTTTTTCCACCAATCCATATCCAATTGACCATCGATTTCTATAGGTTCTACATTTACAGTATATCCAGAATTTCATCTTTCCTCTTCACCTCCTTTCTACCACTCTGGTTTGAATCACTATCTCCTCACCAATGTATTACAATACCTTTCTAATTTTGACAGATCTAATAATAAGTTTAGCACTGAATATTGTCATTTGAAAAATCTGCCAAGTATCAAATGGAAGATATCCAGAAGTAAGTTAGATTTCTGTATGTGACAAAATCTGTCATATATCCTAGAGTGTTTATCACCAGACAGTATGATAAATGATCATTAGATTGATAATTTTTCTTTATACTTTGCCATGTAATATTCAAAATTGCCCACATACAACAATTCTTGTTATTGTAATAATGAAAAACATGAATGTGTTTTTTTAATAGAATAAGGGAAACAATAAAAATGAAGACAGTAAATGAGAACTAAGCTGTGAGAAAGTGTAGTTATCAAGAGAAGAAGACATAAAGCTGCCGATGCAAGTTTGAGGTACAGTTATTCTTGAGTTATACTCTCATTTGTTTAAATACTGCAACATCTTTTTAAAATTCTGGCTAGTGTATACATGGAATTTCAAGATATTTTTATTTGAATTATGCTGTTTATAAAATCACAGCCTTTATCATTTATTGATTTGAGGTTAGCTCACATGCACATTAAATACATCTACTAAAGTAAAAATTACTCAAATTATAAATCTAGCATTTATATTTGGTTGGCCAAAAAGTTCGTTTGGGTTTTTGGGAGGAAGTTGAGGAAAAAACCTGAATGAACTTTTTGGTCATCCCTACAGTTTCCAATTTCATGATATCTTTCCTTTTTTAATAGATTCCTGCTTTTGCACTGATTTAGAGTAGTTTCTTCCTCTAAGTTACAATTTCTGTATTCCTAGATCACATCATTAAGTTCATCACCTACCCTAATTCTCTAATTAGTTTCTTACAGAATGTTTAAATATATGATACTTAACTCATCTGAAAAATGCTGAGACTCATTATAGGTTATATGTAATAATAGTATGCTAAGGTAAAGATGAATCAGGTTTAGATATGGATACTGAAATCAAGACCTAACTAGAAGAAAGGGGGGAAGTGACCAATTAAAAAGTATTTAACAGTATAACTATAGTTATTAATAGGAAGAATTTTGCTAAGGAACAAAAATCAATTTTGTGTTTCACTTTTACCATTTCTACAAACTAATAAATAATTATTTTGTCAAAATGAACAAGGTACAGTAATATTGTTTAGTAATGAAATCTAGTAATGCTATCGCTTTTTAGGGAAAAAAAGAAATGTTATTTAATTTAAAAAATAAGAGAGAGAAACAATGAATATTGTAAGAATCACTAAATTAGGGTAGAGATGAATGAATGAATTTTAATACATTTTTGCTCAAAGATGAAGGTTAAGAAGACTGAGTGAAAGAATAAAAACCACATAATATAAGCAGTACATTGCTTATACCAATACCCAAATCTAATCTGCAGTGTTATTTGAAAAAATAGATATTCAATTCAAAAATCAGGATGGTTGAGGATGACATTTAAAATAAGTAAAATTTCCATAAAAATGAATCAATTAGCTGTCTAGACATTCACTCAAGCCTGCTTAAACCCCATCTCCAGTGATTATGCATGTGACAGTAAGTCACCCACTGATATTTTGGATTGAATGGTTGTTTATTATTCTTTTTTAGCCATATTCTTCAAATAGAGTGAATTCTCACCATTTTCATTACAGTTCTGCTCTGTTTCATTCCTTGATTATTTATTGCCATCATTTTACCTCAGATTATTAATAGATAATATATTGTCAGAGATAGCCTTTTAAGTTTTATTTGACAGGTTATGATGTTTCTTTTGATTATAAATAAAGCCACAAGATAGAGTATTTACCAAAAAAAGGCCTCTTTATATTGACAAGCTCTTTGGCAGGACAATTCTAGTTACTACACCATATGACTTTCAAGGTAGACAAGCAGGGGGAGGGAGACAAATAAATAACAGGGATGCCTAGGAGATGCCCCAGTTATTCTACACTTTAGTTGATATAATATAAGCTTTTAGTTGAAGCTTTGATCTCTATGACAATTTACTTTAAATTCTAAACTACACATATTTTGATCCAGCCTTGTAAGCCATGGAAGAGAGGTGCTTGTGACATAAAAAGGAGGGTGCAGTTTTAGAAATGTGCTACTTCCTCTTATATCTACTCAGAATTCTGGGAAAACCTCTCTACCAAGCAGTGTAATAATCCTATATCAAAAGCCCAATTTGGAGGCAGACAGTCATTGTGATTCTAAAAGAAGTTTAGTATGACAAATATATTTATAATAAATTAATGGTGAGTTCTAAAAAATATGTATGCTTAGTATGAAATCAAGAAAACACTATACACATGGTGTCTTTCATACATCACAGGATCATGAAGTCACAGAGTATTGTCATTAACAGTAGCAGGGTCTTGAAGTCAGATACATGAGTATGAATCCCTCTGTTGTCAATGGGAAAGTATGTGATTTGGACACTTTAAAACTTGTTTGTTTCATCAGTATCTTCAAATGGCAGATATAAATAACAATACTTACTTCATAGTTGAAGATAAGTACCTATAAAATGCTGGGTTCACTGTGAGAGTAAATAAATATTTGTTTCCTCCACTCCCTGTCACACAATTCTAGTGTCTCACAATTTCATTACTATATCATAGATCTAAGTATTTAGCCTTGATAGCAGAGATCTCTGTGGGAATTAGGCAATGTAATATGCGGGCCAACTTTTGGCTCTACTACTTTTTTTTTTTTTTAATTTTATTTATTTATTTATTTATTTTTGCGGTACGCAGGCCTCTCACTGTTGTGGCCTCTCCCATCGCGGAGCACAGGCTCCGGAAGCGCTGGCTCAGCGGCCATGGCTCACGGGTGCAGCCGCTCCGCGGCATGTGGGTTCTTCCCGGACCGGGGCAAGAACCCGTGTCCCCTGCATCGGCAGGCGGACTCAACCACTGCGCCACCAGGGAAGCCCTCTACTATTTATTAGCTGTATTATGTTAATATATGAGGGAAGGAACTGCCTTTGTTCCTTCATATATCCAGTGAAGATAATAGTACCAGTTTACCAGTTTGTGGATTAACAGCATGTAACATGATTTGCACGGTCCCTGACTTATTAAGTGCTAATGCATATCTACTTTTATTACTTTTATTCCCAGAAATATTGTCCTACATTTTATTCTCTTTTCAAGCATACATTGCTTTAATGAAGTGAGTTATTTCCAGTCTCAGAAAATTTTTTTGAATCTATATTTCCATAGGATTAATCTGCTAATTTTAAAAAAGGGAATCTAAGGCATAGGACCTATTTCAAATGAGTGAAGTTTGTGTGTTTGGTGTCTCTTAGTCATTCCAGGAATGGAGTTTCAGAAAGGATCCAGCTCATCTTCTCTGAAATGCTTTATATTTTAAAACCAACCAATCTTCTCTTCCAGAGAAGAACACATGAAAAACAGCCAATCCTTTTTCATTATATGGACCACATGAATTCCATCTTGAGGAAAGTGAAGCAGGGCTAAAATTTCCTGTTTTACCAGTGAATCCCACTGAATAGACTTGAAGAGCATGGCTTTTAGTAACGCTTAATCTGACATGCCAAGAAGGGCATATGGAGGAAGAACCCAGGAAGGATGGGCTGCCCTACAGCTGAGACCATTTAAATTAAAATCCATAAGTTAATAACTGTATCCTATGCCCAATGGTACCAAAGATTTACCAGTACTAACTGAATTCCTAAGTAGGATCTTGCCTAGGGTCAGCACCTAACATCTCTGAAGAATAGGGCTGAGTAGCCTTTCCTAACAAGACAACTATTTGGGTGGGGAACTGGCTGGACACCCCTGTTGTTTTCCAGGTTATTCTCTCCAGGCTTTAAATAAGATTAAAGCAAATTTTAAGGGTGTGTGTATATATACATACATGCATATGTGTCCGTTTGTACACATATGTATATTTCATATATGTATGTATATTTTCTTTCAGGTGATATCAATTTTGACAAATGTCTTCTTATCTCTAATATAAGTCCTGGCCACTCACTCATCGTTAAGTGACACACTGAACCTTTATCATAGTCTAGAGGCCCTCCTTTCAAGTTCCCTATGTATAAATATTTAAAGGACAAATTTAATTTGGATCACCAGCATTGTTCTATATAGGCAGGTATACACCAGCATACTTTGCCAAATAATACTGAATGTATTCTAATTGGAATGGGACTTGGCATTCCACCAAGGATAATCTTTTTCACCTAAAAATCTCAAACTAAAGCTTTAAACAGCATAAATGTGTGACAAGTCATGGACCCATAAATAAATGTGACAGTGAGGCATATAGTATAAGGGATATAAGCTAAAGTTTACAATACTTTTCTATCAATTTTAAGAAATTATTCACTAGAATTACTCCAAATTATTTATATATACTCAACTGTAAAAGAACAGGTTAAATCACTACAAGAAATTGAATAAACCCGTCTGTTCTGTGGTGTTTTTAGTAGGCCTACTAATGGGTGGATGGATCAGTTGTCTGTGTACAAATTAATCCATCAGTTTTCTAGCAGAGAAAGGAGACACCTACACTCTGCTAACATTATTGGGTTCAGAGAACATTTAGGGGCAGTGTTTAAGGAGTCATGGGAAAACAAATAAATGACAGAAAGAAAAGTGAAGTTGCTGAAGACTGCATGTATTTCTCATTATCCCAACGATGTTCATGTAATTTAACAAAGCTATGAAGGGCAATGACCCTAACCTCATACATCATTGTATTACTACTTGAAAAACTGCATACAAGAGGACAGCAAGATTTAAGTGGGATTTTTAAATCTTCATGAATCTGCTATGATTTAATATAAACCAGGCTCTTTAATCTTATTATAGAATAAAGACTATGCTCTAGGTTTACTCTTCTGATTCAAACTATGATCTTCCTTGGAGTATTCTTCTCTACCTATGCTATTTATGAAGGGTAGCAGGGTATCTAATAAGTCTACATGTGCACATGTATTGGAAAAGGTTTAACTTTACTGCCTTTCCCCTGTTCTCTGTTGATATACTCCTCCTTTCTGATTTACAGATACTAAATCTAACATGTAATCCATAAAGCAAAAACTAAGATATAATTTATCAACCTGTGCAAACCATTTCAGATACATTCTTTTGTGGTCTAGACAGCAAACATATCTGTCATTCAATTCTCCTAATACCATAAAAAAAGGAAGAAAGCCATTCTTGTGGGATTTTATGTACCCTGAAAAAAAAAAGGTATATGATAAGGATCTATTCTTTTTTTTCTATTCTACCCAGTGATCACAATAATAACCTGTTATACATAAATGGTACTGTATAGTTTTTAAATTTTTTCATACCTATGCTTTTGATTCCTTTAGCCTTTTTAAAAAAGAAAAGCTAATATTACAACCTCATTTTAAAGATGAAAAAACACAGGAGAATAAAATAGATAACTGACTTATACAGAGCCACATGGCTTTTAAGGGTAGACTAGAGACTAGGAACCTTGTTCTCTACTAACCCAGTACTCATTCAGTGAAAAACACTATCTTATTCAGCACCTTGCCTTATGAAATGGACATTTCATCTCTATATAAGTGAGCCAACTCTTGTATCTGCTGCTTAAATATCTTAAGTCTTGCTATAGCTACCATAATTAATTGTACATCATAGAAATTAAACAGAAAAATATTAATACTTTTTAGATATAAAATAATAATTATAATCATGGACTAAGTACAGAACACATGCAAGGAGCCAACATTAATTCTTCAAGTTAACTCTCCTTAGATACATAAAAATGACCACATTACACAATTAATGCTGGATTGTTAACTCTATTTTGTTACAGAATAACTGAATTATAGCTCAGTCTATTGAAAAAAATCACAAAATGATTCTGTTAAGATGAGTTACTATATTGAGAAATAATATAAAATTATATGTGTGGATAAATTTGTTGAATATATGACCTTAACCATCCAAAATTTAGGAAACTAGTGTTTTTGAGGGACTCTATCTAAATCAGCAGTCCCCAACATTTTTGGCACCAGGGACCGGTTTCATGGAAGACAATTTTTCCACGGACGGGGGACAGAGTGGGGAGGGGGATGGTTCAGGCGGTAATGTGGGCCATGGTTTATGTGGTAATGTGCACAATGGGGAGCGATGGGGAGTGGCAGACGAAGCTTCGCTCACTTGCCTGCCACTCACCACCTACTGTGTGGCCTGGTTCCTAACAGGCCGCAGACTGGTACCAGTCCTCAGCCCAGGGGCTAGGGACCCCACATCTAAATTGATCAGAATATACTAATTAATTAAATTCGCATACTTTAAGTTTGAAATTCTGGGAAAGATATGTACAGAGTATATAAAAACCAATTAGACAACATCCACCTGAATTTTTGAGTTGTCTAAAGTATAGCTAAGAATTTGTAGCTTGGCTCTCATTCTAAACAAGACTTGGAAATATTCTAAAATTGTTTATGCCAAAAAGCAAGCAGGACTCCTTTAGTGCAATCACATGGAAAATATAAAAACTTAGCCAGACGTCTGGATTTTGCTCTGTGGAGTTTGTCCATCCATAAATTAAAGGTTGTACTTTCCAGTGTGTATCCATAAAGTGTAAATTTAATCAACATACCCAATATTTGCAACAATGGCATTTCAGAATGCTAAGAACACCTTACTTGATTAGTTAATCTTAAAGAATGCTTCACCCTTAATCCTCCAAATGCCTACCCTTAGGAAAGCATATTTTCTGTGGAGGTTGTATCTTTAGATTATATTTCTACACAACACAAATGAATGACCTGATCCCATTTATAAAGGATTTCCCTCAGAAATCTCAGAGCTTGTCAAAGTAAAACATAATATTGGCAAAGGTACCGTTGTTTTTTCCAGATTTTTTTTTTCCAAGCAGATTGTTGTGCTTAGCCAAAGCAAAAGCAAACATACGGCACTAAGAGATATATGAAAAGATGGTATTCTAGAATGCCTGATGATCTTTTTTTCTCTGCCTGCTTGCTGCCACTTTTTCCTGCTATAGGGGTAAGCCTGTGCCTCATGAGCATGAAATACACTTATGGAGAACAGGAAGTTCATCACAAAGACTGATCATAAGAACTGCTACCCTAATTCACAGTTTCAGGCCTTTTCAGTAGTGTCAGCTGTCCCTGGAGACTCCCAACAGTCTGACATCAAACTCCCCTCCAGGAGCTGTTTTTAGTTCCACTTTGGCTGATTTCATAAAATGTCAAATGCAACAGGCCTGCTGGGGTGAGAAATAATTTAGTCTTAATAAATTTGTGCTTCATTGGCATTTCCTCCGTGTTACTGTTTTACCATTAGGTTTTTATTAATGAGGCTTGGAGTGTCTCCAGGTTTATTATGCAACATTGGAAATGTAAAACTTATTTTCTGGGGTTGTTTGGTGTCCTGACATTCAGACATCAGCCCTCAAGGCAGCAGTAGTAAAATGACTTAAATGCTATTAAAATGAGTCCAAATAACCACATTTATTCTGTCTTCTTATTAAAAATTATTCCAACCAATATTTTTCTGACAGGCCTATCTTGGCTTGATCCAAAACACTGGAACCCTCTGTGAAGATCAGCAGGCCATAGAAGGCAAAAAGTCTGTTCAGAACTCTGGAATCCAGCAGCCTTGGCCACTGTTTGCTCTGGAATAAAGAGAGAAGCAAATGGTCGCTGGGTTTTCTTACAGAGCATCACTCTGCAAGCACTGAACTGTCTTCCCTAAGGGTACTTTAACAGAACTAGCTCCATGTTTATTACAAAAGATGTAGTGGAAAAACAGCCTCCCTAGGACAAACATTTTGTTCATGATATATGGAATGGTTGACAAGAGTCACCAATCATAATTAGGAGTATTTATTTCACATATGAATCATCAATGAAGATCTATTTATAGTCGTCTCTACTTTGCTCTTTACACAAAACACATAGGAAAACCCCTCCATTTTATGTAATTCTTCAGTCTAATAGTTCATTCTAAGATGAGAATTGTCAATAGGGGATAATTGAGTTAACAGCAATCAGCTATGTTTCAAGAGATAACATGAAGCTAAAATTGGAAGCAATGGGCTAAGTTACTATGATTTTCTTGTATTTTCTTAAAGACTTAGATAACCCAGAGCAAGTGAGTTCCTTCAGTGCTTCAGTGTTCTTTATCTGTAGAGACAGATCCTTAGGATACCATATTTTAAGACTGAGGCACAATACACACAGAGAAATGAATCACAGGTGTGAACATTGTTTTGCCTATCACCCCTACTGGGCACTGAGACAGGCACCATGGTGAATTAAGGGGCTATTCTGTGAGCCAAGAGACTTGGCTTGGCTTTCTTCTCCATTGTAGGTCTTGAATAACTCAGCCAAGGCATTTAACTTCTGTTTTCAGTTTCCTTAACTGTAGCATGTTTAAAAGGCCCTAAATGAACATGGAATTCCTCCTGCAATCAATACTTTGTCATTCTAATTAGTTCTTAATAAAGTTTAAAGTAAATTTTTTGAAACTGGTAAGACAAATCCTGAGTGTCTATTGCTTGCCTAACCTAGGCTATGACCTAAAAAGTTCACACACTTAAATGCAACTCATTTTATAAAATATAGTTAGCTTTAGGACTACTCTATTCTGAAGAAAATCTACTTCCTATGACTGCCTACAGGAATCCCCACTGATCAAATATCTATGAATAATATAAAACTTATTTAAAATAGAGGATGGAAAATATATGTGCTCTGCGTACTTCACCTCCATAAAAACCTACTTCATCACCATGCTGAATATCAAATTTCTGATGCAGGTCAAATCATGAATTGGAACTTGCCTAAATATAACAATAAATAAAGAAATGAACAATTAAATTATCTTGGCTTCTTTTATTAATCTTTCTAATAAATGGATCTATTTCTGGGTGTACTCTGGCCAGAAAAATTACACAATATATCTAGAATTTTATGAAAAACAGCCTTTTTCATGACCTCCTTGTCCATGGTTATTTGGATGTACTCAAATAATGTCATCATTTACTGTTTCTAATTACTTGTCTTGTAATAATTTAGTTCCTAGATATCAGTGTGCTGTATTAACACCATCACAATTCACAATCACTAGTACTGAGATTCTATTACATAACCTTTTATTTTATTATCTATTAAGCACAGTACTAAATATGTCTATAGAAAATAGATCAAAGCAGTCAGTGGAGAAACTGCAGTAATTGTAAACTTGGACATCCAAGAGTAGAAACAGGATTTAAACAGTTGCAGAATTATCCCAAAACAAAACAATACTGAGTTCTTGAATTTGACTGTTGAATTGTTCAACCTTTATGACTGTCTAATACCTTATGAATATCCTTCTAACCTTTGGGGGAATAGCAAGATTCATAAATTCTGCCTCCATTAAGGAGAAACAGAAAGCCCTGGTCATCACACAGCTAATATAAACCATTTAAGCATATGATCTGAAAGGCAGTGAATGAAGAAGCCGGTTTTGTGTTAGGTATCCATCTGGTGGCAAGAAGAGGAGCAGAAATATCTGGCTTTTGATTTCATCAATGGTCACAAGCTCCGCTCCCAAGTGCACAGAAGACATTGGTGCTGGCATTAATGGCAGTGTGACTAAGTCAATCTCTGGGCTGTAAACATGAGCATCTAGCCACTAGTGGCAGCAAATAAATTTGTGTTGCTGTCCTCACTGCCACTTCTGCAGCGGTTTTGGATGTTTGTCAGCACTTACCCTGCAGCACTCTTTCCTCCATTTTCCTAACTATTGTGATACCCTACAATACCTTTTCCATAAACTTTTCTGTTTAATCAGCCAGCCTCATCTACTAATATGCCTTATTGATACAAGTGAGTAGAAGTACTATAATTATTTTTCCCCAACATATTAAACTTCACAGAGAAGTTCCCCTGGAATCAGTGCTTAGGTTCAAATCCTAGTGCTGATAATCAATAGGTAAGTGATTTAAGATAATGTCTTCATCTCTCTATGCTTTAATTTCTTCATATGAAAAGTGAGATAATAAACATCTCATGGATTTATTATGATTTATTATGAAGTAATACTGGTTGAGTGTTTAGAATAGTGATTGGGATATACAAAATACTCAGTCAAGATTAGTTAGCTGATAAAATAAAAATGATAATAACAACAATACATTATGCCAGTCAATAATGGAAATCCATATTTATGTATTTCAATATTTTGATTTTCACAAAAGTAGCTATTATTAAGATTAGATATTTAAATCAAACTTCTTAGGACTATATTATTTTACACCTTTTTTCTCCATAGCTGTTTTGAGGTTATTTATAAAACTCCCTTTCATCCAACTACCCCACAAAATATGAGCCTCTTTTCTTTAGGACTTTTGTAGGTTCTGTATTAAAATGGAAAGTAAAAACCTTGTGACAAAGCTTGGTAAAATTTTTGGTCCAGCAAGAATTTTTTTTTAATTTAGAAAACAAAACGCACTTATAGATTTGCAGTCAAACTATTTATACATAAAAATGAAATAGAGGGGTGGGATAGGAGGGTGGTGGGAAGGAGGCTCAAGATGGATGGGATATGGGGATATATGTATACATATAGCTGATTCATTTTGTTTTACAGCAGAAACTAACACAACATTGTAAAGCAATTATACTCCAATAAAGATATTAAAAAAATGAAATAGATAAGGGAGCACTTGATAATACCTGTGAATCTGAAAATTTAGAGGAACAACAAAACAAAATAAAAAGCAACAAAAATGCACATAAGTATACATTCACCTACACTACTTAATTTCACTTGCTTCATTATTTAAATAAAAATTACTTATACAGTTCTAATATTACATTTAAATGTTACTGGATGGAATCAAGAGTCTCGTATGAAGCATAATCTAGTAGGAAGAGAAATACTGTTAAATCTGAGTATTTAGTTCTCTATGCCAATATATACTATAAGATGACATTTTAAATAGATTCTGAAAATACATGGCTTTATTTATAAAATAATTTTTTTTCTCCTTAAAATCTACTCAAATTTCTAAGACAGTAAGATCAGTAATTAACCTTAGTCCTAGATATACTTTTATTACTTGTTAAAACCAATATGTTTTGATGCTTGATATAGGTAGCTACTGCTATTAAAATTCCCTTATTTAAAATAACTCAGTTAACAAATGTCAAAAAAAACTTTTTTCTTTTAAGAATTCTGTGTAGTGCATGATACATTTAAATATGTATATGTAAATGAGTGATTAATGTATTCCCTAAACTATTGTAACTAGAACATTTTATGCTATAATTAAAAGAATTACTTATCTGCTATAGCTCAAGTAATGAAACAGTAAGGTAATAGGAATCAGTCTTGTTTTGACAGAAAAAACAAAAAGTAGAGTCTCTCGATTATTGCTCACGGCAAAAACATAAGAATGAGTATTGAAGGGCACCTACAAATTGATGGAATATTTCCCCTAAGTATTATTACCTTCCAGGTCACCTACCTTTTATGTTCTCTGTACTTCATTTTTAGCTTATTTAAGTTTGCAATTCAATAATACTTTATAATTCTTAAGAATTTTTCTTCATGTTAAGCTTCCTTTGTGCTAATATATTTTAATTCAAATAAAGGTGAATTATTTTGAACTTAAAGTAGGAAAACATTGAGAAACCCATAGCCTCTTCCTTTCCTCGACAAAATTCTTGACTTCATAGACCTCTATAGCCTAATGATATTCATTTTACCATTTAATTTTTACCATTTTATTAGAATTTCTTTCTCAAATTTTCTTATTTTCTTATTATAAGCAAACTTAAAAAGAGATTCATTCATTCCCAAACAACAAAATCAGCATTGTGAGCCACACTTTTTCATCAAATGAGCTTGAAAAATTCCAAAACTATCAGTGTTTTTTCCTTTACCTCTGAGACTGTATTGTTTAAAGGGAGTATGGCAATACAAAACTTTTAGGTTAAAAGTGAAGGATTCTTACTGTGAAGTATAAAAGGCTCAAACTGACAGTAACTATCAAATGTTCCTATTTCTCCTCCCATTTATTTTCTCATTCTATATATCTTCTGTATCAAACAATCATAAGAAGGACAGTCAACTCTAGGACAGCAAAAGTTTTTATTGGAAAATGGTTAGGAACTCAAGAACTGATGGCAAACTTAATAGACCAGGCTTTGAAAACAGGTAAAAAAGCTAAAGTTGGTCAGGAAACATTACTAACCATGCTTAATACAAACAGTTTGGCTAGGACTCTGCCCCTACCACTATAGAAGGTCCCTATTGGGCCTTGGTGCTGCATTCACTGAAAACCCATTCATTTGCTATAAATGAACCCTAACCACTCATGCCTCAAATTCCATATTCAAAGTTTTTTGTGGGAGCAGCTATTTGGCTGAACCCATGTCACATGCCCAAACCTTTGGTCATCAGGGGCAGAAAAATGAAACTTAGTCTTATTTTCACTACCATTGTGAGAAGCAGTACACCTCATGATAATACACAAATTGAAGAGTATTCCAAAACAAGAAAGAAAGCTGAACTAAGAGCAATCAAAATAAACAAACTGAAAGGCCCATGGTCTTCTTCCACACTGTCTCATCTTTGCCTAAGATTTCAGTTATTACTGAATGACTACTGAATTTGTGTCACTATCTGAAAACCCATTCCCGGGCTTCAGATTCTTATATTCAAATGCTGATGGATATTTATACTTATATATTTCCATACATCTCAAAAACTCAATATGATATACACATATCATTGCTCATTGATTCCCCCCTCATTCACCTCCCAAAAAGACTGTTCCTCATTTCTTTACTCAGGAAAAAATTCAAATATTCTCCTAATTGCCAAAATCAGGGTGTTATCCTAAAAACTGTCCCCTCTCTTACCTTGCCACTACATAAAATCATTTACCAAATTGGAATCATTTAGCAAAATTGGCCATTTCTACATATATTATCAATCAGTTGACATCACTTCTTTCATTCTGGCCTTCAACACTTGCCAATTCAATTGTGGAAAACTCCTGTTTTCTTTGCCTGTAGTTATCACTCCTCTCCCATACAATCAATGTGATCGTTCTAAAACTAAAATCAGATCATGCAAATACCTTCTTAAAGGGCTTCAAAAACTTCCTGTGACTTTCATTTTAGCTTACAAACTCATTTTCAAGATTAGAGCCTGTAGTGAATTTGACACATGCTTTGTTCTTCAGGCTCGCTTCTCACTATTTTCTTAGCATCCTATAAACCAAACTTATAAAATCACATTGCATTTATATTTTTAATTGTCTGTTTTAATCTCTTAATAACAGGATATTAAGAAAAAATAAATGAATGACTGCATTTAATGTGCTCATTAATTGTAACAAATATGTCATTTTTCAGAAATATCAAAATGTAAGAAAAATATGTGCTTTGTAGCCCAAAATTGCCAATATCTGGAATTCCATGAACACTTGAATTTCCTGTAGCTTCCATGTCTTGGCATGAGCTACTCTGTTTTCCTAGATGGTCAAATCACCTTTGCTCCACTCTTCACCAGCTGACTTTTAATCATCTTTCAAAACTCTACTTAAAAGTTATGTTTCGGAGAGGAGCTTCAAGATGGCGGAAGAGTAAGACACAGAGATCAACTTCCTCCCCACAAATACATCAGAAATACATCTATATGTGAAACAACTCCTACAGAACACCTACTGAACACTGGCAGAAGACCTCAAACCTCCCAAAAGGCAAGAAACTCCCCAAGTACCTGGTAGGGCAAAAGAAAAACCAAAAAACAGAGACAAAAGAATAGGGTCGGGACCTGCACCAGTGGGAGGGAGCTGTGAAGGAAGAAAGGTTTCAACACACTAGAAAGCCCCTTCGTGGGTAGAGACTGTGGGTGGCAGAGGGGGGAAGTTTCGGAGCCACGGAGGAGAGCACAGCAACAGGGGTGCGGAGGGCAAAGCGGAGAGATCCCTGCATAGAGGATGGGTGCCAACCAGCACTCACCAGCCCGAGAGGCTTGTCTGCTCACCCGCCAGGACGGGCGGCGCCTGGGAGCTGAGGCTCCAGCTTTGGTCGGATCCCAGGGAAAGGACTGAGGTTGGCTGTGTGAACACAGCCTGAAAGAGACTAGTTCACCATGGCTGGCCGGGAGGGAGTCCAGGAAAAGGTATGGAACTGCCGAAGAGGCAAGAGATTTTTTCTTCCCTCTTTGTTTCCTGGTGCGCAAGGAGAGGGGATTAAGAATGCCACTTAGAGGAGTTCCAGAGATGGGTGCAAGCCAAGGCTATAAGTGCAGACCACAGAGATGGGCATGAGATGCTAAGGCCACTGCTGCCGCCACCAAGAAGCCTGTGTGCAAGCACAGGTCACTATCCACACCTCCCCTCCTGGGAGCCTGTGCAGCCCGCCACTGCCAGGGTCCCGTGATCCAGGGACAACTTCCCTGGGAGAACACATGGCACGCCTCAGGCTGTTGCAACGTCACGCTGGCCTCTACCGCAGCAGGATCGCCATGCACTCCCTGCACCTCCCCCCGGCCTGAGTGAGCCAGAGCCCAAGAATCAGCTGCTCCTTTAAACTCGTCCTGTCTGAGCAAAGAACAGGCGCCCTCCAGGCGACCTACACGCAGAGGCGGGGCCAAATCCAAAGCTGAACCCCGGGAGCTGTGCGAACAAAGAAGAGAAAGGGAAATCTCTCCCAGCAGCCTCAGGAGCAGCAGATTAAATCTCCACACTCAACTTGATGTACCCTGCATCTGTGTAATACGAGAATAGACAACGAATCATCCCAAATTAAGGAGGTGGACTTTGGGAGCAACGATATATATATATTTTTGCCCCTTTTTCTCTTTTTCTGAGTGTGTATACGTATGCTTCTGTGTGTGATTTGGTCTGTATAGCTTTGCTTTTACCATTTGTCCTAGGGTTCTGCCTGTCCGGTTTTTTTTTTGTTTGTTTGGGGTTTCTTTAGTATACTTTTCAGTGCTTGTTATCATTGGTGAATTTGTTTTTTTGGTTTGGTTATTCTCTGCTTTCTTTCTTTTTTTTTAGTAACTGAAAAAAAATTTTAATAATTATTTTTTGTTTTTTATTTTAATAACTTTTATCTTTTTCTTCTTTCTTTTTTCTCCCTTTTATTCTGAGCCATGTGGATGACAGGCTCTTGGTGCTCCAGCCAGGCATCAGGGCTGTGCCTCTGAGGTGGGAGAGCCAAGGTCAGGATATTGGTCCACCAGGGATCTCCCAGCTCTACGTAATATCAAAAGGAGAAAATTTCCCAGAGATCTCCATCTCAACACCAACATCCAGCTCCACTCAAGGACCAGCAAGTTACACTGCTGGATACCCTATGCCAAACAACTAGCAAGACAGGAACACAACCCCACCCATTAACAGAGAAGCTGCCTAAAATCATAATAAGGTCACAGACACCCCAAAACACACCACCGGATGTGGACCTGCCGACCAGAAAGAGAAGATCCAGCCTCATCCACCAGAACACAGGCACTAGTCCCCTCCACCAGGAAGCCTACACAACCCACTGAACCAACCATAGCCACTGGGGGCAGAAAACAAAAACAACGGGAACTATGAACCTGCAGCCTGCGAAGAGGAGACCCCAAATACAGTAAGTTAAGCAAAATGAGAAGACGCAGAAACACATAGGAGATGAAGGAGCAAGGTTAAAAACCCACCAGACCTAAAAATGAAGAGGAAACAGGCAGTCTACCTGAAAAAGTATTCAGAATAATGATAGTAAAGATGATCCAAAATCTTGGAAATAGAATAGACAAAATGCAAGAAACATTTAACAAGGACCTAGAAGAACTAAAGAGCAAACAAACAATCATGAGCAACACAATAAATGAAATTGAAAAATTCTCTAGATGGGATCATTAGCAGAATAACTGAGGCAGAAAAACAGATAAATGACCTGAAAGATAAAATAGTGGAAATAATTACTGCAGAGAAGAATAAAGAAAAAAGAATGAAGAGAATTGAGAACAGTCTCAGAGAATTCTGGGACAATATTAAACACACCAACATTCGAATTATAGGGGTCCCAGAAGAGGAAGAGAAAAAGAAAGGGACTGAGAAAATATTTGAAGAGATTATAGTTGAAAACTTCCCTAATATGGGAAAGGAAATAGTTAATCAAGTCCAGGAAGCACAGAGAGTCCCATACAGGATAAATCCAAGGAGAAACACACCAAGACACATATTAATCAAACTATCAAAAATTAAATACAAAGGAAAAATATTAAAAGCAGCGAGGGATGCCTTCCCTTGTGGCGCAGTGGTTGAAAGTCAGCCTGCCAATGCAGGGAACATGGGTTTGTGCCCCGGTCTGGGAGGATCCCGTGTGCCGCGGGGCGGCTGGGTCCATGAGCCATGGCTGCTGAGCCTGTGCGTCTGGAGCTTGTGCCCCACAACGGGAGAGGCCACAATGGTGATTTACCTTAAATGTAAATGGATCAAATGCTCCAACCAAAACACATAGACTGGATGAATGGATACAAAAATAAGACCTCTATATATACTGTCTACAAGAGACCCACTTCAGACATAGGGACACATACAGACTGAAAGTGAGGGGATGCAAAAAGATATGCCATGCAAATGGAAATCAAAAGAAAGCTGGAGTAGCAATTCTCATATCAGACAAAATAGATTTTAAAACAAAGACTATTATAAGAGACAAAGAAGGACACTACAAAATGATCAAGGGATCAACCCAAGAAGAAGATATAACAATTGTAAAAATTTATGCACCCAACATAGGAGCACCTCAATACATAAGGCAAATACTAACAGCCAAAATGGGGAAATCAACAGTAACACATTCATAGTAGGGAACTTTAACATCCCACTTTCACCAATGGACGGATGATCCAAATTGAAAATAAACAAGGAAACACAGCTCTAAATGATACATTAAACAAGATGGACTTAATTGATATTTATAGGACTTTCCATCCAAAAACAACAGAATACACTTTTTTCTCAAGTGCTCATGGAACATTCTACAGGATAGATCATATCTTGGGTCACAAATCAAGCCTTAGTATCAAGTATTTTTTCTGACCACAACGCTATGAGACTAGATATCAATTACAGGAAAAAAATCTGTAAAAAATACAAACACATGGAGGCTAAACAATACACAATTTAATAACCAAGAGATCACTGAAGAGATCAAAGGGGAAATCAAAAAATACCTAGAAACAAATGACAATGAAAACACAATGTCCCAAAACCTATGTGATGGAGCAAAAGCAGTTCTAAGAGGGAAGTTTATAGCAATACAATCATACCTTAAGAAAAAGAAATATCTCAAATAAACAATACTTACACTGAAAGCAATAAGAGAAAGAAGAACAAAAAAATCCCAAAGTTACCAGAAGGAAAGAAATCATTAAGATCAGATCAGAAATAAATGAAAAAGGAATGAAGGAAACGATAGTAAAGATCAATAAAACTAAAAGCTGGTTCTTTGAGAAGATAAACAAAATTGATAAACCATTAGCCAGACTCATCAAGAAAAAAGTGAGAAGACTCAAATCAATAGAATTAGAAATGAAAAAGGGAAAGTAACAAATGACACTGCAGAAATACAGAGGATCATGAGAGATTACTACAAGCAACTCTATGCCAATAAAATAGACAACCTGGAAGAAATGGACAAATTCTTAGAAATGCACAACCTTCCGAGACTGAACCAGGAAGAAAAAGAAAATATGAACAGACCAATCACAAGCACTGAAATTGAAACTGTCATTAAAAATCTTCCAACAGACAAAAGCCCAGGACCAGATGGCTTCACAGGTGAATTCTATCAAACATTTAGAGAAGAGCTAACACCTATCTTTCTCAAACTCTTTCAAAATATAGCAGAGGGAGGAACACTCCCAAACTCATTCTACGGGCCACCATCACTCTGATACCAAAACCAGACAAAGATGTCACAGAAAAAGAAAACTACAGGCCAATATCACTGACGAACATAGATGCAAAAATCCTCAACAAAATACTAGCAAGCAGAATTCAACAGCACATTAAAAGGATCATGCACCATGATCAAGTGGGGTTTATCCCAGGTACAAGGATTCTTCAATTTACGCAAATCAATGTGATACACCATATTAACAAACTTAAGGAGAAAAACGATATGATCATCTCAATAGATGCAGAGAAAGCTTTCAACAAAATTCAGCACCCATTTAAAATAAGAACCCTGCAGAAAGTAGGCATAGAGGGAACTTACCTCAACATGATAAAGGCCATATATGACAAACCCACAGCGAACCTCATACTCAATGGTGAAAAACTGAAACCATTTCCACTAAGATCAGGAACAAGATAAGGTTGCAAACCCTCACCACTGTTATTCAACAAAGTTTTGGAAGTTTTAGCCACAGCAATCAGAGAAGAAAAAATAAAATAAAAGGAATCCAAATCAGAAAAGAAGAAGTAAAGCTGTCACTGTTTGCGGAGGGCATGATACTATACATAGAGAATCCTAGACTCTACCAGAAAACTACTAGAGCTAATCACTGAATTTGGTAAAATAGCAGGATACAAAATTAATGAACAGAAATCTCTTGTATTCCTATACACTAATGATGAAAAAATCTGAAAGTGAAATTAAGAAAACACTCCCATTTACCATTGCAACAAGAAGAATAAAATACCTAGGAATAAACCTACCTAAGGAGACAAAAGATGTGTATGCAGAAAATTATAAGACACTGATGAAAAAAATTAAAGATGATAAAAACAGATGGAGAGATATACCATGTTCTTTGATTGGAATGAGCAACATTGTGAAAATGACTATACTACGCAAAGCAATCTACAGATTCAATGCAGTCCCCATCAAACTACCACTGGCATTTTTTCACAGAACTAGAAGAAAAAATTTCACAATTTGTATGGAAACAAAAAAGACCCTGAATAGCCAAAGCAATCTTGAGAAAGAAACACACAGCTGGAGAAATCAGGCTCCTGGTATTCAGACTATACTACAAAGCTACGGTAATCAAGACAGTATGGTACTGGCACAAAAACAGAAATATAGATCAACGGAACAGGAGAGAAAGCCAGAGATAAACACACGCACATATGGTCACCTCATTGTTGATAAATGAGGCAAGAATATACAGTGGAGAAAAGACAGACCCTTTAATAAGTGGTGCTGGGAAAACTGGACAGCTACATGTAAAAGAATGAAAATAGAACACTCCCTAACACCATACACAAAAATAAACTCAAAATGGATTAAAGACCTAAATGTAAGGCCAGACACTATCAAACTCTTAGAGGAAAACACAGGCAGAACACTCTATGACATACATCACAGCAAGGTCCTTTTTGACTTACCTCCTCGAGAAATGGAAATAAAGACAAAAATAAACAAATGGGACCTAATGAAACTTAAAAGCTTTTGCACAGCAAAGGAAACCATAAACAAGACGAAAATGGAACCCTCAGAATGGGAGAAAATAATTGCAAATGAAGCAACTGACAAAGGATTAAACTCCAAAATTTACAAGAAGCTCATGCAGCCCAATATCAAGAAAACAGAATCCCAATCCAAAAATGGACAGAAGACCTAAATAGACATTTCTCCAAAGAAGATATACAGATTGCCAACAAACACATAAAAGAATGCTCAACATCATTAATCATTAGCGAAATGCAAATCAAAACTACAATGTGGTATCATCTCACACAGATCAGAATGCCCATCATCAAAAAATCTACAAACAATAAATGCTGGAATGGGTGTGGAGAAAAGGGAACCCTCAAACACTGTTGGTGGGAATGAAAATTGATACAGCCACTATGGAGAACAGTATGGAGGTTCCTTAAAAAACTAAAAATAGAACTACCATACGACCCGGCAATCCCACTACTGGGCATATACCCTGAGAAAACCATAATTCAAAAAGAGATTATATGGACATATATACACTACCAAATGTAAAATACATAGTTAGTGGGAAGCAGTCACATAGCACAGGGAGAACAGCTTGGTGCTTTGTGACCAGCTAGAAGGGTGGGATAGGGAGGGTGCAAGGGAGGGAGACGTAAGAGGGAAGAGACATGGAGAGTTATGTGTATGTATAACTGATTCACTTTGTTATAAAGTAAAAACTAACACACCATTTTAAAGCAATTATACTCCAATAAAAATGTTTAAAAAAAAAGAAAAAGAAAACAACAACAAACAACAAAAAAAAAAGTTATGTTTTTATGAAGTCTTTTATTGACCAACCATTTAGCAGCCTCCTCAATACCTTAGGACACACTCAGTAACATAATATTCTTATTTAGTACCCGTTGTTGCTTCTGCCTACCTAATTAAATGCTGTGTTAGGCTGACTAATGGCCCCAACGATGTCTAATACCCAGAACCTACACATTTCACCTTATATGGTAAAAAGGACATTGCCAGTATGATTAAGTTAAAGAATTTGAGATGAGGAGATTATGTTGAATTACTGAGATCGGCCCAATATAATGACAAGGGTTCTTATAAGCAAAAACTAAGAGTATCAAAGTAGTAGGAGATGTGGTAAGGGAAAAAGGACATTGGATGAATGAGAGGAAGGGGACACAAACCAAAGATTACAACCACTGGATACTGAAAAGGGCAAGGAAACAGATTCTCCCCTTGGAGCTTTAGGAAAAAAAAAAAAATCGGCCCTTGCAAAATCCTTAACTTTAGCCCAGTGTGACTGATTTTGGACTTCTGATTTCCCGAAGTGTAAGATGATACATTTTTGTTATTTTAAGACACTAAGTTTGTGGTAATTTGTTACAGCAAAAAACTAATTTACATGCTGTTTTAAAATCTCTCTTACTGGGCTTCCCTGGTGGCGCAGTGGTTGAGGGTCCGCCTGCCGATGCAGGGGACACGGGTTCGTGTCCCGGTCTGGGAAGATCCCACATGCCGCGGGGCGGCTGGGCCCGTTATCTATGGCCGCTGAGCCTGCGCGTCGGGAGCCTGTGCTCCACAACAAGAGAGGCCACAGCAGTGAGAGGCCCGGGTACCGCAAAAAAACAAACAAAAAAAAAAAACAAAAAAAAAATCTCACTTACCATTAAATGCCTGGACGAAAAAAATCATGTATATATTTCTGTATCCCTAAACCTAATGGGACAGCTAGCACATTGTAAAGAATAATGTGTTTTTAGATGAATGAATGAATCAATGAGTGAGTGATTTAATATAAGGAATGAAGAGCCACAGATAAATGTTCTGGTTTATAGAAGACTTTGGACTTTCAAATTAATTCTGATAAGGACCAATGGTTCTACATGGATTCTACATATTTAATTTGTTGTGAAAATATTATGACCCACTTGAGTTTCCTAAGATTGCAAATATTTGAAGTAAAATATGAATTAGGACTATAACCATAATCTCTGGAATTTTCCTAATTAATACTTGATATTTGTCATAGACTGTTCTCTCCAGAAGCAGAAGCAGAGTTTGGGATATATGAGGCTTATTAGGTATCCCCACATTTGAAGAGAGATATCAGAAAGCAGTATCAGGTTAAGAAAGAAGTCACATTGAGATGCAGCCCTGAAAAAACCTCAGGCAAACTACAAGGAATTATGAACTGTGCATTGCCTGTGGGAGTGTCCCACATAAGGCCAAAATAGCAAAGCCTTTGTATCCTGTCTCATTCATTTACAAAATGGAGCTGCTCAGGGAAGTGTGTGACCTGGAGCAAGTTGGTTCTCTGTGATTGAAGGAGACCATGAAGGAGCTTCAAGGGCATCAGCTGGGTAGCAAGTCCTGCCTTTAATGGGGATCTTGGCACCACATCCTTATTTCTACAACTGTATGCATGTATTGCTAGTTGTCTTAGTCCCAGATAGTGAAGAGTAACTAGACTTCCAAGTATGTCATCATTTTCCTTCTTCACAGTGCATACATAGCACTTCACTTGGGTTGAAATATACTCAATATTTTATTTAAAAATAGATAGGTGAGATATCAAGAATTGGTAGATATCTTGGAGAACTTGCCAGAATTACTAGTAATTCTGATACATGAATAGAACTATAGTATTTTGTCCTTGGTAGAACTGAAGGAATATATGGTTCCTGGAACATGGTGCAATAGAATATGATAAAGAAAGTAAAGACTTGTCTTTTCCCATGCTTCCTACTTCAAAAAATAAAATAAACAAATCCTACAAACTTCATGTGATTTTTAATAAGAAACAAATGAACATAGATACATGTAATAATATAGTCTTCAAACTGTGTTCAGTAAATACCTAGAATTTTAATGTAGACCTAGTAAAGAAAAAGTAATAAAATAAAAATTATTAATGGAAAAGGGTAACATGGCCATTTTGATATTTTATAAAAAGTAAACAAATTCATGTTAAGTGTCTCAATGTAAATTAATAAAACAGATGATGTTTGTCCAAATAATTGCCAAAAACTTAGAACTTTATGAAATTACAAGATGAAAACTATCTGATTGCAAGGATGATAGTGCATGGAGTGAAGAACTGAATAGTTTAAAAAGTTAAAAATGTAAAAAAGAATGGCCAAAAAAATGTAGACTTGAAAGCATATTACTATTGTCAATTGAGCTGTCATTTTTAACATGGCTATAAATACATATATTTAAAGACTTATTCAATTGATGGAGTGTACAAAATTTAATAAAAAAATATTTTCAAAAGATCTATTTAAAACAAGAGAGATCTCAATGTGATGCAGTCTTCATTTTTAGCTCAATATCTCACATAGTTCCTATTACATAGTAGCTATTCAATAACTGACTAATTTCACACACACACACACACACTTCAGCCTAGATCATAAGGTAATAGATATAAATAATTTTAGATGTAATGTCACCTGTGTTTAACACTCCTACTCCTATGTAATATAGTTGTTTTTATGCTGCCTTGACCTAGTTTTGTGGTTTTGACTAGGTACCAGTCAGATCCCCTTCTTGAACAGCTGATTAACTACTTCCCTTTTGTGCTCTGACACTCAGGGCCACTATGTATCTGCCCTAATCACCCTCAGCCCGGTTATCAGACAATTAGGGACAGCCCTTATATGCCAGAGCCCAGGAAATTATTCAAATTAGCCAGTCCACAGAAAGTCCTGGACACCTAGTTAAATCTACTCCATCTATTGTACATAAGCTGCCTCCTACAGCTCCACCTACTTGTTACTGATAACACCACAGTACCCAGGACAAAACTGGGCAAATAGTCTCTGCAAATAATCACATATTGATTGATTTAACAAAATATCTCATTAAACATTATAGTTAAAATTATGTTCATGTCCATCAGCAGTTAAAGCCTTTTAAAATTTTGGCAATATATTTCTGCATTCATTTTTAGAAAGAGAAAGGCTATAACAGCATAAGATGGTCAAAATATTACTTAGGCTAGTTTCAAATATTGAATCCCATACAGAACATGAAAGAGAACAAATCTGTTAAATAAGCCAGAATATCAAGTCACAGCTTCCTAAGCTATTAGAAACTGTGTGGATCCTCTCTCAGCTGAAAGTAACTAACTCTAGGTGTCATAGCATCCTGCTGACAGCGTAGCTCTTATATGACAGTAGTGATTAAACATTATCCATAAATTTTTTCATTTCATCAAATTGAATCATAATTTTCAAGGCAAATAAAAGATTCATTTGTCACAAATATTCATAGAGCTGTCCTCAAATGATACCATGAGATTAGACTCCTTCAAACTGCACTTGCAGAGAATGGATTCAAAATCTCAATATAATCTGTCAAAAACGAAAATTAACTCCTTATTCATCTTCCAAGTAATGATAGGAAAATCATCTATGGCCATCCTTTTGCCAGATTTTCCCTTCCAGACATGCATATAATAAAGTACAACAGTGTTTTTTAAAAAATGTCTCCTTTAAGAACTTAATTCTTTCCTACTGTGAGGTAAAGTAAACAAAGAAAGGAACCTCCTATCCTTTTATATGATTTCATAAGATTTTATTTTTTTCAAAGAAATAAGGTAATAAGAATCATGAAAAACCCAAACCATAGACTGATAGGATTAGAAATAAAAGCTGTGCATAAATAAAAGAAATAAGCCCTTCCAGTCTTTCAAGGTGATAAATGATTGAAATTTTCCTTTGTAGCCTCTTGAGAAACAAATTTAAGGAGCCAATGTCATCATTTTATGTTCAGTTCAATTCTATTTGCTGCAAGACCAAAATAGTGCTGAGAGAAGCCACCTTCAGTCCAAATGCTACTTAGAATTGATGCATTCATTTTATATCAGAACTTTTTCATTGAATGCCTATTATATACCATGTGCTGTGCTAAGCATTACTTGGTGATACGGTCAGGGAATAAAAAAAAGCATGGCCTACCTGCTAATTAATTCAACAAAGATTTGTTTAACCAGGCACTTTTATAGGTGCTAGGGATAATGCTTTGAACAAAGTAAACAAATCTTTGTGTATTTCATATTTTAGTCGAGGAGGGAAAAACAGAGAAAATTGTAACATGGAATGATAAGTACTATGAAGAAAATTGAAGCAAAGTGATAAATCAGTTCATTTATTCCTTCACTACTATTTTAACAAACACTTATTAAACACATAATATAAGCAGGTACTTTTTAGGCAAGTGAGGTCCATTAGTTAAAAATAACAAAAGCCCTCATTACATTATATTGTGAGGAGAAAATCAATAATTATAAATAAGCAAATATCAATAATATATGATGTTAGAAGGTGAAATGTGTTATGGTAAGTTCCTCACATGCAACATCAAAGGAGGAAAGAAGTTGACCTGGTTAACAAATGAGACAGCCCAAAACATTGGTGCAAGCTCAAAATAGACCTCTGTCACATTTCAGCTCCACCCAGTTTTGGCCCTAGAATCAGCAGCAATTCCTCCCAATGGGCAGAGCTGTGAGAAATGAACCCAATCATTCACATTTCATGGAAGGAAAGGTAGCAAGAGATACAGATATATATTGAGTCCTTAATTATGCCACTGATTTAGCTCATTGGTCACATGTTTCATATAAAAAAGACTGAAAATCAGGGCTAATAAATTCTGGGAAGAAGTATGTGGATGATCACATGGGAATGGGCACAAAGCAAGCAAATATGTGTAATTAATGTTAATTTCCATCAAAGAGAATCCATTTTCATGGAGGATCTCTTCAACAAGGTAGACAAGACGATTACTCAAGCGCTTACACAAAGGGCTCATGACCAGAGTGGTCATAGTGGAAGTGAATAAGGCTATGTATGGCTCTAATAAGATGGCTTTGTCTTCACCAACACTGACATAGTTTCTACCACTGCTGAATGCCCAGCTTGACAGTAGTAGAGATTGTTGCAGAATCTTCCATCTAAAACTATTTCTTGGGAAGTCCAGTCAGTCATTTCGTGACAGGTCAATTAAATATGACCCCTTCTACCATGGAGAAGACAGTGATTATCCCTTTCCAGGAAAAAATTGCATACTCTGGATATGCATTTGCCTTCCTTGTCCATAGTGCATCCATCAACACCACCATCTGCAGGCTTACAAAATGCCTGACATCTCAACAGAATATTTCATGTGACACTGCCTCAGATCAAGGTACCCACTTTATCACAAAAGAGGTATGATGATGAATTAATGACAATAAGATTAATAAGTCTTGTTAATTACATTCTATTACAATGATGGGATGAAGGCTCAATTAATGAGACAGCTCAGATACAAAATCCAAAATTAATTTCCATATATATATATATACACACAGTATGTGCACTGAACCAACAGCTGATAATTAGGTCCAGGAAGCAAGAAGAAAAAGTAGAATTGCCTTATCACCATTATACCCAGTTACTCACTTTTAAAATTTGTGCTTCTCATCCCACCTTAGACTTTGTCAAGTTAGAAGTGCTACTTTCCAAGTGGAGAAAAGAGGTATGACTAATTTGAGCTTCTAATTCTGGTGAAATTGGAAAGTAATGGTGGGCAGTCTACCTTGATAATCATTAGTAGATATAGCTGGTATTATACAATAAGGTCAAAAAGAAATACGTCTGGAACCCAGTGATTTACTAGAATATCTCTTGGCATTTTTGAACCAGTGATAACGATAACTGAAAATGTCAATTATATAAAACACAACCACATAAGCTCAAAGTAATTTAGGAAGCACAGCCCTTGAAGATCAAGGTCTGGGTCACCCTATCCAGTAAGAACCCACATTATAGCTGAAGGTGACCAGACAAGAGTTTCCTTTGATAACACCTTTTAAAGTTTGTGCATTAGTTGGTTTGTTTGTTTAAGTATATAGCAACTAGCAATAAAATTTTGAGATTGGGTTTTTATCTTTATTCTTAGGGAAGAGTTAAAAGTGAGTACTGAATATCTTAGCAGAGTATAAGCAGATCTGAGTGGCACAAGGGATAAACTGTACCAAATTCAGATTATGCATTAGGCCATCTCTTCTCCCTGCCCTTGCTTTCTGAGTGGAGTGACATCCAACGCCTGGTAATGTTACCATTCTGTGCTCACCTCCAAAAGACTGAGAGCCTCACTGGATATGCCCTATCAGTGCCTGACTTCTAACCTACACTGAGAGCCCTTTCTTTCTACCCCCTGGGTTTCTGATTGTCTCTGAAGTATAAGATTCAGGTTCCTCAGCAGCTACTGTATGTTCAAGGGGGTTAACACTCACTGGGGTTAAGGTGGGAGATGTTATACAGATAATATAATTTTTCTCCCTGCATTTCCCAGGACAAACGATCTGGGGAAGAAACCTCTGAAGATGTCTGACAAAACAGAGAAATTGCTTGCCCTGAAGTTATAACCTACTCAACAATGCAACAACTCCTTGTATTTGATTTACTTCCTTCCCCGCCTCATTCTCACCCCACCTCCCCCATGCATGCACCGAATTTGCATGACCAATAAAATTTCTGCTGCATGAATTTTGTGTCAGATCAGCCCTTCAGGGAACACAGATTAAGACAACATGTAACAAAATATTTGCCCATATTTACCATCACCTATGGGAGCCATATGATGTTACTAACTACAAGAACATTAGAATGCACAAATACCTGGAGAAAAATCAGCATCTATTTCAAAAACTTTAAGAAAACTATGTCTGAAGGCAATGATTTAACACAAGTAGCTGCAGAATGTTCATTTATGTATTACTCTGTGCAGCATGAATTTTCATATAAAAAGAAGTAAATTAGGTCTTCCGCCCATTTTTTAATTAAGCTGTTTGTTTTTTTGATATTGAGCCCCATGAGCTGTTTGTGTATTTTGGAGATTAATCCTTTGTCCATTGTTTCATTCGAAAATATTTTCTCCCATTCTGAGGGTTGTCTTTTCATCCTGTTTATGGTTTCCTTTGCTATGCAAAAGCTTTTAAGTTTAATTAGGTCCCATAATGTTTTCATTATTCTAGGAGATGGCTCACAAAAGATCTTGCTGTGGTTTATGTCAAAGAGTGTTTTTCCTATGTTTTCCTCTAAGAGTTTTATAGTGTCGGGTCTTACATTTAGGTCTTTAATCCATTTAGAGTTTATTTTGTGTATGGTGTTAGGGAGTGTTCTAATTTCATTCTTTTACATGTAGCTGTCCATGAAGAGGCTGTCTTTTCTCCACTGTATGTTCTTGCCTCCTTTGTCGTAAATTAGGTGACTATATGTGTATGGATTTATCTCTGGGCTTTGTATCCTGTACCACTGCTCTATAATTCTGTTTTTGTTCCAGTACCAGACTCTCTTGATTACTGTAGGTTTGTAGTATAGTCTGAAGTCAGGGAGCCTGATTCCTGCTATACCCTAAGAAAACCATAATTCAAAAAGAGACATGTACCACAATGTTCACTGCAGCACTATTTACAATAGCCACTACATGGAAACAACCTAAATGTCCATCAACAGATGAATGGATAAAGAAGATGTGGCACATATATACAATGGAATATTACTCAGCCATAAAAAGAAATGAAATTGAGTTATCTGTAGTGAGGTGGATGGACCTAGAGTCTGTCATACAGAGTGAAGTCAGAAAGAGAAAAACAAATACCATATGCTAATGCATATATATGGAATCTAAAGAAAATGGTACTGATGAACCTAGTGGCAGGGCAGGAATAAAGACGTACACATAGAGAATGGACTTGAGGACACGGAGGGGGGACGGCGAAGATGGGGCGAAGTGAGAGTAGCATCGACATATATATACTACCAAACGTAAAATAGCTAGTGGGAAGCAGCAGCAGAGCACAAGGAGATTAGCTCAGTGCTTTGTGAAGACCTAAAGGGGTTGGAGGGAGGGAATATGGGAATATACACGTACGCATATGGCTGATTCACTTTGTTGTACAACAGAAACTAACACAGTATTGTGAAGCAATTATACTCCAAAAAAGATGTATTTTTTTAAAAGTAAATTTACTAATTTTTGCTTCCAAGTTCTCTTGTTCATTAATGAAAACTGAATATTGTGCTGTTAATGCTGACTCTCTTAGCAAAAAAAAATTTCTCAACTAGTTAAATAACTCCATTTCATTTTTTACATGTATCATTATTTATGTGTATCAGATTAACAAACTCAGAAATTTATTTCATAAAAAGTAAAATATTTGACATCACTGAATATTATTGTAAATACAGTTAAAAACCTGAGCATAAAATTATTTCTTTTTGTGTTGATAATACAAATACAAATTTTGGTGTAGCACTCGTGCTAACAGAACTATTTTTACTAAGTTCCTAAATTAAGACACTGTAATTGGTCGTCATATACACATAACTTAAAATTGCATCCCCAAACAACTGTAGTTGTGAAAATGTACAAATATTTTATTCTCTATGTTATTCTGTATATTTTACTCACAAAGTAATAAAACCAAACAGTTTTTATGACAAGTCTGATATTTTTGCTCTTCTCTAAAGAAAAAAAGCTTGAAATGACAATATATGCTTTTTCTCCTTACTATCCATTACCAATTGGATTTTTTTAATATAAAAAATTTTGAAGAACCAACTTTAAACACACCTAAGTAGAGTATGCTGATACTCAATTTACAATAAAGTCTTCTAATTTTTATTGCATTTCTCAAAATTAATTGAGTGTCTTTAATCAAAATATATCATAAATGGGGCTTCACAAAATTTAGCTTTGGAAGTTTATAAATTTAGCAAATTAAAAATATTAAAAGCATAGCTTACAGACAGGAAGATATTAAAATTCCTACAAAAGCAAAGGAAAAATCAAATAAAATGAGAGTACAAAGAGAGAACAAATTGAAGTCTGAAATTTTGTAAAGTTTTCTTTGGAATATCTCGATCTATGGGAAGAATCCATTGACATTATATCAGAGGCAGATAATACTAATAGAATTGATTAAAGTATTAAAATATGTACTAAATTAACTTATTCCTCATGCTTTTATTACTCTTTGAATAATAAATATAAAGAAGTTTTGAATTTTAATATTCATATATATGGTACTTTTATTTTTAGAAGAAACTGCATTTTAGAAAATAATTTTTGAATAGGATTATTTTTAGATTCAACAATATAATAAAACCAATTTTTTGTCAGTTAACAAGTATTTCAAAAAATATATACTTCTAGTTACTTTAGTATCCCCTATCATTCTTAAAAGTACATACTTTTGAACATTGAATAGTATGGCCACCATAATTTTAGTGCAGAAAACAAAAACCATGCAAAAATATACAAATAAACATAATAAATAACTATCAAGTGATGATAAGCCTTTTCAGGGAAGGGAAGAGAAAAGTTATGATTAGGGTTATTTTAGATTAGTTTGTCACTGAAGATGTCTTACACAAGGAGATACTTTAGGAAATACACAGGCAAAGTGATCCTGGAGCCACGTGGACATTTGATAGAAGAGCAATTTAGGCAGAAGCAAAATACAGAAAAAAGGACCTAAGTTGAAACTGAGCCTAACACATCTGTAAATTATAAAAAGGCCATTGAGACTGGAGGAGAGCCAGCAAGGAGAGGGTGGTTGGAAAGTACATGATTGTAGGGATAAACTGGGATAGATCATGGAAGGCCTTGTAGGCTCTTGA
Source organism: Neophocaena asiaeorientalis asiaeorientalis (assembly GCF_003031525.2). Lineage (NCBI taxonomy): Eukaryota > Metazoa > Chordata > Mammalia > Artiodactyla > Phocoenidae > Neophocaena > Neophocaena asiaeorientalis. The sequence continues at coordinate 3,337,705 of NW_020185317.1, forward strand.
ACGATTTTTTTTTTTTCCTTTCATTCTAACTGTGATAGAAAGTACTGAAAGATTTTGAGGGGTGGAATAACATGATCTGGTTTATGGTTAGAAACTTTCTTCTGGTTATGTGGAAAACAGATTGCAAAGATTAAAGTGGGGAAAACAATTATACAAAAAGTGGTGAACATAAAACTATAAAAATTAAGAGAGGAAAGGAACTAGCAGATTTGAATGTTCCCTACATACTAAGCACTGTGCTGGGTATTTACATAAATTACCTAATATGTTTAATAGATATGTGTATAAATTAGTTGACTGTAGGAGCATACCACAATTGAAAGTTTCAAATGCATATAAACTAGTCAATCATATATGAAGATAGCATACTGATATACATTTGAAAACAAGTGGGATCTAAAACTTTTGAAATTACTCTTACAAGGATTAAGGTTCAGTATAAAAATTAATGAAATAACATTATCTCAATATGCATATACAAATATGAATAAAGTGGTTATGCTCAACAATAGAATAAGCAAAAGATTATTATAATAAGCTCTATTATCTGAATTAATGAATGGCTCACCTCACTTGATAAGGTCACATTGAGTCCCAAAGCATCTCAATATAATTTTATCATTCAGCTCTATCAATCTACTTAATTAATTCTGTATATTTTAACAAGAAATGAAAATTGCAAAAAAGATCAAGGTAAGTTGCCTGTGGGAGTCAGAAATCAAGAAAAACTCTTCCTGATTTAGTATATTCCCAAACTTTATTTTTTTAAATATTTTCCAATGATTCACCATATAGATATTTAATGGTGGATACGATATTTAATGTTTCTTTGATATTAATCCCCACATTTTATTTCCCAGTTAAGGTTCTTCAAATTTCTTATCTCACAGGGATAGTGATTAATAAAATTACATATGAAATGACCCCATGTATAAGATCTATGAGGTCCTCACGTGCTAAATATCTACTCTCTACCTCTGTGAGATGAATATAGATAGTTCCCTAAAAGGAAAATATCTTGCCTTGAAAATAAATTTATGTGCAATTTCTTCAAATCATCCTTGGAGATAGAACCTGGAAGCAAAACATATCGCAATGCCAAATGTGTTCCTCAAGAGGCCAAATAAATTAGATCTTCAGCAGGGAAGCTACGTAAAGACTAGACTGCAACAGCCATGTTCTGCAGCTAGATTTACAGCACTACTTATAGTTACACAAAACTGTGTGGCCCTATCAAATTATTTTATTATTCTCTGCTAATTACCCTAAAACCACTAAACTTTTTGAGGTATTTTTAGTTTTCTATTAAACATAAGTAGTTAAAAATAACCATGATTGAAGTCATCATTACCAAATTCTTAGCTATTATATACATTAACAAATCTTTTATTCACCCCAACTAGGGGAAACTGCAGGCACAGGTTATGGATCGCACAGGGCAAAGAGGCTGCTGCCTAATGGGAAAAAAAAATGCTCTCTAGGGACCAAATAAATAGTTCTAAAAGAATTCCCACACAGTATATGACTTTTAAAACTTCAATTCCCAAACTGTATACCAAAGTACACTGGGGCATCACAATGAACTAACAGGGGCACTGTGGGATATCTAAAATTTCTAGGAAAACAGAGTGACACCTATTGGACATTGTGCAAATTACAACCATTAACTTGTTTGGATATAATCACTTAATAAATGGAATTAGTTTTTTGTTTTGTTTTTATTTGATTTTTGTCTATAAGTATTATGGAAAAAAATATTAAGACACTAAATGTGCCAAGACCTGAGAGATCTGAGGAACCACTGTTTTGTACTGATTTCAGAAAAATGTGTGATGAAACCTCCAACTTGGCCAGGAGCATGTCAGGATCAATTTAAAAAGAGAGAGCTATAGTATTTTTTAAATATATATTCTTTCTATCAGAGATACCCAAAATCTATTACTAAACTGTTAGTATGGGCAATAGCAAAATTAAATAACAGACTAGAATTATAAGCAAGTATCAAGAAAGGAAAAAGCAGATACAATTTAGGTAGCTGAAAATGGAGAATTAAGCTTTCTGTTTCTTAGCCTCTTAAATCCGTTGTGTAGCATCTGGTATATCTAAATTATCTGTTCAGATATTAAAACATTCAGGTCTCTCAAGTAAGGAAAAGACCACAGAAGAAAATGGAGATTAATAAGTGTTTATTTGACTATGTATACAACTGTCTAAAGAGGATTAGTACAGCCTCTGCATTGCCAAATGTTAAGGCAGGATGTTTATTAATCTGTGATAACTTAAACTGTACTTATATATACACAAACTCTCTTATAGAATTTAAAGTGAAAAAGTAGATTCTTTCTTCGAATAGTGACATAAATATAAAGTTTACTGTGAACCAAATATTGACATTATTTTGGAACCAAATGAACATTTTGTTACTACTAAAAAAATAATAATAGCACAATGACCCAATACATGGGATTTCAAATGTTAACCATGATATTCATTCTAAGACTCAACTCATTTTATTTCTGCAGGTTATCTAGCTCATCTTTGTTTGCTAATGAAAATTACTTCATTTTATATTATTTTATGTTTCACTAATGAGGAACAACTCATTAAAAACTAGCATATAGGGCTTCCCTGGTGGTGCAGTGGTTGAGAGTCTGCCTGCCGATGCAGGGGACACAGGTTCATGCCCCAGTCTGGGAAAATCCCACATGCCGCGGAGCGGCTGCGCCCATGAGCCATAGCTGCTGAACCTGCACATCTGGAGCCTATGCTCTGCAATGGGAGAGGCCACAACAGTGAGAGGCCCATGTACCGCAAAAAAACAAAACAAAACAAAACAAAAACTAGCATATAATTATTTCTGAATTCACATTGTAATTTATTATTAGAAATAATACTAAATTTGCTGATCATAGAAACACTATACTACTTCAGCAAATCATTTGTGAGGCTTAATTTCTGCATTCTTTTTGTTATAGTCTCATACTTGAGAACTTGTGATTGATTTTCAAACAAAGTTTATTGACAAATGATATGATACTTTCGTTTTATGCTAATTAAATGGATACTATAAGTGATATTTTGTAACCTCCTTAAACTTTTTCATTATCACTATAGAATCCTGCTATTTTCAGCATTAAGGGCAAATAATTTGGATGCCAGAAAATTAAACATCTTGAAAAATTATATGAAAATATTAAGATATTTTTGAACATTAGAAAAGGCACTTTGCTTTTTTCATATTAAGTATTGATTAGAAGTATCACACAAAAGTGTACATATGTAATATATAAAAATAAAAATATCATGAAGTTATTATTAACAGCTTTATACAGAAAATTTGAAAAAAACACAAAATCCTAGGAAAAGAACATACTGAAACTAGTACAAAAAATAGAATTTTGAAATATTTCTATAACTATTAACGAATTTGAATCAGTATTTAAATCCACATATTCCCCATTCCATACCAAGATATCATCACCAATAAATTCAACAAACAATTAAGGGACAATTTCTACCAAGTATACACAAATTCTCCAAGATGAGAATAAAATAAGAAAACAATAATTATTTCATTAGGCCAGCATAATTGAGGCTTCATAACTGTAATATATAAATGAGAGGACATTTCAGAAAGAAAAATCTAAACAAATTTCTCATATATATACATGTAAAACTCCTAAAACAATTATTTGCAAACTGAGTCCAGTGACACATGAAAAAAAATAAAATATTATGAATATGCTGGCTTTATTCCAGGCATAAAAGACTATTTTCAGATTCAAAAAATGATCAAGGCAATGAGTAAATACCTGTCAATGATTACTTTAAATATAAATGGACTAAATTCTCCAATCAAAAGATATAGAGTGGCTGAATGGATACAAAAAAAAAGAAAAATGACTCATATATATGTTGCCTATAAGAGATTTACTTTAACACAGACTGAAAGTGAGGGGATGAAAAATGGTATTCCATGCAAAGGGAAACGAAAAGAAAGCCAGGTAGCAATACTTATATGAGACAAGACAGACTTTAAAACAAAGACTGTAACAAGAGACAAAGAAGGCTATTACATAATGATCAAGGGATCAAATCCAAAAAGAAGTTATAACAATTGTAAATATATATATGCAAACAACATGAAGGAAATATCAGTAGACATAAAGGGAGAAATTGACAGTAACACAATAATAATAGGGTATTTTAACATGTACATCAATGGACAGATCATCCAGACAGAAAATCATTGAGGAAACACTGCGTTTAAATGACACATTAGATCTGATCAACTTAATACATATATATAGAACATTCCATCCAAAAACAGCAGGATATGCTTTTTTTCAAGTGCACATGGAATAATCTCCAGGATAGGTCACATGCTAGGCCACAAAACAAGCCTCAATAAATTTAATAAAACTGAAATCATATCAAGAATTTCTTCTGACCACATGTTACAAGACTAGAAATCAATTACAAGAAAAAGAAATGCTCAAAACACAAACACATGGAGTTGAAACAACATACAACTAAACAACTAAGGGATCACTGAAGAAATCAAAGAAAGAATTTTTTTTTTTTTAATGCTTGGAGACAAATAAAAATGAAAACACAATGATCTAAAATCTATGGGATGCAACAAAAGCAGTTCTAAGAAGGAAGTTTATAGCCTACCTCAGGAAATAAGAAAAATCTCAAATAAACAACCTAACTTTACAACTAAAGGAACTAAGAAAAGAACAAACAAAACCCAAACTTAGTAGAAGGAAATAACTGATAAAGATCAGTGCAGAAATAAATGAAATAAAGACTAAGCAAAACAACAGAAATTATCAAGTGCTGATTCTTTGAAAACATTAAAAGAAAATTGATTACCCTTTACCCAGGGTCATCAAGAAAAAAGAGAAGGCCCATGTCAATATAATCAGAAATGAAAAAGAAGTTACAACTGATACCACAGAAATATGAAGAATCATAAAAGATTACTCTGAATAAAAATTTATACACCAATAAAATGAACAACCTAGAAGAAATGGATAAATTCCTAGAAATATAGTGTCCCAAGGGTGAAACAGGGAGAAATAGAAAATATGAACAGATCCATTACCAGTAATGAAACTGAATCAGTTAAAAAGAAACTCCTAAGACAATAATTATAGAGATCATTTTTATAGTTCCTTACTAGAGAAATTTCTATGAACAACGTGTAGACATGTAGAGCACCTGAAATCACAAGGAAAAACAAAAAAGCAAACAAACAAGACTCTTGACAAACAAAAAACAAAAAAGACTCCTGACAAACAAAAGTCTAGGATCAGATGGCTTCACAGGTGAATTTTAGCAAACACTTAAAGAAAAGTTATCATGTATTCTTCTAGAAATATTCCAAAATTTGCTGAGGAAGGAACACCTCCAACTAATTCTATGAGGCTGGCATCACCCAAATACAAAAATCAGACAAAAATATCACACACCAAAAAAGAAAATCACAGGCCCAAATCACTGGTGAACAGAGATACAAAAATTCTCAACAAAATATTGGCAAACTGAATTCAACAATGCATTAAAAGGATCACACACTGGGCTTCCCTGGTGGCGCAGTGGTTGAGAGTCTGCCTGCCAATGCAGGGGACACGGGTTCCTGCCCCGGTCCGGGAAGATCCCACATGCCACGGAGTGGCTGGGCCCGTGAGCCATGGTCGCTGAGCCTGCGCGTCTGGAGCCTGTGCTCCACAATGGGAGAGGCCACAACAGTGAGAGGCCCGTGTACCAGAAAAAAAAAAAAAAAAGGATACCACGCCATAATCAATTTGGATTCATCCTAGGTATGCAAAGAGGTTCAATATCTAAAAATCAATGTGATACACCACATTAATAAAGTATAGATTAAAAATCATATGATCATCTCGGTACTTCCCTGGTTGTGCAGTGGTTAAGAATCTGCACTCCCAATGCAGCGGGCCCAGGCTCTATCCCTGGTCAGGGAACTAAATCCCACATGCATGTCACAACTAAGAGTTCGCATGCCACAACTAAGGAACTGGAGAGCCACAACTAAGGAGCCCACATGCCGCAATTAAGGAGCTGGCAAGCCGCAACTAAGAAACCCGTGAGCCGCAACTAAGAAGCCTGCCTGCCACAACTAAGACCCAGCACAAACAAACAAATAAATAAATAAATAACATCTCCCCATGCTAATTTATACAGTAGAACAACACGGCTCTCAAAGCATAGCCCTTCAACAATTATTTCCTTAATAAAGCTAATTTAGACATATCCCTAAATTATAAAGAATCTTAAATAACTTAATAGTGATTTAAATTGATATACTCAGTTTACAATAAGTCTCTTGGCCAGAACTGTGTCAGGGGCCCAAATTGGGGGACTCCATGAGTCCTCCTCTAGATATGTGGCCCGGCCCTCCCCGAGTGTTCTCAGGGCTTATAGCCTCACTGCATCCCTGGGCAGACGTTGTGGATGACCACTTCCCTTGAGAGGGTCACAGATCCTTCCCAGGAGATGTTATTTGGTAATGCAAAAATATAAAAGCTGATATTCTAAGAGTCTGGATATTAAAAAGTAAAGGTATAGCTGTAAAAGTGATATTAAAAAAAACAAGATGGACATGTAAAGTGTATTGTTTGTTTTCCTACTAACAAATGAGGACTGAACTCAGGATTTCTCCTGCTTAACCTTACTACACTGAAATCCTTCATTGATTTATTGCAAGATCCTAGGAACTATAATTTCCAGAATCCTTTTTGGGGTAAAGTTAAAGAAAATCCCAGGTGAATCTTTTTTATGCTCCTGGTTAGTTCCCTCAGAGTAAAACAGGTACATGAGAATACTTACACCATTTTATTTGTAGCATATATTCACTCACTTTGTGAACCAAGCCCTCCAGTTTTCCTGACTACACAGCAGAATTTTTAAAGCTAAATGTAAAGGTATTGGCAAACAAGCTGGTCTTCATTCAGAAGAATTTTATTAGTTTCCTGTTAGAGCTATAATGAATTTCCACAATTAAATGATTTATAACAACAAAAATTTACTATGTTATAGCTTTGGAAGTCAGAAGTCTAAAATGAGTCCTTAGGGATGTATACTTTCTGAAGGCTTTAGTGGGACATCCATTTCCTTCCCTTTTTTAGCTTCTAGAGGCTACCTACATTCCTTGGCTCTTGCTTCTTCCTCAGTCTTCAAAGCCAACAGGGTAGCATCTTTTCTCCTCTCTGATCTCCTGTCTCTCTTTTAGAAGAACCCTTGTAATTACATCAGGCCTACCTGATATAATCTCCCTATCTCAAGATCCTTAACTTAATCATATCTATAAACTGCCCTTTCATGTAAGTTAACATATTCACAGATTCTGAGGATTCAGTTACAGACATCCTTGGTGGGACTGTTCAGCCTACCTCAAGAGTCATTAAAATTATTTAAAAAGAAATAGCTGCTGCTAATTTCCATGACCATTACATGACATTGCCCATTAGCAACAGCTCTAATACAAACTTGAGCTTATAAATTCAAACTGTCAAATATGTAACTTTTGATTTTGTCCTTATATTAAAATTTTTACTTTCTTCCTCTATGATGCTTAAATACACATAGAATTTCTCTCCATTGCAGTAGTTACAGCTATATCTTTAGGGTGCTCCTCCACCAAGTCCTATTACTGAAGTTCATACTTGCTAAAAAAACCAATATTTAAAGTCAGAAGATCTCAGAGACTCTACAAATTTGGCTGAAATTTATCCAAATAGGTAAACTTGATTTTTCTCATTTGTTGATAAATGTGAACACATACCTTCTTCAGATGAATGTACCCGAATGATTGTTTCCTCTAACATTCCCTTTTCCTCCTCTGAGCTGATCTTCCTCTTTTTGCTACTTTAGCATCTTGGACTTACCTCCAATGATATTATTATCCTATTTAGGCTTTTGAACCCTTATTGAATAGATTGTTAGCTTTATAACATAGTATGCCTTATTTTTGTTTCCTTATAGCTCTTATAGTGCCTGGTACATAGTTGGTCCTAAATAAATAAAACTGGAAAAAAACTGAACTAAATATTTTTAGATATAAAAATGTCCTAATAGGGCTTCCCTGGTGGCGCAGTGGTTGAGAGTCTGCCTACCGATTCAGGGGACACAGGTTCATGCCCCGGTCCGGGAAGATCCCACATGCTGCGGAGCAGCTAGGCCCATGAGCCATGGCCGCTGAGCCTGCACATCCGGAGCCTGTGCTCCACAACGGGAGAGGCCACAACAATGAGAGGCCCGCATACTGCAAAAAACAAAAAAAAAATGTCCTAATAGATTTTTATAAAACAAGGAAAACACTGACTCTTAAATCTGATAAAGATAATACAAAAAAATAAAACTATAAACCAATACAGTGAATAAATATTGATGCAAAAATATTACAGAGTATCATAAAAGAAAACACAGTGTCACATTAATTAAATAATATAGAATGATCAAGTGATGTTAAATCCAATAATTCAAATTTGACTCAATATCACAAAATCCATTAATATCATATAGCATATTAATGGATCTAAGTGGAAAAACAAGGAATATACTTATTGCCATAGCTGCTAAAATTATTTCAACAATATTTTAACAAACATTCCTGATATTATTAAAATCCAAAAATTAAAAAATGAGAGATCTTTTATTGCTAGTCAATATCTTACATGCATAGAAAACATTAGAGACATTTTCACTAAAATTAAAAAAGGCTAACTCCTATTTCTGCTACTGTTCAACATTGTACTAGAGGTATTAGTCAATGCAATTAGACAGGAAAAAAAAAGTTCACACACTGCTGGTGGAAATGCAAAGTGGCAAATCTGCTGTGAAGGAGAATTTAGCAATACCAAACAAACCTCATATGAACTTAACTTTGGACCCAGAAATCCCACTTACAGGGAGTCTGAAGATACACCTCCAACAATAAAAATTTCATAAGGAGAAATAATGCAGGCTTATAGCCTTGTTCACAATTTCAAAATACTGCAAAATATTGGGAACAAGCAAAATACCTATATATGGAAGAGTAACTATAATATATTCACAAAAGGCTATGCTATGTAGTGTACAATAGAAGAAGGGAATCTCTATGAACTGACATAAAGTTATTACAGGAATATACTGATAAATAAAAAATGGGGAGGGGGAAGAACAATAAATAATCCAGAGTATGTTACCTTTCATATAAGAAGAAAAAGGATATAAAAATATTTTTGATTTATTTTTGTCAAAGAAATTACATGTGCAGGAAATAAGAAATGAGATTTAATACTTATATAAAATGAGAATGAGGTAAAAAGGAAGTGGGATTTGTGCAATGCACCTAAAGCAGTGCTTTTATAATTTTATAAAAGCTTTTTAAAATTTGTAGCATTAAATTTTTACAGAAGAAAGGTCTCAAATTCTAAATTCTGAATTTTAATCTTCTAACTTAAGAAAATAGAAAAAGAAGAGCAAAATTATCCTGCAGAATTATGCAGTGAGATATTAATATGAGTATTATTTCAAGATTTCTTAGTTTTTGTAAAATCTTTTCCTCAAAAATTTCATGATTAAAAGTTTATTTTTTATTATGCCATCTTTTAAATGTCTTTAAAATGAGTTTGCTTAACTAAATGTAATAATTACCCTGCATATTTTCATTGAAATTACTTAGTTACATTGCATTTTTTACCATTTTCCTAAATTTTGTTTTTCCTGTACTATCTTGATACTAAAGTGCAAAGAATCAAGTATGTTTCTTAATAGCATTGCCATTAATATTCATATGTATTTGTATTTAAAGATCATATTTTAATTCAATCAAAAATATCAAAACTATGAAGTATCTTTGATATATCACTATTAAAAACCTATATTAAAGTCATTCCTAATCTTGATATATATTTGTAAGTATCAGAATATTTTATTTTTCACTTGTAAAGAAAAATTAAATCAAAGAGGAGGCACATGCCTGAAATTTCTGAGGAGACTTTGCCAAAACATTTTCCTCATATTCCTTTTTCATAAAACCATACTGTCTTCTAAAAATAAAAGGAAACTCCATTCCAGAATGGTAAATACATGTTTGTTGCATTTATTTTTTCCTAAATTCCAGTATTTCAGCTTTGATTATGTATGTATGTACATATATATGTATGTATTTAATAGTATCACTTATTTTGTTTTACAAGCTGAAGTTAAAGTCTCAAGTCATATTTTAGTATCCATATAATCACTAAATATATTTAGTTTATCCCTATGAAACTAAGATAGAGTCACATTAACATTAGGTTAAATTAAATTATGTTAATAGTACATATTTAACTGACTTTAAAAGTAATATGTATTACAAAAATATGTAACTTTATCATTGCCTTGAAGTTTATAGTAACTATTTCCTCTAGTCTTGTTATTCTTATATTCTTTTTTTTTTTTTTTTTTTTTTTTTTTTTTTTTTTTTTACCCGGACCGGGGCACAAACACGTGTCCCCTGCAACGGCAGGCAGACTCTCAACCACTGCGCCACCAGGGAAGCCCTCTTATATTCTTTAAAACAAAACTTTTCAAATATTTTGCAGATTATTTTTTAGTGGATAGCAAACTTTTCATTTTCTTTTACACTTTACTGTCTGATGTTTTGTTAAATCTCTCATTATCCTAAGTAAACTCAATTACTTTCAACCAACCAGCTTGCTCTTTACTACCCTTCTCACACCCTTTATGTGGGGCATGCTGTCATAAAAATAATGCTAGATGACAATAGTGCTATTTATAAGGTTTGAATTTGTATTTCAAACTAGCATGCATATTTACAACTTTTTCAAGGAAATAAATTAATACTTTGGAAACTGGAATTGCCGCTTTATGCATTTACCTCTTTTATACATTCTGCTACCTGTTTCTTATTCAAGGACTAGTTACTGTTAGAGATGTCTGAAAAATGAATGGGTAATACTTTTAACTTGACTCCTGAGAGTGTAATGTCTTTTTAGCAATGTTCATGTTTCAGGCATTTGACAGTATACACAGTGTCACTTGTTTCTTTAAAGGGATGTTATTATACAAGTGTTTCTTACTTCATTCTTTAAACACCTCCATATTATTTTTATTAGATATTTTTGCAAAATAAGCACACTGCTATTGTATAGGTAAGTACAAAACCTGCAAAATCTTCCCCTCCGATACATATTAATTAATATCCCTTTAGAAATGTCACAGTCATTGGAGTTGTTAGAATTGCTCAGACCTCTCTTTTCTTGATACTTTATTTATTTAGCTGGTCAGTAAATCTTCAGAGGATGGCAGTGGTCAGTTACAGTACAGTAGCCTATTCCCTTTCGCTAAGATGCATTCTGGGAATAATTAATCCACAAACTATGTAATTTTGGAAAAGTTAATTAACCCCAGTATACAAAAATATCCTTAAATGAAAATGGAAAAGTGGGATAATGATAGTATATATTCCTTGGTTAGAATGAATAATATATATTCTTTGGTTTGTTATGTGGATTAAATTATTTCATATTAGCATAGTACTATATATCTGTTTTTTGTTCTTGTTTTGTCATTTATTTACTTATTTTTTTAATTGAAATATAGTTGATATGGACTATTATGTTAGTTTCAGGTGTATAACATATTGATTTGGCATTTATACATTCCAAAATTATAACCACGGTAAGTCTAGTAACCACTGTCCCCAAGCAAAGCTATTACAATATTATTGACCAAATTTCTTATGCTATATATTATATCTCCATGACTTATTTATTTTATAACTGGAAGTTGTACCTCTTCATCTCCTTCATCCATTTTGCTGATCCCCCATACCCACTTCTCCTTTGGCAACACCCATTTGTTCTCTGTATCTATGAGTCTGTTTTCCTTTTGCTATGCTCACTCATTAGTTTTGTTTTTTAGATTCCACATATAAGTAAGATCATATGGTATTTGTCTTTTTCTGCCACCATGTGACTGCTGTAGGCAGGGCAGGCTCCCCACATGAATGGCTATACCACCTAGCAGCATGTGATTGCTGCAGGTTCGCTGGTGGGTGGAACAAGGCCCTCTGTTAATAGGCCAGAGGGAGGATTCCAAAATGGCACTTGCCAGTGCTGATGTCAACATGGTAGAATGAGACCCCCCAAAATGGCTTCTGCCAGCTCCTCCATCTCCAGGGGGAGTCAACAGCTGCCTCCAGTCTCTATGGGAGGCTCTCCAAGATCAGCAAATGGATCTGACCCAGTCTCCTTTCAAACTACTATCTCTGTGCTGGGACTTGGAGCATGTGAGCTTTTACACACGTGCTTTAAGAGTGGACTCTCTGTTTCCTAGCCCTCCAGCTTTCCCAAATATAAGCCCCACTGGTTTTCAAAGCCAGACATTCTGAAGGCTCGTCTTCCTGGTGCAGGATCCCCAGGCTGGGGAGCCCAATGTAGGCCTCAAGCACCTTGCTTCCTGTGGAGGACTTCCATAGTTGTGACAGCATTCTTATTTGTGGGTCACCAACCTGAAGGTGTGGGTCCTGACTAGACCACAACTCTGCTCCTCCTATCTGTCTCATCATGGTTCCTTCTTTATGTCTTTAGCTGTGAAAAATATTTTTCTGCTAGTCTTCAGGTTGTTCTCACAGATGGTTGCTCTGTAAGTAGTTGTAATTTTGGTGTGCTCATGGGAGGAGGTGTGTTCAGGATCTTCCTGCTTCAGTTATGTTGATTTCGCCTCTCCTATCTGCTTTTTAATTAAATAACTTTTAGAAGTTACACAATTGTGAGTTATATATTTTTTCCTAAATGTTGTCTGCAATGTTCTACCCTCAGAACACAACATGCACTTTCTTCTGTTAACTTAAATATTAGCTCTGCGGAGAGCTCTTTAACCAACCTATGTAAATTAGGTAGCCTTTAACTAGCTTTTCATTTACATGTGTATGTGTAAACATATAATATCAGTTTTCTATATATACCTATGAGTAAAATTGCTGGGCCATATGGTAACTGTTTCACAATTCAAGGAAGTGCCACATAGTTTTCCAAAGCAACTGCACCATTTTGTTATATTCCCATCAGCAATGAAAGAGAGTTCCAGTTTCACCACATTCTCATCAGTGCTTGTTATTGTCATTCTTTTTTATTAAAGCAATACTAATTGGTGTAAAAAAGTATTTCATTGTAGCTTTTATTCGCATTTTCCTAAGAATAATGATGTTGAACATACTTTCGTGTGCTTGTAGGTCATTAATATAACTACGTCAGAGAGGTGTATATTCAAATCCTTTGTCCATTTTCAGTTGGGTCATTTGTCTTTTTATTATTGAGTTGCAAGAATTCTTTATGTATTCTGAATACTTTTATACTATCTATGCTCTACAAATACTTTTCCCATTCTGTTGACTGTTTTCACTCACTTAATGGTATAATTTGCAGCATAAAAGTTTTAAATTTTTATGTAGTTCAATTTATCTATTTTCCTTTCTTTCCTTTTTTTAAATTTTTTGCTTGTGCTTTTGCTGTCATATCTAAGAAACCACTGCCTATCCTAAGGTCACAAACATTTACTCCTACAATTTCTTCTAAGAGTTTCATAGTTTTAGCTCTTAAATTTGGGTCTATAATCCCTTTTGAATGAATGTTTGTAGATGGCATAAGGAAGAGTTCCAATTTCATTCTTTTTCATATGAATATTTGGATGTCCTAGCACCATGTGTTGAAAAATTTGTTGTTGCCTCATCAAATTGTCACAGCAATCTTAGATATATGAGTGTATTTTTAGAATTTCAATTCTACTCCATTGATCTGTATGTCTATCCTTATGCCACACTACACTATCTTTATTAGTGTAGTTGTGTAGTAAGTTCTGAAATTGGAGACGTTGAGTCCTCCAACTTGTTTTTTAAAGCCTGTTTTAGATATTCTGGCCCCTTTCATTTCCACATAAATTTTAGGACTTGCTTATCAATTTCTGCAAAATACAAGTTGGACTTTGATAGAAATTAAGTTGAATCTATAGATCAATGAACACAAACATTTATTTTATTAAACCCAGGATTCTGAGCAAAACAATCCTATCTCTTATAATATGGCAGTAATGTTAATAGTGATTTTTATAGTTTTGTTCTATTTTATTTGTGTTTCAGGTATAATATAATTGTATGAGTGTTCTACCAAAGGAATATATTTTATGTCCATACACATTAAACATATTTATAATAAAAATGAGAGTATTTTATGAACGTGCAAAACTGAGAATCATTGAGGATTTATTTGTCTTTAAAAAGGTACATATATACAATGGAATATTACTCAGCCATTAAAAGGAACGAAACTGGGTCATTTGTAGAGATGTAGATGGACCTAGAGACTGTCATACAGAGTGAAGTAAGTCAGAAAGAGAAAAACAAATATCCTATATTAACACATACATGCAGAATCTAGAAAAATGGTACAGATGAACCTATTTTCAAAGCAGAAATAGAGACACAGACATAGAAAACAAATGTACGGACACTAAGGGGGCGAAGTGGGGGTGGGATGAATTGGGAGATTGGGATTGACATGTGTACACTACTACGTTAAAAACAGATAATTAATGAGAACTTGCTGTATAGCTCAGGGAACTCTACTCAATGCTCTGTGGTGACCTAAATGGGAAGGAAATCCAAAAAAGAGGGGATATATGTATATATATAGCTGATTCACTTCACTGTACAGCAGAAATTAACACAACATTGTAAAGCAACCACACCCCAATTTTAAAAATAGGCAGTTAAAAAACAAAAAGGCATCATTCAGGCCTGAGAAACATTATTTGGGGAAGTAAAAGTTCACTTCTAATTGAAGAAATTGAGAAAAAAGGTCAGTGGAAAAGAAAACATATTATATGTTCAGGAAAAAATGGCCTGATTTTTATGTGAAGTTTGGAGAGTCTGTTTCCAGGCAAATTACAGGGATGAAAAAATATGAAACAAAGAGGAAGATGGCAGACTAGGAAGCTCCAAGCTCTTGTTTGCCTACAGGAAGAAACATCAAAACAAACAAATGGCGACTTCCCTGGTGGTCCAGTGGTAAAGAATCCGCCTTACAATGCAAGGGACACAGGTTCGATCCCTGGTCAGGGAACTAAGATCCCACATGCTGCGGGGCAATTAAGCCCATGCGCTACAACTACAGAGCCCAGGTGCCTTGAAGCCTGCATGCCACAACTAGAGAAGAGAAAACCTGCACACCACAACTAGAGAGAAACCCACGTGCCGCAACGAAGATCCCGTGTGCCGCAACTACGACCCAACACAGCCAAAAATAAATTTAATAAATAAATTTTTAAAAACAAAACAAAACACCACCTGTCTGAATCAACTTTGTTGGAGCTCTACCAAACAAAAGTTTATAGAAAGCAAGGGAATATCCAATTAAGAAAAAGCCATCTTCAGAATGATAGAAAACTTTTGTGAAATTTTATTCATCTATCCCCAACCCCCGACCAACCTCAGTGGCAGTCTTGGTCTTGGTCCTAAATGATGGCAGCCCAGGGTCTCCAGTTCCCTCCCTCCAGAAAGGAGGGAACAAAGCACACTTTATTTGCAAATTATTGTGTACATCTGTTCTAACCTGTCTGGAGGATACCTGGAGGATGGACTTGCTCATCTCTAACTCACAAAATTCAAATGCAGGTAGGAAAGCTGGTGGGGGTTGTTTGTAAATGTCATAAGGGGACTATAAACCCACAGACTCCTGGACAAGAGATGCCGGGTACAGACATACAATAGACCACCTAGGCCTGGAAAAGAAGCTTTGGTGAAACTCTGGGAAAGGTGAACAACCCAAATGTAGGCCAACAAAAACAGAGGGAAGGGAGGAAGGAGGGAGGGAAGAAGGGAGGGAGGGAGGAAGGATGGAAGGACAACCAATGATACAAAATTACCACCAGAAAAACAGCTCTATTTTGACTCTGCAGTCTAAAATATATAAAGTGCTAGATTTTTTTTAAGTGAAACAAAATTTCCTGTCTTCCCACAACGCCAACTCCTATAACCTTCATGATTTGCTTAAACTCCAGCAAAAGTATTGCTGTTTGTCTTTCACATTTGCCTAAGGTGTGCCCTTAGGTGACTATGAAGTGATGAAGTCTATTGCTCTATATCTCTTCTCTTTACAACACGAAGTATCATTAAATGTAAACTATTACAAATTGCAATATTTTAACACTATTGAAAATGCATTTCTGAGGTATTCACCAGTTCTGCAGCAATAAGTCAAGACTAGAAGAATATCACAGTTACTTCCATAAAATACTAATGTTGCATCTTATGGGGAGAAAAGGATGCCAAGGAACTATTTTGAAAGGCTATTTTATCCTGTTTCTATGAGTTTTATTATTTTCATAATTATACCAAACTAGTAAAATCAATTTATAAATTAGCAAGGGCCGATCATAATTTTCACAATAAATATAGCAGTCTTATACTATCAAATTTAATGAAAGAACTTAAGGAGAAAGCAGCAGCATGCATGATAGTTCATAAATGAGAAAATATTCATCTAGAAGAAAGAGTATCTCCATGTTAGAGCAATTTGGTGCCAAAACATAAATAAACGTTACTTCCTTTTTCTTCAGCATATAGAAAAATGAGGGGGTTTACTCTTCTTCCCATTAGGAAAGAAGAAGAGCAAACTTAGGATACCAAGAACCTAGTTTCTCAAATTTTCTATTTATAATTATAATAGCTCACTTCAAAGAGTCATTTCAGAAAATAAATAAGACAAAAACAGAGAAAGTTCAAAAGAAATATGACTCTGCCATCTCAATTTTGAAAATGTTAATGATCTGCATATACTATATGCATTTACTTCTTGGATAAAGCCACTGGTTAACAGGCACTAGTCAAATTTTAAAGTTGTAAAAAAGAAATATTTTTTCCAAGATGGTTTTTAGCATAATAGACAATATGAAAATAAAGTGTGTTTATAAATATAGGCTTAAATCCGTTTAGTCATGGAGAAGCATGTGATTTGACTCTAGATCATTCAGTGGTAGACTGAACTTGTAGACCTGGGTACATGTAACCTTGCAGGGCCCCTTGAATCAATATCGAGTTTTTCAAGGAAACAATGGAGCAGTGTAGAAAGTAAGATCAGGGCTTCCCTGGTGGCACAGTGGTTAAGAATCTGCCTGCCAATGCAAGGGACACGAGTTCGAGCCCTGGTCCGGGAAGATCCCACATGCCACGGAGCAACTAAGCCCGTGCGCCACAACTACTGAGCCTGAGCTCCAGAGCCTTCAAGCCACAGCTACTGAAGCCCGTGTGCCTAGAGCCTGTGCTCCGCAACAAGAGAAGCCACGGCAATGGGAAGCCCGCAAACAGCAACAAAGACCCAATGCAGCCATAAATAAATAAATTAATTAAGAAAAATAAAAAGGGAAATATCTTTTAAAAAAAAAGTAAGATCAGCAAAATACTCTTGTGCTCCTACAAGAAACATGAACTAATATGACATGAAAACAGAGTTTAAGGAAAGATTCAATTGAACAAGTATTGAGAGACATCTGTATGTACAATAAGAAATATGCTTACTTCTAAGTACATAGAGATATATTACATTTTCTCTTAATTTCAAGTTCGCAGCTGGTAGAAGTGACAAACATGTCATTGGAATGTATTGCAGTATGTTGTGACATTGTTATAAGTGCAAAAATAGAAGTATGTACCCCAGGTACAGAGATAGTGTGAAAGAGAGAACATTGACTCTTCTAGGGAAAAGAAGGGGGAGATAAAGTTTTCCTAAGTGAATGATTAAAAAGATTAGTTTCTAAAAATGTAATTGTGTATGGGAAGGAAATATAGACTAGTGAAGAGAAAGAGTAAGTATTGTAGCAAACAGTATGGTTTGCCCAGGAAAATATAATACCACTGGCATTGTTGTAGTGTAAAGTGAGGGAGAGGAAATGGCAGGAGGTGAGGAAGAGACTGAATGGGGTCAGCACATGAATTTATGTGTATGATATGTGAAAAAGTCTGGGACTTTCTCTCTTAAATTAAAGGGAAGCAATAGAGACTTAAGGAGAGACGATATATAATTAGAACTGCTGTTCATAAAATTACTTTGCAGGTTGGGTAAGGAAGGGACTAAAGTGCTGAGACTAAAACAGGGAAAGGAAGTAAGTGGCTATTGCAATATTCCAGTAGGTATATGGAGAAAGTTTCTATCAGGTAGTGCTACAGATAAAAAGAGGAAAAGGCAGCCAATGGAAATACAGTAACTTGGAAGAAAAAAAGAACAGGACTTAGCTTATACAGAAGTATGTAAGAAAAAGGAAGATGTAAAGGATTAACTTCAGGTTTCAGAATTTGAAATGTGGGAGATGATGTTATCAATGAAAATACAGGATGTATCAATGGAATACAAGAGGATAGTCTGGACTCAGTAGGATTTAATACGTTTATATTGGAGCATATTGAGTTTTGGGTTAGTGGAGGCATAAAAATGCCAATGTCCAGTGGTCGTTTAAATAAGTCCAGGGTCCTCAAGGAGATTAAATTAAACAACATGTTGGTTAGGGTGTATAAGACATTACTAGCCAATCTATTACTCAATCATTACATGTTTGTAAAGGTAACACTATTGCTATAAAGCAAAGTAAAGATAGTGGTTACTTCTAGGATAAAGGGAGGGGTGCAATGTCAGGAAAAGACACCAACAAGTGCTTCTGAGTCTCTGACATTGTTCTATTTCTTGGTTCACGTTATAGATTACACAGGTGTTTTCTTTATAGATGTGTGTTGCACTGTATATTTATGTTTATGCATTTTTCAGCTTGTAAATTACATTTGTCATGAAGAAAAGTTTTAAAGGTAAAGTTAGAATTATACTATTTTCTGGTAACTCATGGGTTGGTGGCCTTTATATTTCAGGAGTTTAATGGACTAGTTTCATCCTGAGACATGTAAATTTATATATTGATGTTCATTTGCAGGTACAAGTTTTTATATATAACTTCTAATGGTGTAAATATGATTTTGTTTATTTGTTTGGTATGTAAAGAGTACTGGAATCTAGAAAATACTATGATGATATAAAGAAAATATTTGAAGAAAGACATTATGTTAATGTATTAATTAATAAGCTTAGTGGAAAAGCAATAAAAATATTATTCAATGCCCAGATATGTAAAGATGATGATAGGTAGGTAGGTAGGTAGGTAGATAGATAGATAGATAAACAGACAGATGGATGATAGATAAAAAATGAACCTACATTCACTGGTGATTCTCAAATGTAGGTTGAATTCAACTAAGTCTCTAAAGATCAAGTCTTAGTAATGCTAACAAGCCAAACTCAGTGATCTCGGAAGCAAAAAGTAATTGATGACAGGCTAATTACTAACAGATTGTTCTTACAGACGTGAAGAAAATCTAAATCTAAGACAGAATTTCTGAGTTTACAGTCAAGTATAAAAGTGTGTGATTTAAGTCATGGCAGAAGGAAATGGTGGATTATGTAAGTACAAGGGAGGGTGCTTTTCTGTCATGTAATTTCACCATTAAAAATACCCAGAAACAGTCATTGAAGGGGCTGCTCTTGGGAAGAGGATTTGACATTGATTAAGATGGTTCTCTTAGTCTGAGGGATTTAGCACTAAGCCATTAACAGCCAAATTTCCCAGCAACTGAGGGAATATGCTTTAGATCTGAGAGGAGCCTTCCAGCTCCACTACAATCGATGAAACCTGATTTCAGATTCAAAAAATAAACACTTGAATAAACAAAGCAGACCAATGCATGACATTTTAAATATATTCTTAAGGTCAACATGGTGATACTTATTTTTCTATATCTCAGGAGTTGCTTTGCTAATGTACTGAATGCTAAAGATCTTTTTATAGTATTATGTTCTCTACGGTTTCAGATATTATCAGTTTGTTACTATTTTCCAATTGCATTCGTAAGGTCCAACCTCTTTCTTTTTCTTATTAAAGTGGCATAAATACCATTAAATTGATGAAACAGCTAACTGCAAAAATGAGAGTGATTCTTTTGTCTTCTGCAATAACCTCCCTTATGCTAGGTTTCTGATTTGTTGGCCTTTATTGACGGAAGAAAACACATTTTGTGAGCATGTCAGCTAAAGATAGCATTTATAGCTTCTAAATAATTAGGTATTGATTAATTTCACCAGGAATATATGGCCCATTTTTTCAAGCTTGCCCATTCTTAAAGATCATATAATTTCAACTAGAGAAATCATAAAACAGAGCCTCAATTCTTAATAGCTAGCTCCTATTTTCTATCTTCCATAATTTTATGTGTGAGATGCAACTACCCCAAGGAGCACATGGATGACAGCTTCAGTTTTGTTAAACTTCTTAAATCTTCATTCTTATATAGGTAAAGTTAGAAGAAAGGGTTGCCAGCTTCTTCCTCCAAACTTTAAGTTTATATAGTTAGAGATGAATATACACATTGACAAAGGTCTAACATCCAAGTAAGATATGATAGGCTACATACCACTAGGAAAAAATAACAGCAGATCCCAAATACTGGTACTGTCAAATGGGAGAGGTAAATATTTTTTAGCAGACATTCATAAGGTCAGTGCCATGGTTGGAAGTTGACGGTCATACCTCTGCTTGAGTAATATCCTTTTCATCATTATGGTGGGTATTAGAGAGGAAATTATACTTTATTCTATCTTTTGGATACTTCTACCTTTAGACATATTAAGAACCATCAATAATAACATTTTGGTGATATATAGACATAGACATATACAGAGTAATAGATGTAAATCTACAGATACACAAAAAACGACCAGTGCAAGACATAGGTATTGTAGCCACCTGCTAAAAACAACCACAAATTTCTATTATATCAGGTAATGCTTGGCATGTTAGTGGTTAAAATGTTGGCTGAATCTTCAAAGATTTCTGTACTCTGGAAATATTAATATAAAGCTGCTTTCTCTCCACTGCAAAACAAAACAAACAAAAAAAGGGGAAAACACTCCCCTAAATTTATCTATGCAGCAATCAGTTAAAAAGATAATTACAGTCTCCCAACTTAAGAAATTGTTTTAGTTGTTTTTAACACAGATAATCCTGTTATTAATAAGTCAAGCAATTTTGAGGTATATAAAGTTAATAATCACTCCTTCCCCTCTTCCAATTCTTAAAGTGGCCAATGACCATATCTTTCCATCTGTTTTTCTATGTTAAGATAAAAAATGATAGATTATACATATCTATCTCTCTATATATAGGTATAGTATATGTTTATATAAAGACATTTATACATACATATGCATACGTTGCTCTTAAGAAAAGTATAATCATATTATATGTGTTTGTGCATATATATATATATGTGTGTGTGTATATATATATACACACACACACACACACCTGGAATAAGGGTGCTTGGAAGTTATTGTTTTGATGTGCCTGAGTCAGGTTTGATTCCCATGGCACAAAATTGTACCAGCCAATGTATTGTCTTATTTTATATTACCCCAGAACCTTAAGGTATATGGCTGCTGGAGGTGGAGGGATGCAAAAAAGTCCTGGTGAAACTTAACTCCATTCTACATTAAGAGTAATTTCTAACATAAAAGGCAGATCTTTGGTGTACTTGAACCCATCAAAGTACCAATGTTTTCTCCTTGTTTATGCACAGCAGAACTTCTACATGTATGTTACTATTTGCACTTAGGTGCATCCTTGACTGATGAATTAACCTAGAAGAAATTACTGAGTTGGACATCCATTCTTTCTTTTATAATGATCCAATGGCCAGTATCAAAGCTGCTGGTCAGACAGACTGTGAAAAAGTGTATCAGCCTGGCCCTGATGGTGACTGAGTGTGATTCTAGAAAGGCAACCTCTCCAGACTAACACAGCCCTGTGCCAAGGTCCATGACTTGGTGAGTGAAACACAGGCTCAATTTCAATCCCTTGGTTAGGTGCCTTTCTATACAGCACAGCCTACCCCAATGTGCACATCAACACTGATCAGACTGATTCCCTGGCGGAATAATTAGGAGGACAGCATATCTGGAGTATTATTTGCCTTCCACATCTCCAAATGGGTAAATTATTAAGAGGAGCTTATTTGTCCTTCTAAATTAAAGTTAATGTAGTCAGAAACTGCCTAAGGTTGTTCCCTTCCTTCCTCATTTTTCCTTTTTTTTCTTTTCTTTTTGCAAGGGGGAGTCTGCTTATTCTATTTGCCTTTATCTCTGATTAAAATTTTTACATTTTTCATGTATGAATGCTTCATATATAGTAAAATGACTTGTTTTATCTGTATTACCAAATTTCAATGTCTTTATTATTTAAAGTTTTAAGAATTCTATACATAGGTGTTTTTGAATTCAGTATTATTCACTGTACAGTACAGAAAAATAATGAAATGCTAAGCTTCAGTTCAGAATTAAATATGCTTTGATAAATACAGCATGCACTACATGATGTATGGTACAATAAAGTTAAGGTATTGTTTGTGAATCATTTTATATTTTACATTACCTAAACAATTTCAAAGTCAAAACTTAGAGTATTCTTCATATTTTCCCTGCATTAAGTTTTCCACTGCCTTTGAAAATTCACTTATATTTCATAGTATAAACTAAGCAAGGGACCATTTCAATTTCTTTTAAAAATTTTATTATGAGTTTGGAACTGCCTCTTCCTAATATTCTGTTGCATTCTTTGAGGGTGACAGAAATCTAATAAGGTACCAGTGTGGAACATAAGTGAAAATAATAAGTTACAGATATACTATAAGGTATTTGTTCACACACGTTTAAGGTGACATTGAACAGAGCCATACTCTTCAATTTTCAAAGTGCTGTGTATTCAGTCAAACAATGTGAAATGATACTTTCCTGATGTATTTCTACTTATGTTTTATCCTAGTTAAATTGCTATAAATAAAGAGGCTTTAGGTGCATTTGTAGCAATTGTCAGCAACTGAGTAATTTCTATGACTAAATTCATTAAAATACATAGAATAAATTTGGTTTAAGAGTGAATTTATTGAATTTATTTATCTAGTTTTATCTCTTTCTTAAGATTAATTTCAGTACAGAGATAATTAGGTCAACATTCACACTAACTGTTAAATTTCCTTTGTTCTCTGTGATTAACTGCTTTAACTGAAATATCACAAATAATTACCAATATGTGAATATTCTCTATTGTACTGACAAACATACACTATATTTGTATTTTTAAATGAGTATATTTTCTTCATGAATCACTAGTATTTCACCCTATTGTGTTAGCATAGAATTGTTTAAAACTCAGCAAGGAGGGATTGTAAACAAAGAATAAGAACATGGCAAAGCTCAAGAGCTAAATCCAGAAAAAAGGCAAGAACACAGCTGGGCTAGGTAGCAAACCAACATCAAAACTGTACATCACTGCAAGCACTGGACACCTCCAGAGCCATCAGACAGACCACCACACTAGATGGTCACCACCACTGCTATGTCATTACCCTCTCTTTGCCTGCATTTTTGTATCACTTGCTCAAGAGCAAAAGTCTCAGATGTGAACATGTGGTTGCCTGAACATAGGAAGAGTGATTTTGTTTTGCTATCTAGCTTGTAGTAAAAGGGGAGACATTTTCCCTTTTCTTTTCATATGTTGGCAATAAAAATAACACCTTCTTCCTTAGCTTGATTTCAGAACCAATAGGAATACAGACAAAGTTTTCAAACAGATGGAGATTAAATATTGGTAATCATGATTTAATTCTGTGGCAAAAATGGAATTTTAAACGCTTCACTCTAGAAACAGACATATTTGCCCACCTATGAAAGATCAGATCCATCTGTTACCACATGACAGAGAGTGGAAAAAAATGTGTGCTCTTTGCAAGTAAAAACTCTTAAAGGGAGATTGAGGAAGGGGCTAAATTATGCATTATGCTTAGTAAAATACCTATCAGTTGTTTTAGACCTCCTAAATCTTTTCTCAGTTAAATTTTTTCATGTCATTTAATTAAACATCCAATATTCCTTCCTTCGTAGAATCTACCTAATTATTTAGCCATTTTTTTCATAACTTCTTTTGAACTTTTCCACTTGAATTATATTTAGCATTATATTACTATGAAAGAATGTCTCCACATACACAGATGGTCCTGCTGAATTCAGGACTAAACCTGATTTCTTCAAATTGTTTAGCTGAATTTTTCACTTTTCTTATAAGCGTGCTTCATGTATTTAATGAACCTTATACAGTGCTTATTATGTGTCAGACATAATATGTAAATATACTCCAATGTTAACTCATTTCTCCCTCAAAACCACCCTATTGGGCTTCCCTGGTGGCGCAGCGGTTGAGAGTCCGCCTGCCGATGCAGGGGACACAGGTTCCTGCCCCGGTCCGGGAAGATCCCACATGCCACGGAGCGGCTGGGCCCGTGAGCCATGGCCGCTGAGCCTGTGCATCAGGACGGAGCCTGTGCTCCGCAACGGGAGAGGCCACAACAGTTAGAGGCCCGTGTACTGTAAAAAAAAAAAACAAAAAAAAAACCCTATTATGTAGATTCTATTATTATTTTCATTTTCAGTTCAGGAACTTGAGGTACAGAGGGTTAAAGTGATATGGCACAAGGGCAGAATTCAAAATGGTGATCTAGGCCTGGAGTCCAAATGCCTAAACACTTTGCTATGCTGCCTAAAATTTTATGAATTTTAATAAAGAAGATAAGTGTACTATCTGTGTTTACCACTTTCCTATTCATATACAAAGTGAAGTGATGCTCTGTTTCAGAAAGAACTTTAACTTTCTTAGTTAAAATGCACCTAGAGTCTCAAACCATAATTTTTCTTTTCTTTAGTGTAGGGAGTTAGCTACAAATTTGGATTTAAATTCATTTGGCTGTCAGACTAACAATGACTCTTATCTGGGCTTTTCTTATTCTTATTCTTCTTGCCCCTTGGCCATGCCTAGAGAAAACTGACCAAACCTGGATCAATGGGATTATCTACTTTGGGAATTTGAAAATTGAAAAGGAGGTGCACAGAGAGAGAATGGCTTGTTGGAGGTGAATTATTTCACAAGAGAAACACAGGCAGAATGTTCATTAGCTCCCCTGAGTTTCCCTGAATACTCTTTCCTTAATCCTATTTCATTCCACATTTAAGGAATTAGGACTATTACAATAAGTAAAAAATGCTCTAAATCTCAATTACTACCAAATTAGAATATAAAATACTTTCTTAGAGAAACTACAGAGATTAATGCTAGCATCAAACACTTAACACATGCAAGTATGTTATCTTTCATTATGTTCAATTTTCCATCTTAACAAATAACAAAGACATCCAGATATGAAAAATGCTTACTTAAATTTAATCAAGTGAGGAATCTGATAGGGATTTTCTGTTCCAGTTATAGTCTTCTTGCTGGAGTCCTAATATCTGCAATGCACTTTATCTTCCAAAGGCATTTTTCTACCATCTGATATGTAAGGACTACCAGAAGCAGTTACTTTTGCCTGATGAAAACACCAATAACCTTGCCATCCTGTTTTGGGGATAGCTCACTCTCTGTCTCCATACCACATGGGCCCTGATTGCCTCACTGATACAAAGGACATCATAGTAGTCTACAAATTTGATGACCTTTTAGCTCAGAACACGTGGAAGGGAGACAGTAGTAATTACCTTTACATGTCTTAATAAGAGATGTGTGACAGAGGATTGAAGAAAATAAAACTCACTTAAGTATGTAATATTCTAGGATCCCAAATATAACCTAATAATAATAAACTTTTGCTGCACACTGAATAACCTACTGTTAAAAAGGAAAACTATCAGATGGGCCACTTTGAATTGGGAAGGCACACTTTCTATACTTGAATATGTCTTCTATTTACCAGGTAACTGCAAAGCTGCAATACTTTAGTGAAACAGAGAATAAGAGAATAGCCCCCATCTGGTTTGGTTCATGGCACAAGTCCCTCTGGCAGTGGCCATTATGAGCAGGAGAAGCCAATGAAATTTGAAATTTCTTCCCCAGATATGAGTACTATATGGAAGCAAATTTCAGTAGGATAAGAAGCCTCTGGATTTTTGATATAGAGTTAACAGACATTTCATCCCAGCAAGCAACTATTCTCCCTTTGAGAAACTGTTATCAGTGGGCTACCAGGCTTTAGTGAAGATAAAATGAGAGGGTGAGCTACCAAGTGACCCTGCAAACTGCTTCACCTCCATAACCAGTTCGTGTCATCCATTTAAATCATATCATTGTATTTTCTCAACGGCCCAACCTCCAGTGTTAGCTCTGAATTCTGCTCTCAGCCTGATCAAGTCTTGAAGGCACAGATGTGTTGCGTGAACAATTTGCTCACACTAGCAATGTCCCTGCTCTCATCAAATTGCTGATGTTACTTAAACGCATAGCTATGGACTCAAAGAGAATTCTCTATGATCACTTGACAGAAGATGATCTGTTTAACAAGTATGGTGTCCTTACCACCTAAACAGTACCAGACACACAGTGAGTTCTCAATATATATTTGCTGAATGAATCAATATGCTAACAAATCTCAATTTCATAATTTAAATAGTCCCTTCAAGTAACCCTGTCTCCTATGGTAAATTCTCCAGAGTTTTTATTCCCTCTCCTCGGTGCTCTTTATTATGAATTCTGGCCCTCTCTTCTACCTCTGCCCTCCTCTCCTTCCCACAATCCCCAAGCTCAGAAGGACTAGGCTTAGGGCTATTTACTTTTTCTACATGTATATTTTTCTTTCAGATTCCAGGGTTATGACTAAATCATGCTGGTGTACAGGGGTATAAGGAGAGAAAAACCAATGTATACATAAGGAACTAAAAATTAGAGGTATGGAAAGAGGGTAAGGAACTGTCCACAGTATCCTTTTATTCTCTGAATATTAGAAACTACATACAGTGGTTGAGTCTGTTTTTCATTCTTAGATAATTATGAGATGGTAAGAACAAATAAAGAGGTTCTGTAGACTATAGTATACTCAGGTAGTGTATTATTGAATCATTTACAGTATGAGGTGAACTTCACTGGCCTTTTTCAATCAGAATTAAGAGTGATGACACAGTGGATAATGTCGAAGGCATAAGGGTATCATTAGGATAAGTTTTACTGCTATTTTATCAGTCATCCAATCATGAAATCTCTACTCACTATCTTTAAACTATTTACAAATGTCAATCTTGCTGTCTAGGGAACGGCTTGTTATGAAGTATTCACCGTAACTGTCACATTTAACTGCCAATGACAGTAAAATGAAAGCCTGCCTTAATTACTGTCTTTTCTCATTTCTCGTTTGCCATGTCTCTTTCTAGGAAGGTAAATTATAGAGTCTCTAATCTCAAAAGAGTATATGAAATGTAAGGGTGATTATTGAGAATTCAGAGAAATACCCAAATATTTTGAAATCAATAATATGGGTTAGGGTTAGAAAATTGGGGAGTATGGATTTAGTCATATGGAGGTCACACTGGTAACTACTGATTGTTATTTTGATACAAATAGCATTGGATAATGTCTATTGATGTTCAAAGGAAAACTATTTAAAGGAAAATTAAAGCATAAAAGAAATTCAAATTCCTGAGGGAAAAACGTTTATCAAAAAATTTATTTAAATAGAAGGGATCTAAAATAGGTCAAATTTTATTTCTGGATGGCTACAAATAGTAAGCCTTCATGAAAACAGTATGAAAAACAGCAATATTATTAAACCATATAAAATGGGTTTCCATATAATTAAAAGAATAGATATATGGGAGAGAGGTAAATAACATTCAGTCACCCAGAATTATTTCTTCAACCATTATGACATCAGAAATATGTGTTAGTTACATGGTCTAACCTCTGTGGAGAGCTCAAGAATAATTTCTTTCGTTCAAATTCATATTTTTATGAATTTGTGAGTCCCCTCCAGGACTCACAAGCTTTAGGAAAACTGATATGGGTCAATGCCAAGTTTATAAATGGATCTCCATGCTAGAAGAGGTAGCTTTTAGTGGTAGGTTTAAGGGGATTATAAACAGAACAGCTCAATTATCTTGGCTCACTTGGAACTTTCTCCCTCATGGTATATACTGATTTTTTTGTCCTTTCATGCAGATCTACCTATATGATGGGCCTGGAGGCTCTCCCTCAGGCCCAACCCTCCCCTCACAGCCTTGTACACTCTAATAGGATTAGAAAGTGATCTAAATAAAATAAGAAATACTCTGCTCACTCCTCCTTAATGAAATGTTGCCCCATGCCTTGGTGGGGTAGGAACATATTTCGACCTTTTTATTCCTCATACTAGTAGAGTAGTAAGATTCTGAGAACTAAAATAAGCATATAAACCTATAATAAAGAAGCCAAAATAGTTACTTGACCTTGCTTTTCACTTATACAAAAAGGCCATGTAATTTATTTTGAGATGAAAAGATGAATTGATCCAGTCCTCTTTACAGGGAGAAGGTAACAGAGTAATTTAGAACTAGAGACTATCAAGTACTACAGAATTTATCCCCAGTGATCCCATGGCAATAAAAGTCTACACATCAAAAATTGATAATTCAGAATCTTTGCCATAAGAACGAACTAACCATCCTTAGTTTGTAAAAACTAGCTTCTTCAATAAATGAGATACAACTTAAATAAAATTGGTAATAGAACATGTGAGAAGATAAATATGTAAACTTAAAGCTTTGCAATCAGTAACTAATGACAGCCTCCCTGATACTATCTTCCCTTCTTCCTGTAACTTCCCTTATTGTCTATCTGGTGCCTACAAACCTCTGACTACCTTATGCCTGTGGGTCCTTATTTCTGGGTCCCAAACATAAAGCTATCAGAACCTACCGTCAACTAATTCCTAGTTTTTAAAATTTCTCATAAAATTAGTGCATTTCAGTTTATCCTGTTATGTCTGAGGGTATTTCCTCCTTACAGTTTTTGGTTTTTTTTTTTACTATTTTTGTTGAGTTTTATTGAGATACATGTAAAATGAACTCATTTCAAGTGTCCAATTAGATGTATTTTAGTATATTCAAAGAAGTGTGCTTCCATCACCAGAATCAATTTTAGAACATTTTCATTATCCCCCAAAGAAATCATTTACTACTTAGCCATCATCCCCCAATTCTCCCATTCCCCCTAGCTCTAGGAAACCACTAATATACTTTCAATCTCTTATAGATTTATCTACTCTGAACATTTCATATGTAAATAGAACCATTCAGTATGTGTTCCTCTGTGACTAGATTCTTTCACTTGGCATGATGATTTCAAGGTTTACCATGTTATAGTATGTATCATTACTTCATTTCTTTTTATTGCTGAATAATATTGCACTGTATGGCTATATCACATTTTATTTATTCATTTATCAGTTGCTGGATTGAAGGTTGTTTCCACTTTTTAAGAATGCTATTAAGAATAATGCTTCTATAAACATTTGTTTACAAGTTTTCTGTGAATGTACATTTTCATTCAGAGTAGAATCAATGGTAACTATGTTTAACTGTTTAAAGAACTGCGAGACGGTTTTCCAAAGCAGCTGTACCATTTAACCTTACCAACATTGTATGAGGGTTCCAATTTCTCTACATCCTTACCAATACTTAATAACTCTCTTTTTGATTATTGTCCTGGAGTGTGAAGTGGTATTTCATTTTGTATTTATCACATTTCCCTGATAACCAATGATGAATATCTTTTCTGGTACTTAATCATATGTCTTCTTTGGAGAAATGTCTATTCATATTATTGGGTTTCTGACTATTTGGAGTTGTAATTCTGTTTCATATATTATAGATGCAAGTCCCTTATCAGGTATATGATTTTCAGAAATGTTCTCCAA
Source organism: Neophocaena asiaeorientalis asiaeorientalis (assembly GCF_003031525.2). Classification (NCBI taxonomy): domain Eukaryota; kingdom Metazoa; phylum Chordata; class Mammalia; order Artiodactyla; family Phocoenidae; genus Neophocaena; species Neophocaena asiaeorientalis. The sequence continues at coordinate 3,367,574 of NW_020185317.1, forward strand.
TTCTGTGGGTTGTCTGTTCACATTCTGATGGTGCCTTTTCAATACAACAGTTGTTATTTTTGATGATGTTTAGCTTATCTGTTTTTTCTCTTATCACTCACTTGTGTTTTGGTATAACTGTTTATATTTAGTGTAAAAGTAATATGTGATCAATGTGAAATATTTGGAAATCATAGAAAATGTAAAATTTAAAAAAACACTATTCTTAACTTTACCAATTCAAAGGCAACAACTGTTAATATTTTTTTTAGTTTTTCCAATTGTTTTACATAGTTGATACTGTTGTATATACACTTTTTTTATGCCTATGTTTTCAATTAATATTATAGTCAAGGTATTTTCCACTTTTTAATTCTCTTTTAAGCCATGCCTCTTATAATGTTCAGTTGCATTCGTTGACCATAGTTTAACTTAAACATTCCCCTAATGAGATATTGGACATTTAGAAGTTTTCATTGTTTTACTATTTCCATACCTTAAATTATTTTATCAATCAAAATTCTTCAAGGTGGAATTACATGTAATGGAGTTATAAACATGTCTAAAGCTCTTGCTATAAATTGCCAAATTGCTTTCTAGTGAAGGTATACCAATTTACACTACCACTGGTAGTGACCGACCCATCAGCGTCAATCACTTATATTTACCTGCTTTAAGTCTTAGTAGATGAAAGGCTTTTGTATTTAACATGTGTATTTAAACTTCTCAATGTTTATTCCATATCAGTGATTTTATAAAAATAAATATATTATTTCATAAAAGTAAGTAATTGTGCTTTCAGAAGTTGAGCTTGGGCTACTTGAAAGTCTGTATTATCTTTCCTCTGTATTTTAAATACTAGATTCTACTTTTTAACTTCTTGAAGGAAACGGTTTCCTTCATCTGCTAAGTTTTGCTTTTTATGACAGTGTATCATGGTAAAAGGAATTTATTTCTTTGACAGAAAGAAAAAAATTGTTTTATCTTCTATAGTAGTTCTAATGCCCTCATTAATACTTTGTACAAAACAATAATGACTTAGTAAATTAAATGGAGAAAAATCCAGTGGAATATATTATTATAGTACATTATAAAAGAAGTTGAATGAGTGACCTGGAGTTCTGAAATATGAGATCTACATTAAAAGACGAAATGACAAGAATGAAAGGCAAGATGCTCTAGATAATACACTATCAAAAATTACCCCCAGAATTTGCTTCATTTAATTTCTTTATAACCTAGGGACAAGAATGATGTATTACTTATTATTTTAAAAGATTCCTCAATAAACCAGAAAAGTGATGAACAGTTCTTTTGACCCTGGACTCAGAAATAATTATGACTATATGCACTATCTAGCTTGAAAAGAATCAGGCACTGTTCATGGTCTGTTACTTCTACTATGATATTCGATAATCTATACATACAAGTCAGTGAAGGTCACTCAACCTTAGAATGCTTCAAATGGACTTACTCTTTTTTTTAAAAAATTAGTTTATTTATTTTAGGCTGTGTTGGGTCTTTGTTGCTGCGTGGGCTTTTCTCTAGTTGCTGTGAGCAGGGGCTACTCTTCATTGTGGTGGCTTCTCTTGTTGCGGAGCACGGGCTCTAGGCGCGTGGGCTTCAGTAGTTGCAGCATGCAGGCTCAGTAGTTGTGGCTCACAGGATTAGATGCTCCGTGGCATGTGGGATCTTCCAGGACCAGGGCTCAAACCCCTGTCCCCTGCATTCGCAGGCAGATTCTTAACCACTGCACCACCAGGGAAACCCTGGACTTAGTCTTTAAAGAATAGTCAGGTATGTGTGCTACTTTTATCTATCTGTCTTATACCTACCTAAGTATGAATTCCTGAAAGATGAACATGTTGATTTTATCTGACATTGATAAAGCTTAAAAGAATTCAGTCATTTTGGACTTATATTTTATTGAGTAGAATATCATAATAGAAAATATGTCGATATTTCACACTGTAGATTTTTGCTATGAAATGAAGCTAGAATCATATTTTATAATTAACTGTCATTTGTTCTATTATCTTGTTATGGGCAAGCAATATGCCATGGCTGTAAAAATAAAAGAAAATTTTCTATGGTTCCCATAGCATTAATGTGGATGTTAAAAAATGTGAAAACAAACTATGTTGAAATATAGAAGCATATGCTATCACATGAACTTGCAAACACTGTATTATATAATAGATATATTAAGGAAGTCCTTAAATAATAATTTTATATATTCAACCCACAATTATCTTTATTCCTATGAAATCTGTTTCTCTGTCATTTTCTGTAATTCATCCAGTTCCTCACTGTCAACAAAAACACGAAGGTTTAAAACTGCATCTCCAGATTCTGAGGTTACTACAGGATTTTACACTATGTTTATTACACTTTAGTACACTAGGCCTTTATTTCTTTTCTAATAAAGGCAGGAATCATGGTAAATTTTACACTGTAAATACTTTTAATTGATACTGTTGAAAAGAGGTGGTGATAAGGATGGTAAACCCATCTTTTAAATATCAGAAACAAATGAAACAGCCATGTGCCTAAATATCATCCACACATCTGGGCTCAAGCAATTGTGTTTTATTCTCCAAATGAGAAGAGTGAAGCAAAAAAATACTACATATAAGGATATTTAAATTTAAGCATCAAAATTCTTTCCTGTTGATCCTGTTTATTTTCATTTAGTAATACATCAGTAATGAGTTGGACCATTTCCCAATCCTTAGTTACCAAATAGGGGAATAATTTAATCAATAGACTGTGGATGGAAAAAGTGGCCTTAAGATAAAAGAGAAAATGTATTGTGACCTTCATTTGGAGACAAAAAATGGTCAACAAGGAGGCTCCTGACCACCACTGTGATCAGTGTGCACTGTCTGAAGCCATATAAAGCAATGGTGTGACAGGTTAGATAGATAGCTTCTTATTCTATATACTCTCCCCATGGTCCAGCGGAATAATAATTATAATCAGGGATTAAGAAAATGGGTAAGGAGCACTGGATTGGCAGTCAGACTTCCTAATTTGAATTCTTACTTTACTACTTCCTAAGTCTCTGACTTGGGGAAAGTTATTTAACTTGTCAGCACTCCAGGTTTATTTTTAAAAATGAGAAAAATCATAATAATATTTTATAGGCAGATTGTGAGATTAGGTTATTTATACATGTAAAATACATGTACCTGGTACATAATAAGCTCTCATACATGTTAGTCATTTTTGAAATATGAGTCATTTATGGGTTTGCTGCAATCACATTGAGAGTGCCAGATATAAAATTAAAGAAAAGCTTACTAGTAAAACCAATGATTTTCTTAACAAGAGGCAAGCCTAGTGAGAAAAAATATTGGATCAATTAAGAGCCTTTTAAAACTGAGAATTCTGACATGTACATGAAACACTGAGTTTTTCAGGGGAAGCTTTTCTAAGTAATAATGCTTATATTGACACACTCCCAAGTTATTGATACTAGTTATGCAACTTTTGCAAGAAAAATGAAACATGATTTGAGGCTGGGTTGAGAATGGAAAGGTAGAAAATGTGATATTTGTGATATTTCACTAAAGAAGAATTGCAACTGGTAGAAGATTTGGTTTTGGCTATGGCAAAAACCAAAAGGTTAAGACAATTAAAGTAAACATATATTAGTATCAGCTCTCAAACTAGAGGTTAAGACTACCTTAAATATGCAGTACTTTAGGTATAGCAGGAATCTGGGAATGAACCAAAAGTTGTCTTTTTATATCATTAGAATATAAAATAACATAACAAACAGCATTGAAAATCAATCAAACTACAACATATTTTTAAATGGAAGAAAATATTGTTCTTTCTCTATCTCTTTTAGTTTCTTTTTAAACTCAAAATATAATACAAATTGCACATACTCCAGGAAAAAAAATATTCATTTGAACTAAAGATTTAAGGTGGCTATTTTATGTAGTTAAATCAAAATAAATCGATAAACAATTTTTATACAACCTCATCCTCCTTTGAATACCACTATTAATCTTGAATTAATTTTCTCATATAATTGTTATAACAAGTAACAACATGATTGGTTTTTATATCCCAAATCCTATTTTTAAAAAGTATAAAAGGCAAGGAGAAATATATTCTCTACAAATCAACATTAAGGAAAGAGATTAAAGCTATATTTCATTTATACAACCAAATAACAAGATTGACTATTCTTTGTAAGAGTAGAAATAAATCTTCTATAAAGAGTAACACAAAAATAGTAAATTTTGCTTCTTTGTATTCTTTCATGCATAACTCCTTTTATTATAATGTTTAATCACAGGCTTTCATTACTAAAAACTGTGTATGTGTAGTATGAAGTCTAAATGCAAGGGGACTATATCCTATAATGGCTTCTGGTCAATACAAACATTTTCCTAAGACTTTGCTACTGCATAATATCCATCCTTCTGTCAGCCCTTAAAAATACACCAGGTCCCAGACTCTCTAAACTCATTTCTTTTTATGACTTTGTATTGACGTATTTCTAGCAGTTTTCTGCTGCTAGATCTCAACTGCAAGCTCCAGGACTCTATCTTCAGTCTAGTGAGAGAGCTTCATTTCATTAGAAGGCCTCACTCTAAGTTCAAGTTGCATAGGTTCAAAATGATGCTCATATGCTTCCTTTTGGTGTAACACTGATCATTATTGAGATCACATGCAAGTCTAACTCCTTTCTACATACACAGTACATTTCACAGTAGTTTCTTATTTCTATAGAAATAGCTAAGGAAGTTACTTTAAAAAAAATTGTGTTTTTTTTTTTAACTTCAGGATTTCTTTCTTTCCTCCTTTTTTTATTTTCCCTTTTTGGCAGAGTTTTATTTCTTGCTTCTGATTATTTGCTACTTCCCATTCACTGGCCTTCATTTTCATCAGAACTGAGTGGGCTTCAGTCAATAGATGGGGAAGGCCAAATAAGAAAGACTGGACTCATCAAGCCTCTTAGATAGCCTCATCCACCAGAGGGCAGACAGCAGAAACAAGAAGAACTACAATCCTGCAGCCTGTGGAACAAAACCCACATTCACAAAAAAACAGACAAGATGAAAAGGCAGAGGGCTATGTACCAGATGAAGGAACAAGATAAAACCCAAGAAAAACAACTAAATGAAGTGGAGATAGGCAACCTTCCAGAAAAAGAATTCAGAATAATGATAGTGAAGATGATCCAGACATAAAAGAGAAAATCAAGAGTAACAGAATAATATAGAACAATAATAATATTGATAATAATAATATCACTTACACCAATGGACAGATCATCCAAAATGAAAATAAATAAGGAAACACAAGCTTTAAATGACACAATAGACCAGACAGATTTAATTGATATTTATAGGACATTCCATCCAAAAACAGCAGATTACACTTTCTTCTCACTTTCTTCTCTTCTCAAGTGTGCACAGAACATTCTCCAGGACAGATCACATCTTCGGTCACAAATCAAGCCTCAGTAAATTTAAGAAAATTGAAATCATATCAAGCATCTTTTCAGACCACAACGCTATGAGATTAGAAATGAATTACAGGGAAAAAACGTAAAAAACACAAACACATGGAGGCTAAACGCTATTAAATAACCAAGAGATCACTGAAGAAATCAAAGAGGAAATCAAAAAATACCTAGAGACAGATGACAATGAAAACACAATGATCCAAAACCTATGGGATGCAGCAAAAGCAGTTCTAAGAGGGATGTTTATAGCTATACAAGCTACCTCAAGAAATAAGAAAAATCTCAACTAAGCAATCTAACCTGACACCTAAAGGAACTAGAGAAAGAAGAACAAACAACACCCAAAGGTAGGATAAGGAAAGAAATCATAAAGATCAGAGCAGAAATAAATGAAGTAGAAACAAAGAAAATAGCAAGGATCAATAAAACTAAAAGCTGGTTCTTTGAGAAGATAAAACTGATAAACCATTAGCAGGACTCATCAAGAAAAAGAGAGGACTCAAGTCAATAAAATTAGAAATGAAAAAGGAGAAGTTACAACAGACACTGCAGAAATACAAAGCAATCTAGGAGACTACTACAAGCAACTTTATGCCAATAAAATGGACAACCTGGAAGAAATGGACAAATTCTTGGAAATGCATAACCTTCCAAGACTGAATCAGGAAGAAATAGAAAATATGAACAGACCAATCACAAGTAATGAAATTGAAACTGTGATTAAAAATCTTCCAACAAACAAGAGTCCAGGACCAGATGGCTTCACAGGTGAATTCTCTCAAACATTTAGAGAAGAGCTAACACCCATCCTCCTCAAACTCTTCCAAAAAATTGTAGAGGAAGGAACACTCCCAAACTCATTCTCTGAGGCCACCATCACCCTGATACCAAAACCAGACAAAGATACTACAAAAAAAGAAAATTAGAGGCCAATATCACTGATGAATATAGATGCAAAAATCCTCAACAAAATACTAGCAAACAGAATCCAACAACATATTAAAAGGATCATACACCACGATCAAGTGGAATTTATCCCAGGGGTGCAAGGATTCTACAATATACGCAAATCAATCAACGTGATACACCATATTAACAAATTGAAGAATAAAAACCATATGATCATCTCAATAGATGCAGAAAAGGCATTGACAAGATTCAACACCCATTTATGATAAAAACTCTCCAGAAAGTGGGCAGAGGGAACCTACCTCAACATAATCAAGGCCATATATGACAAACCCACAGAAAACATCATTCTCAATGGTGAAAAACTAAAAGCATTTCCTCTAAGATCAGGAATGAGACAAGGATGTCCACTCTCACCACTATTATTCAACATAGTTTTGGAAGTCCTAACCACGGCAATCAGAGAAGAAACAGAAATAAAAGGAATACAGATTGGAAAAGAAGTAAAACTCTCACTGTTTGCAGATAACATGATGCTATACATAGAGAATCCTAAAAATGCCACCAGAAAACTACTAGAGCTAATCAATGAATTTGGTAAAGTTGCAGGATAAAAAATTAATGCACACAAATCTCTGGCATTCCTATACACTGATGACGAAAAATCTGAAAGAGAAATTAAGGAAACACTCCCATTTACCACTGAAACAAGAAGAATAAAATACCTAGGAATAACCCTACCTAGGGAGACAAAAGACCTGAATGCAGAAAACTATAAGACACTTATGAAAGAAATTAAAGATGATACCAACAGAGAGAGAGGTATACCATGTTCTTGGATTGGAAGAATCAATATTGTGAAAATGAGTATACTACCCAAAGCAATTTACAGATTCAATGCAATCCATATCAAATTACCAATGGCATTTTTTATGGAACTAGAATAAAAAATCTTAAAATGTGTATGGGGACACAAAAGACCCCGAATAGCCAAAGCAGTCTTGAGGGAAAAAAATAGAGCTGGAGGAATCAGACTCTCTGACTTCAGACTATACTACAAAGCTACAGTAGTAAAGACAATATGGTACTGGCACAAAAACAGAAATATAGATCAATGGAACAAGACAGAAACCCAGAGATAAACCCACGCACCTATGGTCAGCTAATCTATGACAAAGGAGGCAAAGATGTACAATAGAGAAAAGACAGTCTCTTCAATAAGTGGTGCTGGGAAAACTGGACAGCTACATGTAAAAGAATGAAATTAGAACACTCCCTAACACCATACACAAAAATAAACTCAAAATGGATTCGAGACCTAAATGTAAGACCGGACACTATAAAACCCTTAGAGGAAAACCTAGGAAGAACACTCTTTTACATAAATCACAGCAACACCTTTTTTGATTCACCTCCTAGAGTAATGGAAATAAAAACAAAAATAAACAAATGGGACCTAATGAAACTTAAAAGCTTTTGCACAGCAAAGGAAACCATAAACAAGACGAAAAGACAACCCTCAGAATGGGAGAAAATATTTGCAAACAAATCAACGGACAAAGGATTAATCTCCAAAACATATAAACAGCTCATGCAGCTCAATATTAAAGAAACAAACAACCCAATCCAAAAATGGGCAGAAGACATAAATAGACATTTCTCAAAAGAAGACATACAGATGTCCAAGAAGCACATGAAAAGCTGCTCAACATCACTAATTATTAGAGAAATGCAAATTAAAACTACAGTGAGGTATCACCTCACACCAGGTAGAACGGGCATCATCAGAAAATCTACAAACAACAAATGTTGGAGAGGGTGCAGAGAAAAGGGAACCCTCTTGCACTGCTGGTGGGAATGTAAATTGATAGAGCCACTATGGAGAACAGTATGGAATTTCCAAAAAAAACTAAGAATAGAATGACCATATGATCCAGCAATCCCACTACTGGGCATATCCCCAGAGAAAACCATAATTCAAAAAGACACATGCACCCCAATGTTCACTGCAGCATTATTTACAATAGCCAAGTCATGGAAGCAACCTAAATGCCCATCAACCGACGAATGGATAAAGAGGATGTGGTACATATATACGGTGGAACATTACTCAGCCATAAAAAGGAACGAAATTGGGTCATTTGTTGAGACATGGATGCATCTAGAGACTGTCATACAGAGTGAAGTAAGTCAGAAAGAGGAAAACAAATATCGTATATTAACACATGTTATGTGGAACTTAGAAAAATGGTACAGATAAACCACTTTGCAGGGCAGAAGTTGAGACACAGATGTAGAGAACAAACGTATGGACACCAAGGGGGGAAAGCCACAGTGGGGTGGGGATGGTGGTGTGTTGAATTGGGCGATTGGGATTGACATGTATACACTGATATGTATAAAACTGATGACTAATAGGAACCTGCAGTATAAAAAAACAAACAAACAAACAAAAAACAACTAATACTAAACTTTCTTTGGGTTATCTGTATGGAAACATGTTAATATGTTTCAGACATTACATGAAATTTCTAAAAATCTTGTATGTTCTTATATAATGTTATAAGTCATAATTCTAGTTATTACTTTAAAATATATATCTCAGAAATAACTAAATAAATAAATAAATAAAATAAAAATCTAACTTTCCCTAAAAAAAAAGACTGGAGTAAATATTGTAAATAGCCCCGGCAGTTAATATATAGGCTGAAGTATTTAACTACAGGAGTAAGAAGCAGCCATGGCTATTCTGAGGGTGGAAGAATAGATTCATAGTATAGATACAAATTCCTAGGAAGAAGAACGTGGAAGAGAATAAGAACTATCATGGAAAGTTCCAAATAGAACCTAAGCTGTATGAAGTATAAGTTCAAGAGACAGCATTGTCAGGATTGATGTTTACTATACAGTTGCCAAAGATCTAGAAAGACTGAAAATGGAATTGAAATGCTTGCATAAGGTGCAGGGGACAAGACCATTGGGAGATTAAAATCCATGGACAAAAATCTGGTCTCTCTTGTGGAAAGACTCAGTGTTATCTGGTAATTGTTGAAAGCACTGGGAGAAGTACGTGGAAGGATATATGACATAAACCCTACTAATAAACTAAGAATAAGGCCCAATTATTGGGGAATTTGAGCACAAGGCTGAAGTTGAACATTATAAATCAAAGCAAAAACGCAGTTATTGAAAAAAAACAAGCTAACAAATTTAGAGCAAGCCTAATAATAATTATAGTTCTTATTTATTAACTATTTTGAGTCAGGAACTGTACAAACAATATTTCTGACTTTAAAATAGATATTATTGATACTATTTTGCTGAGGCAAAAAGAAAACCAAAAATTACACATAACATAAGCAGTGGGCCTGAAATTCAAACCTAGACTTTCCTGAGTTCTAAATCCTCACCATTTTTATTTTAAAATATTACCTCATCAAGCAATCAAGTACAGGAGAGTGTGCCTAAGAAATTAGGTACCATGTTTCTAGAAGTTTAAATTTAAAATTAGAATTCTGATAGTGGTTACATATAACCTAAATTTGGTTTATATTTAGCACCTTAATGCTGTATTACCTAATACAGCAGTCCTGTCCATCCCCTTATCCACATAATAACTACAATTAGATATTCAAAAGTATAAAATTCCATGCAAGCAAACATGTTAAATGTTACCATATTTTCTTTTTGCTAAATCACTTGAACTTCTCACACAGTATTCATCATAGCTTACCTAAAGTTAAGCTTAAGTCCATGGTCTAGAGTGGTATTGTGTAAAGTCACTCTCATGGAATATGTGTATTTTCCATATAATCTAGAGAAAACAGTTTACTTAGAATTCACTTTGCTGCCAGCAACCCAAATGCTACTGAAATAAAGGCATGCTTTTTTATTTGTAAGAAAAAAAATTGTTTAGCTAAAATTCAATTAATTTAATTTTTTCATAATCACTATTCCTAGTTTTGATTTGATCATTATAGAAAAGGATAAAATAAATTATACAATAATTTTTACCCAATAATTGATATATATTTCAAATGCCAACATTTTTGAGCACTGTCTTCCCTTTATCTTTGAGAAGTGGGCATAGCAAGGTTATTCCTTCATCTTGTACATTCCTGTGTGCTAGAGGAAGTGTCATTGAAAAAAAAAGTATTGAGGCAACACCTATATTGCCAAATCTTCATGACTTCGACAAGTCAGCTTTGCCCTTAAACAGATTTGAAGAATGAGATAATTATACCAACCTGAAGGCTCACAATGTAAATTAATCTAGAGAGTGATTAGTTAGGTTCCTTCAGTTTGAATGAACAATAAAATGAACATATATTTTATGGACTAATCATGTTTTAAACCTTATTTTAGTAATGCAAACAAAGAGCAAAGATAGAAGTTCAAAATTTAACTCTTTAAACTTACTGTGTATTTTATTAGTCAAGTACTTATTGTTAGAATAAAATAATAGTTGCTACCCTTAATCCCTAAGCAAAAAGTAGCCCTCTCCACATTGAGATGAATGCAAAAGAAAGACAAAGGGGTCTTGAAATAAGTTTATATATTTGTAAAAAATTGTCAGATGATCTGGATTTTTGCAACAACAAATGCTGTTATTGCTCATTCCCTTATGTTTGGTCTAATTTTCTTAAAATTGAGTCAAAAAGCATTGACCACACAGTCCCTCTTTGTTATCCTTAGTACACTTTAATTTGCTTCTCATCTCAAAATAAAGATTTTACATCAATGAAACTGGATATTTCTTCTTAAACATAACTAAGTTATTCACTATGAATCAGAAATGTCATTCAACTTCTTTCACTATACATATCTAAATATACAAACTTATTCAATATTTGCACTTAGAGTGAATTACTTATGCTAAAATGAGTAGAGAAACATCTTTTCAACATCATATTCTCTCTAACAACTCATAATTGTCACCAACATTGTGACATGAACTTTGGTTCCTGACAGTGATCCAGTCAGGAGATCAGAGTAGATAAGCTTCAAACAGATTTTACTGTTTCCTAAATGAGGTTTCAAAACCTCTTTTCACTTCATGTTGCCTTAAAAATAGTAGACATAGGCCATAACAAATATGCTTCTGTCTGTTTTCATTTACTCAATTAATATAAATTGAGTTTCTTCCAAGTTGAATATATTGTATTAACTTCTTTGTAGTATATGGCTTTTTTTCTCAAAAAATGCATAAACTATTTTAAAAGAGATGACCATTAAAATTTGCATAGCAATATTCCTCCTTAACAGAAAACAAATACACCTTCATATCACATGAAACTGTTCATCAACTTCACATTACTGGACAAAGCCCATTGTATTAGCTATCTACTGCTGTCATAACTTTCCACAAACTTAGTAGTTTAAAAAAGACAGAGTTACCATTGTATTTCAATCTTATTTTACTTTTCTAATGTTGAACTGTTACAATCTTCCCAGAAGAGTACTGTCTGAGAGATATTAGTAATCCATAAGTATATACATTTTGTATCAGTGATTTGAGTCATTCATTGTGTGGAATGTTTAACAGGACAGTGGAGGATATAAGAAGTTTAAATGAAATTTGAGAAAATCTGTGAGAAAGAGAAGAATAGCCTCTGACAGTCAGAAGCTGACAAATAGCTATGACTCCATTTTTGCTGTGAGCTATCCTGGCACTCCCAACTAAATCAAGATGTTCACCTGTTAAAAATAAACAATTTCACGAAACACAATCTGACAAAGTTATTCTTCGACCACAATGGAGCAAGACAAAAATAAGACCACTCTATTATCAAGTCTAAACAAAGACATAAACAACACTGTACAAACCATGGGAATATCCAAACAACCCCTTATCTTAGCTAAAATGAGTAACTGTTGCTTCTTTACAAATTGCCACTTCAGTCTTGCTCAGTTCCCACCACTTTCTAGACAACAATTAAGATACCAAATAACAGAAGTACCCTTGCTTCTTAGTACTACCTAATGTAAAGCAAAACCTGCTTTCTTGCCTCCTGCTCAAAATCAGTTAACACAATTCCAAGCCCTATAACATTCTCTTACTGAAAGACCTCATGTTTGACCATAGTGGGCATCTTCCTTTGTTGTAAGGCATCAAGAATTCAATACTATTCTACTCCGTCTCTACTAATGAGAATGAACAAGAAATTTATGATATGGAGTTCCTTTTGATAAAACGTATACAGTTCCTCCATCATACTCAGTTTATTTTGGGTTAGATAGACATACAGATTATAGGTAGATGGAAGGATAGATGGTAGATAACAGAAAGATAGATGGATACATAAATAGGTAGATAGATAGATAATCTGTTAGAAAATATACCACCAGCAAAATTATTTTGTTAGCAATTTTGATGAATTTAATTAACAGTATTTAGCATTAGGCCCTGAACATCTCTATAACTAGTTTTATAATATTCAGCACAACTTTTCATCATCATTTTTCTATACTCAATGTATCTTGATTGTGTTTTTGTTTTATGTGTTGGGTGACTTCAATTAAGCTTATTTAGGCATACATATTTGTTGGCCTTTGAAAATGTAATGAATTTCTGGTAAATTTATTCTAACTTCACATTGCACTAATAAAAATGACACTGATTTGCTTAGATTAATGGCTGGCATGCAAAATGCTCTTGCACATCAATGAAAGATGTTGACTTTTACAAAGGTGCTGACAGTCACTATGGAGAACAGTATGGAGGTTTCTTAAAAAACTAAAAATAGAACTACCATATCACCCAGCAATCCCGCTACTGGGCATACACCCTGAAAAAGCCATAATTCAAAAGAGTCATGTACCACAATGTTCACTGCAGCACTATTTACAATAGCCAGGACATTGAAGCAACCTAAGTGTCCATCAATAGAAGAATGGATAAAGAAGATGTGGCACATATAAACAATGGAATATTACTCAGCCATAAAAGGAAACGAAATTGAGTTATTTGTAGTGAGGTGGATGGATCAAGCGTCTGTCATACAGAGTGAAGTAAGTCAGGAAGAGAAAAACAAATACGTATGCTAACACATATATATGGACTCTTAAAAATAAAAAAAGGTTCTGAAAATCCTAGGGGCAGGACAGGAATAAAGATGCAGACATAGAGAATGGACTTGAGGACACGGGGAGGGGGAAGGGTAAACTGGGACGAAGTGAGAGAGTGACATGGACATATATACGCTACCAAATGTAAAATACATAGCTAGCGGGAAGCAGCCACATAGCACAGGGAGATCAGCTCGGTGCTTTGTGACCACCTAGAGGGGTGGGATAGGGAGGGTGGGAGGGAGATGCAAGAGGGAGGGGATATGGGGATATATGTACACGTAAAGCTGATTCACTTTGTTATACAGCAGCAACTAACACAACAATGTAAAGCAATTATACTCCAATAAAGATGTTAAGAAAAAAAAAAACTGTTTTACCTGTGGATTTTTAAGAACTAAGCCTCTCACCACCCGTTTTTTACCACTAAGTTTTATAAGTCAGGGACTAGCAATGTTGCTTGACTTTTTAAAATGGATTTCATTTTTGCATAATCCAGGATAACAAATAATTCTCCTTTATTAACAAGTAATAAAAAGAATGAATAGGGGGGCTTCTCTGGTGGCACAGTGGTTGAGAGTCTGCCTGCCGATGCAGGGGACACAGGTTCGTGCCCTGGTCTGGGAAGATCCCACATGTCGCGGAGCGGCTAGGCCTGTGAGCCATGGCTGCTGAGCCTGCGCGTCCAGAGCCTGTGCTCCACAACGGGAGAGGCCACAACAGTGAGAGGCCCGCATACCACAAAAAAAATAAAAAGAAAAAAAAGAATGAACAGGGTCTTTCCTGGTGGCACAGTGGTTAAGAATCTGCCTGCCAATGCAGGGGACACGGGTTCGATCCCTGGTCCAGCAATATCCCACATGATGCAGAGCAACTAAGCCTGTGAGCCACAACTACTGAGCCCACGTGCCACAACTACTGAAGCCTGCATACCTAGAGCCCATGCTCCGCAACAAGAAGCCACCGCAATGAGAAGCCCAAGCACCGCAACAAAGCATGGCCCCTGCTCACTGCAACTACAGAAAGCCCACGTGCAGCAACAAGCACCCAACACAGCCAAAAATAAAATTAATTAATTAAAGGAAAAGAGAAAGTGAACAATGTTAGATTCCTTATTTATTTTTTGGCCGCGTTGCACAGCATGTGGGATCTTAGTCCCAGAACAGGTATCAAACCTACACCCCCTGCAATGGAAGCGTGGAGTCTTAACCACTGGACCGCCAGGGAAGCCCCTCCTTATTCGTTTTAAAGGAAAACACTAATAATGAAAGATGAGCAAGGGAAAATGCATTAATGTTCAAGGTAATGAGATAGCAGAAAGGATATGTAGTTGACCTTTAAACAACACGGTGGTTAATTTGATTATAACTTATAGTTGGTCGGCTATATGCACGGTTCCTCTGCATTTGTGGATTCAACGAACCACAGGTCGTGTAGTACTGTAGTATTTACTACTGAAAAATATCCCCATATAAGTGGGTTGTTCAAAAGTCAACTGTATTTGAGGAAATATTTGGGCTATTTATCTTTCCTTCCATCAAGAATTATGAGCTTTTGGCCGGCAGGGACAAGTTTTTCTAAACTTCAAATAGTATGATGAATTTATTTCAGATAAGGAATGCAGGAAACAGACTGAACTGCAAAATATGATGAAAAGTGAAATAATTTTCTATTCATGTTAAAATTCACTATCATTAAATAACTATTCTCTTTGTAGGCTTTTCTCGAAAATTAAGGTATTCGTTGAGTTCATATAAAATCTTAGTTATAACATCTGCATATTTATGTTTACTTTTCCATTTTTCTCCCTCTACCTATAGATGCAAGTTCTATCATTGACAAGTTAATGACTGACACAGTAAGAGGGAGAAGAGAATATACTTTTCCGACAAGGGACTGAATTGGGGGATGGCAAATTGATTTTTCTGGTACTATATTGGATCTGTTACTAATTGTGTGACTTTTTACAATTCATTGAAGATCTATGGGCTTTAGAATCCTTACTTATAAAGTGAAAACGAAAATATTTTCAGTGTTGAAGACAATGGGGAGATATACTAAAATATTACATAATGTTATATGATACAGAAACGCAGGCAACATTTTTAACAGTAATTTTTCTCAATCTTGTACTTTTTCTACTAAAAATTATACACATTTCAAACATTTCCTCATAATCTGCAACAACAAACGTGTCTTGTACTTTTCAATGCATCCATGAGTGAATTCTTTACAATGAAAGATAAATCCATATAGGAGAGGAAGAAACTGCATAACACATTTTCTTTATTAACACATATATATTACTCAGGATGAGATATGAATTATTCTTACACAGTAGAAAATTAAAGATTTTATATATTTATCATTATCAATTTAACAATTCAAACTGGACATTCTTTTCACTTGGGGAAAAGTGAAGGAGTCAAGTAGAGTGGAATTTACACGGGACACAAGAATAGTTTCATGCATGTGAAATACAGGAGTAATCTCTCTCAGAGACCTCAGAATTGAGGAAAGTTAAAATTTGAATGAAGAACATGTATCATTTCCTAATGCTCTTTGGAGAGAGAATAATCTAGTCCTAGTCAATTTTCATTTCATCAGGCATTTAAAAGGAATATATGAAATACTTTGTTGAAAAATATTCATACTTTGGACTTGGCTTTTGCATACAGCTTAAGAAAAGAATAAATCCTTTATTCTTGAGAAGTGGATGCATAGGGAGACTGAATTTATAGGGAACAAATGGAGGATATCTAGAACTAAATCCTTGGGAAGATATATTCTCACATTAACCAGAACTCTGAAAAATTAACAAAAAATATATAAGTAATATTTAATTGAATTCTTCCAATATCCAGGAGTGAAACAAAAATATTCTGTTTAGTAAAATAAATGCTATTCAGAGAATTCTAAGATTCTTGGTGGACATATAAATATTTACTGATAAACAGAGAAAACAGATATATAACTACAGAAAACACAAGTTGTTTTTTTTTTTTTATAAGTGTAACTGCATGAATACTCACTACGCATATATTCAAAAATACAAACTGGACTCCTAACTTTCATTCATTTTATATAAAATTCTTACTCAGCCTAACAAGCATAGGTCAAGACTCCATAAATGAAAAATAAGATTACGGAAATTAAATCCCACTAATTTGGAGTGGTCAGTCAAAATTAAGGTTATGTGTATATTTTATTTCTCTAAAATAGTACACTTACCTCACCAAAAATTATAATTTGGGGGAAGGAGAACGGGATCTATAGTCTTAGATATTATCAAAACTCAGTAAATCACTATTTAAAATAATGTCATTTCTTTGTTTTTTGAAAAAAATGGTTGCAATTTTTTTTTCTTTTGGAAAACTTTTTTTCTTGATCAACACATTATTTTCTATTTGAGACAGAAACTGCATTTTTAATATTTTTCACAGTTAGCAGACATTTGGTCCTGTCCAGAATGTCTCTAAGACATTTGGTCTACACCAAAAAGTTCTTGAAATTTGGTCCCATGCAAAACACCCATGAGTATATTTGATCCATGCCACACGGTTTTGGAGAGGACCAAATATCAATAAAGGACCTTTTGATGTGGACCAAATGTCTTATGGACATTTCAGACTGAACCATATGTCCTGCAAATGTATTTTATGATATGAAATTTTCTTTGCAGAATGGAAAAGAATAAATGAGAATGTTATATCTTCACACATTTAGAAACACAGTAATTTTTCTGGCATTTTATTAAAATCTTTTTAAAAATTGTTGGCGTTTTAAAATTCGTATAGCATTCCCATGTTAAAAAATATATGACATGCAACCATATTTTATATATAATAAAACCCAGATCCAATGCAGAGGTTAAGTACTAGGGCAAGTCTAGACACTGCCTTGATGTCCCTTATCAAAGCTATGAAGTAGATTAAGTACTACAGTAATCTAAACGATAAGGGGAAAGCTACCTGTTATTCCAAAACAGTTCTGCCTTTGATGACTTGTCTTTTTTACCCTACATATTGAAACAAACCCAATATGGGACCCTCTTCAAATTACTGGAATCTAAAGAATGTATTCTTCGTTGAGTGTTCTTTTCTAAGTGCTTTTTTATCCAACATTTTTGGTGGACATATATTTACTGATAAACAGAGAAAACAGATATATAACTACAGAAAACACAAGTTTTAATTTATTTTTTATAAGTGTAACTGCATGAATACTATGATTCACTCTATTAAATCGCTTAAAGATTAAGAACAGGGTTTTGAGAGTTAGAAACAGAAGCTCTCAATTCCTGGACCTACTACTGAGGAAGTTGTAACCCTGGGCAGTTCGCCTGTTTTTTCTGTGTCTACATATTCATGTTTGTATAAAGAGGATAGTACAGTCTTCTCTCAGTATCCTCAGAGGACTGGTGCTAGGACCTCCACAGACACCAAAATCCACAGGTGCTCAAGTCCCTTATATAAATTGGCATAGTACAGTGGGCCCTCCATATCCACTGGTTCCACATCCTTGGGTTCTACCAATCAAATTAGACATAAGTTGTAAAATTGTTATAAATATTAAAAAAATATATACACAAAATGTTCAGGACAATATAACATTATTACAGTATAACATTATTATACTATTATTACTACTACCTCAAAAACTTAGAATATGTATTTGTTTGGATGCCCCAGAATCACCCCAAACTTGATTTATTACAAATTAAACTTAATTTCCCCCCAAAGGGCCTCTCTTTCGAACACCTATATTTCTGTTTGAACCTACATATCCCCAGTTACTCAAATTTAATATTTCAGTGACATTTAAAAACTTCTTTTTAATTTGTATGATTTTATTATCAATGTCATACATTCATACAGTTCAGTGTCAAACAGATTGATAATGCTTACTAGGGAAAAAAAAAAGCTGCTCTTCTTCCCCTTTTCATATCTACTCTTTCCAAAATCTTTCAGCTATTTACCTTGGAATTTTTTGTATATCAGTATGTTTCGGGCTTCCCTGGTGGCGCAGTGGTTGAGAGTCCGCCTGCCGATCCAGGGGACGCGGGTTCGTGCCCCGGTCCAGGAAGATCCCACATGCCACAGAGCGGCTGGGCCTGTGAGCCATGGCCACTAAGCCTGCACGTCCGGAGCCTGTGCTCCGCAACGGGAGAGGTCGCAACAGTGAGAGGCCTGCATACCGCAAAAATTAATAATAATAATAATATGCTTCAGTACTGCTTCTAACCTTTAATGTTTAGGAATTTCCTATTCACTTTTTAACGTGGGAATTGAGGTTTAAATCTCTACTCTGTGCCCCCAGAAAACAGACATGCACAGATCTCCTGCCTTCCCATCCACCCAAAATGATGATGCCCAATTGCTAGATTTCTTCTCCTTACATTCACGACTTCACATAGTCTAACAATTTAATCATTTTAAAGACATAATTCCATCCTGTTTATCTTCATCAGACTTGCTTACTACTTAGGCCAAGCCTCCCTTTACCACCATCCTGGGATTTCCTTTTGCCTTTTTCTTGTGTTGGGCCCTTTGTTTCCTATACACCGTAGTGGTTCTCTCTCGCTTTATTCCCTGGTTTGGGTGGCACCTCTACCAATTGCTAGTGAGAAAGGGCGCAGGAGAGAGAGATGAGTCCCAGACCTTGCATATCTGAATATATCATCATATTACTTTAGGTATATAAATCTAGTGGAAATTATTCTTTCATTATTCTGAAGCACTGTTCCAAGTTATGATAGTCTCTGATGTAATTCATCGTTTTTTTTGTTGCTGTTGTTGTTTAATAAATTTATCTATTTATGTATTTTTGGATGCACTGGGTCTTCGTTGCTGTGCGGAGGCTTTCTCTAGTTGCAGTGAGCGGAGGCTACTCTTCCTTGCAGTGCGTGGGCTTCTCATTGCATTGGCTTCTCTTGTTGTGGAGCATGTGCTCTAGGCACATGGGCTTCAGCAGTTGTGGCTCACAGGCTCTAGAGCACAGGCTCAGTAGTTGTGGCACACGGGCTTAGTTGCTCCACAGCATGTGGGGTCTTCCCAGACCAGGGCTTGAACCCATGTCCCCTGCATTGGCAGGCAGATTCTTAACCACTGCGCCACCACAGAAGTCCCTGTAATTCATTGTTTACCCTCTGTATGTGACATGGCTTTATTTTATTCTGCAGAATCTTTCCAGATCTTTCCCTCAATGTTCTGAAATTTCATGGCAATATGCCTTGTCCTGCTCCCAATTTCATGCATTTTATTGGGTACTCAGTGGGCCCCTTCTAATCTGGAGACATATTCTTCAAGTTTAGGAAATTATCTTGCTTTGTCATTAATGATTTCTTCCTTTTCATTTTATTTGTTCTTTCTATAACTCATATTATTTTGAAATTAATATAAAGCTAACTATTACATATTTTATTTCCTATTTTCCACATTCTTCTCCCTGGAAGATTTCCTCATTTTATTCCCTAAATGTTTTTGTTTTTAATTTATACATTTCAATTCTAATTTTGAAGAGCACACTTGTATGTTTCAGATATTCTTTTTCAATAGCAACCTTTTCTTATTCAGGAATCCAGTAAATTCTCTTATCTCTCAAAGATAGTAAAGATTTCATCTATCTATCTAATCTTTCTTCCAAGTTGCTTTTCTTGTTGCTCATTAATTTTGATCTTTGTATTTTATATTAGAAAACTCCGACAGATATATGATGACCCTCTACTCTCTGTTCGTATTTTAAGGAAGGGACGCTGAAAAGTGTGTTGAAAGTTCTGTGTCCAAGAATAAGGACTGTCAACTATGGAGTTCAGCATGGGATGACCTGGCTGAGCTTTGTCGTTGGAGACACACCAATTTAAGTATATTTTTAAGTTATTTCTTCTTGGGCTTTTCAGATTTCCCAGAGAAGCCTCTTCCACTCTCCTGCTGAAGGGTGTAAGTCAGGCTGCCAATATGCTGTAAGCCCAAAGGGAAAGAAGACAGGAACATCAACACTTAGAAAGTGAACTCTCATTTAATTCCCCTGATTTTACTATAGTATCCTTGTATTCAATGGTTCTTGTTTTGTTCTAGATTAAAGATCCTATCTTTTATTTTTTTCTACAGTGGTTCTCCACTTTCCACAAATGCAAATGAGTGGAAAGCCACCTATGGTAAGCCATAAAGTATACACCTAAAAGGTTAATAAGCAATGTTACCTACAAGAGATTGTTACACTTTCAGTTTGGAGAAAGTCTGAATATATAAATAAACATAACAGGTATCTATTTTTTTAAGCAAATCATATTAATAGTGACTGTAAGAGGCATTCTCATTAAACTGACATGACCAAGATGCCTTCTATCATTTTTATGGTCAATATTATGGTGAGGTATTAGCCATTACAATAAGACATGAAAAGAAAATGTCGTCCATCAAAAAAAGATGTTGCTTGGTCACAGAAAGAGAAAAATAAGGAACCAAAAAGGCAAATGAAATCAATTTATCTATAAGTACAGCCAAAGGTAGAGAATCTTACCTGGTGCTGAACAATTATTAAGAAACACATGAGAGAAAGGCATTTGATTTCAATGAATGTAAAATCTATTTGAGAAACAAAATTTTGTTATACATAAATCAAGTAGAGAATTTTTAAATGGAGTTCAGAGGACTTAGAGAAGTTTTCATAGGATATTGAAGAGATAAGAACTGAAGAGATATATAGCAGTTGGTTATATAACAGGCATAAAGGAAGGCATTCTAGCTAAGAATATGAGCAAAAACAAAGATTCAGAAATAAAAATGAGCACAATTCTGGGGGCAGAAAGGTAACTGGAGTTCTGTACTAAATAGAGTGTTGCAACTAAATAGTGGGATGAAGTTGCATTTATTAGGTATATACAAATTAAGAAGCAGAGTAGGGCTTCTCTGGTGGCGCAGAGGTTGAGAGTCCGCCTGCCGATGCAGGGGACACGGGTTCGTGCCCCGGTCTGGGAAGATCCCACATGCCGTGGAGCGGCTGGGCCCGTGGGCCATGGTCGCTGAGCCTGCGCGTCCGGAGCCTGTGCTCCGCAACAGGAGAGAGGCCACAGCAGTGAGAGGCCCGCATACCACAAAAAAAAAAAAAAGAAGCAGAGTAGATTAGCCTTCATATTGAGGTAACTCTATTTGTCCTTCAGCATGAAAATGATGTAATGAAACTAATGTTTAATCGATATTGATCCATCAGCAATGTGAAGAACAGATAAGGAAGAATTAATATCAAAGTATTTAAGAGCAAGGTAAGGGAATGTCTGGATTATAA
The DNA here is from genome assembly GCF_003031525.2 of Neophocaena asiaeorientalis asiaeorientalis. Classification (NCBI taxonomy): domain Eukaryota; kingdom Metazoa; phylum Chordata; class Mammalia; order Artiodactyla; family Phocoenidae; genus Neophocaena; species Neophocaena asiaeorientalis. Next base: position 3,389,304 of record NW_020185317.1, read on the forward strand.
AAAAGCATCTCTAGTTCTATATGGTATCTCAGAGTCCATCATTCCAATACTCGTTTTGCTACATATTTGAAATTCAGTTTTAAAACTGAGCTATTCTCTTTGGCACATTTCTTGTATCTACTTTTATCTACCTTCTCATTCTCATTAACTGCCCTTATTGTTCATTATCTCAGTTTTATCTTCATCTCATAATGTAGATTTGATTCCCTACTTAAAACTATGAACTTGGCTCCTCTTGACATTTCTAGTTCCCCTCCCTAATACTGCTTTTCTTCTACCCACTTTGACTAGAATAGGAATCCCACTGTCCCACTGCCACTCTTTCAAGAAGAACTCATCTGTTTCAAGCCTACCCTGGACATATGGAAACATCCAAATTGAGGGGTTCAGAAAAAAAGACATCAATTTCCTGGAGCCAAGTGAATACAAAAATCATTATAAAAAAGGGATTATCTAATGAGTATTCAAATATGAATTGTGAAACACTCACTACAATTCTTAATGTTTGTGAGGAGGTGTAGAACAAAAGTCAATATTAATAACTCATTATGTCATATAAGACAAAACATTTATTCACTCAGAGAAAAATATCTGAAAACGAGGATATATAATTATATTGCAGAACATAACACCCTAAAATAAATTGACCTTACTGAAAAAAAAAAAACAAAACACAAAGGTTTAGAGCTTTTTAAAAGGCTTCTCAGGCACTAAAACATAAATCTAGAATAAGATGCCAGATTCCAGATGGTTCATGTAAATGACTGCATAGAATGTGCATGGTGCCTGAAATCTAGGTTTCTGAGCTTTCCAGGTAAGTGTAGTTCTAAACCATTCTTCAATAAATAGTGTTTCCTTTTTAAAAAGGCACCTATTATTTCTCCCTTAGAAACAATATGTTAAAAATAAAGGCATATGTTTTCATTAGACACATATATGTTCCCACGTTATACAATATGTCAAAATAATAGGCTCATCACACTTTACTGTACAGATTTGTAGAATTGTATGTTCTTCCCATTAGAATATAATGATAAGAATAATAGTTTGCATTTTTATAGCATTTGCCATGTGACAAGTGCTCTTCTAAATGCTTCATATACATTGACTAATTCAATCCTCACAACAAATTTAAGGAAGTAGGTGCCACTGTTACTCTTTTCCAAAGGAAGAAACTGAGAAACAGGAATTAATCAACCCTAAAATCAAAATGCAAAGAAAATCTCCCAAACATTTGGCATCCTTTGTTGTTTTCCAGAAATCTTTGATCTAATTTAAATATACTTTAAATTATTTCAACAGGAACTGAGAAGCTGGGTGGGATGAGGGTACAAACAAGAAGTATTCTCAAATTCTCATCTTAAACCAGAATTCAACAGCATACCTCACTTAAGTCAAGGTAACAGTATGTGTATGTACAGTTCTCTATGTAGGTCAACAGAACTGTCCCTCTTTTCAACACTTCTATGGATTGTTTAGAAGACAATTAGATTTCGAGATGATGACTTGAAACGTGAATTGTCATACCTAAAAGTTGTGCAATATATAACATAACTTGGATTAAAGACCAGTCACATGTTTTTAATCCATTATATGAAATAAAGGATGAATGATGGCCTTATTATGTATATACTAAAACAATTATTTTCAAAGATTAAAGAGGAAAAGGAATATAAAGATATAATAGTGGCTTGAAGCCATGCAATTCACTTACAATAAACTTTACAGTCATTTGTACTATCTGAGTCTATGATCTATGCATTCAATAAATAACATTTAATTTAGTTTCACAAATTAAAGGAAATAAAATAATGGATGTTAATGGTGAGTAATTTGCATGCATATAATAATTATAAACCAAATACATAGAGAAGAATTAATTCCAAAACAGATTCTTATGCCTGAAGTCTCAAATAAAAAGAAAAAAAATAATAATTAAGATTCTAGGAGTATTATTTTTTGGCTGAAGATTAATTCTCAGCCTACTCACAGAAACAAACCCTATCAACCTTACTGGTAGTTCAAAATATAAGTGCTGGGGGTGGTTGAAAAAAGATGGTCTAATATTACCAAAAATACTCATGAAAAATAAATAGCTTTCAAAAGTGTGGTGCATATCCAGACTTGATGGCAAGAGATAGACCTTCGGTTTAAAATAATACCCAAAATTCAAGAATAAATATCTTCTTTATACATGTGATATATTAAGAATACCTGGAAGAATATTAATTCCTTTAACCTAAAAGTATGTTTATCCTTCCAAACTTTCCAAACAGCCTCCATATTTCACAATTTCAAAAGTCAAAGTTAGCATAATATTTTATTTGTTAAAATAAGTTACACTCGTGGATTGAATGGAGTACTCACAAGCACTATAATACCAGGTTCTTTAAATATATTTTTTTCATTCACTCGTAGATACCAATAAAGCAACTGAAGAAAAAAAAATCAATAGAAGGGGAGGAAAAATATGAACTTTGACATCCATTTCTTTAATTCTAGGATCCTCAATATGCAATTCTTAAGGAGTTTGGGGGTTTTTTGTTTTGTTTTGTTTTTTTGCGGTACGCGGGCCTCACTGTTGTGGCCTCTCCCGTTGCGGAGCACAGGCTCCGGACGCGCAGGCTCAGTGGCCATGGCTCACGGGCCCAGCTGCTCCACGGCACGTGGGATCTTCCCGGACCGGGGCACGAATCCGTGTCCCCTGCATCAGCAGGCAGACTCTCAACCACTGCGCCACCAGGGAAGCCCTGCTCCCATGTTTTATGACTTAGTTTTGGCATTGATCTTATTTTATTTCTAAACACTCACTTTACCCAGTAATCTATCATGTATGTCACTTAATCAACTATTTTACTCTTATGGTCTGATGCTGTGTTCTTTCTCCTAATGATTTGTCTTGTGATTATAAAACCTGGTCCTTTAATAAGGCTAATTAAACTATTCATATTTACTAGGTATGAAGTGACATGTTTGAAAGTGTGTGCATGTGTGTGTGTGCACGTGTGCATGCACAACAGCACACCTATGAGTGAATTGCACATTCAGGGAAATGTTGGAAATAATTTACCTCCCTCTACATCATAAATTTACATATTCCCAAAACATCAGTCAGCTAGGGTAATGGTAATAACATGAGCTTTGTTCAGAAAACAGTGCTTCAATTAAAGTTACAGTCTCACTCCTTACAAACGTATATAACAGAACAAATCACTTAATCTCTCAAAACTCAGTTTCACATATCTGAAACTTCTTTGGCTAAGATTCTGATAGTCAATGTATTAGTTTCCCAGGACTGGCACAACAAAAACCTCTCTTCTAGCTTGCGGTGACTGCTGGCAATTTTTGCCATTTCTTGGCGTGTGGCAGCATAACTCCAATTTCTGCCTTTGTGTTCACATGGCATTCTCTTGTGTATCTGTATCTCTGTGTTCAAATTTCCTTCTTCATATATTGACATCAGTCATCTTGGATTTAGGGCACATTATAATCCAGTATGACCTCATCTTAACTGTAGTACATCTACAAAGACCCTATTTCTAAATAAGGTCACATTCACAGGTTTGGGGTGACATGAATCTTTGTGGAAACAACTTGATCCATATAAATAACACATGAAAACTACAGAATATTGTAACTACATAAAGTAGATACTAAATATTGATATGTATATTTCTTCATTTCTTCACCAGCTCCTGCCATAGAAAGAAAAAAATCCTACCTCTATCCAATATTCTTTTGGTTTAAACCACAGTCTCCTCTTAAAATGAGATTATTAACATTGTTACTAGCACTTCTCAGCCTTAAGCATGAATGTTTTTATCAAGATTTTTCTTGAAGAGTTTCTATAAAGCTAGGGGAAAAAGGAGATGGAATAGGAAATGGAATGGAAACACCATATCCTAGTCTGCTTCATGACTTTGTACACAGTGGTTATTGGAGAAAACATTTAAAGTGCTGGTTCTCTAGTTCTTTACGTTTTCTTATAGCTGCCACCAGAAGGTTTATAGAATTGCCCTAATATTTTGTGTATCTCTTTATACTACAATTTATTCCACATCCGCAGTACTTATAAGTAAACTATATATAAATAATACAAACTTTCAAAATTTTTCTCTGAGAAACAACCTGCCAAAGGATGCAATGACAACCTACAGACAGGAAAAAGAATATTTGCAAACTGCTACCTGACAAAGGACTCATATCAAGAATACATAAAGAACTCTTAAACCTTAACAGTAAAAAGAAAAAGAAATCCAATTAGATAATGGACAAAAGACATGAATAAATATTTCACAGAAGAAGACATACAGATAGCAAATAAGTACATGAAAAAATGGTCGGCATCATTAGCTATTAGGGAAATGCAAACTAAAATCACAATATCATTTCACTCCTTCCAAAATGGCTAAAATAAAAAATAGTAACAACTCCAAATGCTGTGAGGATAAGGAGACACTAAATCACTCACACACTGCTGGTAGAAATATAAAATGGTAAGGCCACTCTGGAAACAGTTTAAAAGTTTCTTGGAAAATAAGTATACTACTACCATACAATCCAGCAAAACACAATCTCACACATTAATCCAGAGAAGCAAAAATGTGTTTTCATGCAAAAACCTGCACATGAATGCAGGTATGAATGATTAGGAGCTTTATTTGTAATGGCCAAAACCCAGAAACAACACAGATGCCCTTCAAAAGGTGAATGATTAAACAAACTGGTATGATATGGTACATCCACATCATGGAATACTTCTCTGCAATAAAAATGTGTTATTGATAAACAAAATAAATTGGACGAATTTTCAGGGAATAATGTAGAGTGATAAAAGCCAATACTAAATGCTCACACACTCTATGATTCCATTTATATAACATTATGAATTATACAGTTATAGAAATAGAGAACAGATTAGTGGTTGCCAAAGGTCAGGGTCAGGGGAATTGAGGAGCGAATGGGTATGACTTTAAAAGGGCAACAAGCAGTATCCTTGTGATGACAGATTGTTTAGTAAGTAGACCAAATCAATGTAAACATCCTGGTTGTGACATTATGGTAATATAGTTTTTTACAAGATGTTATCACTGGGAGAAACCGGGTAAGAAATACATGGGATATCTCTGTACGATTTCTTACAACTGAATCTGTATCCACATTTATGCCCAAATATTTTAATTAAAATTCTGATTTATAAAGTCTTGAAAAAGAAATCAGCCTATTTTAGAATATCAAAATAAGGCACTTAACTAGATTAATTTACTTAAATTAGTGTTTCCTTTCAAAGTTAAACCACCTGCTTTTCAAAGAGAAATTAGCACATCTTTCATAGTTCATTTAAAATTGACACTGTTATCTGAAAAAAATAATTTCTATCTCAACACACTGCATTTTATCAAAAAATTTTTAACTTGTCCATCTCCTCTGACAGGCTGTTTTCAGGAACACTATTTTCTGTATCCTAAATACCTAGAATAGTAGCTAACATTTAGTAGAATCACAATGAAATTATACCAAATGACTGAATAAATTATAGGTTGTCAACCTAATATTGCAACCAGAAGTAACTTATTAAATTGATGACTTTGTTAGGAGTACAACAAAAGACAATCATTTAACTGAATAGCATGTCCCCTTTCCCTCCATTATGGCCCTTGCTTGCTTAATACATTCATTAGTTGATTAACTCTTCTTCTCTACACAGTTGGTACACATTTAGAAGATTCTCCTCATCTCACATTAATTTAGAGGACAAATCCACATGGACAACTCAGGATGCAAGAGGACTATAGACTCTACAGTGGCCATGCCATATGTGTGTGTGTGTGTGTGTGTGTGTGAATAAAACTTCCAATGTAAAATTGATCAAGTCAGTACATAGCTGCTAAGTTACCTGAAGTTAGACACATCCCATAACTTTCCATGGATAAGGATAAATGATGACATCCCAAGAATATAACCACTTTTCTAAATAGGTAAAATTGCAGTCTTTATATATTACTAAAATTTCAAAACAGTAGTCCTAATCCTGTTAAGGGAATATGTATGTATCTGTGTGTATAATATATAATTTTCTTTATAAGCATCTTTCTTAGTTCTAGAAAAATGTCAGAAAAAATAAGGTCCATGTACTACCTGATTTGGTGCCTAACTTAAAAAATTAGTATGACCTCATGTGAGAAAGGATAGTCAGTATGCCTCCTGATATCACATATACACACACACACACAGAATTGGCCATTAAGCATTTTTATTTCTTGGAATTGCAAACAGATTATTTTAACACCAAATGTGTGTATGTAGGGGGAAATTGTGAAAGGTTTTAAAATGGAACAAAAAAATTACTGAGTGTATTCAAAGGAAAATTGTTAGAGCACATCCTTCAAGGTTATCTGATTCAAGGGTTTTTGCCTTTGTATCATTTTCTTCAAGCTACTTACAATCCTGTAAGCTGTAGGTAACTGAAAGCAATGCAAATAATTCTTGCTTATAGTCACAGAAATAAAAGTCTCTCCAATAAAGAAATATTTGATTCCCCCAACCCACCCCATGGAAAAATCCAGTTTTGCATCTATTTGTAAATTTCTAGCCTATAAATGACACTGATTTTAAACTTTCCTCTGAATTGATTGTAGCATTTTACTGGTTCTCTCAATCAATAAAATATCTGGCATATGCTCATTTTACATTTATATATAGGTAATGATGTTTTACCTATTCTTTGGAAGTTATATTTTAACAAGTATAAATGAAATTTTGTTACATATACAGCTAAAGTATAATAATTACAAACTACATTAGTCCTGCTTTCTGATTTGATATTCAACTATAAGCTTGAGAAGTATAATTAAAACTACAATATATCTACACACTCACCAGAATGGCTAAAAACAAACAAATAAAACAACTGACAATGTTGGTTATTAGAAAAATGTGTTAGTTCTCATATATTCTTTGCAGGAATATAAAATAGCACAACCAATTTAGAAATAGGCAGTTTCTTATAAAAATAAATATGCATCTACCTAGTAACCTAGCAATGTCATTTTTAAGAATTTATTCAAGCGAAATAACATATAAAAAGATAAGATTGTTCATAGATGCTTTATTCATAATAGCAAAAAGCTGGAACATCCCAGATGTCCATCAATAGGAGACTGCATAAATTATGGCAATTCATACAGTGGAATTCTATTCAGCAATAAAAAAGGAATAATCTACTTATGCAACAAGGATAAATCTAGAAACATTATGCTGAATGAAAGAAACCAGACACAAGTATACAAACTGTATTAATTCCCGTTATGTAATAAAAGTTTTAGATTGGAACTCAACCATAATGTATCCTTCAACCTGACCTGAAATTTTTCAATAGGAGAAATGCCTCAGCCTCTGTCTTCTGGATTGAGAATATTGTTTCAAAACGTGAAAATACATTGCACTTGCTTGGGTCTGACATGTGAGTACTCTGAAATAGAATAAGATTTGCTTACATTTGATGTTCATAAATAGCAATTGGTTTTGGCAAGTAAACTTGGAATCTCTAGTACCTGACTAGATTTATCTAGATATAAATAGAATCTCGAACGTGGTAACGTGTACTGTAATTTTTAAATAGGGCATATGAAGAAAAAAGAATGCAACTCAGCACAATTTTCTTTTGTATCCAAACTGCTCTTGGAGTTTGAATTTTAAAGTACTGAACGGGCAGATCAGAATGCACATGGAATTATTCCTGAAGTGAATGCTGGTTTCTAGAGGTGCAAAATCACCCATCTTTAAGTTTCTCTGGGCTTGAAGATAGTGGCATCCCAAGTACACATTTAAAATCCTCCCCTCCCTCAGGATACCCTATGGAATAAATCCCCACAAAATAAAACATCCAACACCCAAAGTAGGAAAAGCCTCAAACTAATAACATAAAGTTAAAACAATATTGGTCAGATGAAAATACAATTTGGAAAAAAATACTGGAAAAATTAGCCAGTGTTATGAACAATCTTGCTGCAAATGAGCACAATGTAGTGTGGTGGGTAAATGTGGAATGAAGTCTAAAGGAGGCTTATAAAGGAGCTTGGCAGGGAGCAGGCTGAAAACTCTCTACCACTTTGGGTCCTTTCTTTCATCATAAGAGGAAATAAGACAACATGGGAAATAATTAAAGAAAATACTTAGTTAAGTTGTTCCCCATTCCCTTCTCCCCTGTCCCTGAATCACAACCCTCTAAACGAAGAAAGATGAGATGTGAAAGGAAGTCACCTTTGCATTTATGGAACATAATAGTGAAATGAAAATACATGGTGAAGTACAAAATGTCAGTATGCTTCAGGGAGTTGGTCTCACCCATTTTATCAAAAATGTAGCTGGTCTCCATGAAAGCAGTGGGAGGAAGCAGAAGATGTACCACTCAAAGCTAATCACAGGTATTAATACTTAAGAAATTACAGAGAAAAATTTTCAGACTGCTGCCCAGGATAACATATTCCTCCCCACCTTAACTTTAAATAAATGTAGCTCTCTAGCTCAAGTGCTAACATGAAACTATAAATGTTTCTTGATAACCAAAGAAGGTATAATCATACTATTATGAAAATAAAGTCATTTAATTTCAGAAACTGTTTATCAAATAATTTAATTTCAAAGAATCATATTATCTCTGTAGGAATTTGTTTTTGTTAAAATCACTTACAACCAACCACAAGAAAAACTAACTCTCAGACTCATCAAATATAGAAACAGAAGATAGTAGAACAACCAACATCTGCTGAATTCGAGAAAAAGATATGGTGCCTGAGTTCTATATCTGACTACATTTATCCATGTGCCAAAGCAACATAAGTACATTTTCAAAGTCTTTCTGCTATATTCTTTTTGATTCATACCATTACCACAGCCTGAAAAGTATGCTACTTATGTGCCCTTCTTCAAAAATTTTATCTGGATTGCAATCTGGCCAAGCAAAATGTGACATATGAAGCAAGTAAGATCTTATCAAAGTGAATAAATGTCCACTAAAACAAACCTAGAAGTAATGACAACCCACAAGCAATAATCTCACCTAGTGACTATGTCCTGCTTTGTAGACACCATTTCCTACTAAAAGGAATCAGAGATCTTTGAGAAAACAGCTGACAACAAATCTGGGCAGGAAAAATACAAACATGTTAAATGTAGTTTTTCCAGAAAGCAAGGAAGTACCAACACCCCTCACCTCCCCAGTGGATTTATGTCAAAAGAACACAGAAGTCAGCTTGAAGAGGCTCCCACTGGCCAGTGACGGTTCAGGCCCTGTCTCCACAGACCACGCCCTCTCACTGGAATCAGTGCAGAAGCAGTACACATTTCCTGTCTTCTGCTTTCTATTCCATGTGCAACTGAAATGAGTGAAACGACAGTTGACTTTAAACCGTCCTTTCTTATTGGCGGTTTTAAACTGCAAAACCATGGAGCCCCGAGTCAAGGAAGTGCCCACGCGAGGGACAGTAATAGAACTCCTGGGCCTGCCACATTCCTGGGCATTGGCATCCATTCTCCTGCTTGAGGCTGAGGAGGGGAAAAAACTGAGAGCTATTCTCTCAGGACTGCTTCGGTAAGGTCGCTTTTTTAACTCCCCTGCTGGTTGTGCCTGCATTCTTTTGGTCTTTTTCATAGAAGGGAGTATGACAAAGATTATTTAAGAATGATAAAGTTTGGGTGTTTACTTTTTTGTTTGCTTGCTTTGTTTCTTTTTTACTAAATGCAGCCCCAAAGTCTGGAATGAATTGTTTGTTCTTAAACCTATTATCAATAAATTATATGCAAGTTTACAACATACTAGGTTGATTATTATTATTGGTGGTGGTGTTTACATATTCTGTTTTAGTGGAAATATTAGTACAAACACACACACACTAGGAGGAAGATTGTTGGGAAACAAGATACATAGATGATATTAATATATCACCCCACAGATAACAGGTCAAATGCAAAAGGGGGAAAACTCTTTAACAGTGGTTAGATTTGACAATCATCATCTTAACCAAAAGATAAAATAGCATAATTAACAGTGGAACAACATGACATGTGTTTCTTCATGTGATGCAATATGAAGTAGACAACACTAGCTATTATGTATTATGGCAAAAAAATGTTTTACATAAATCCAATCAAGCTTATAAGCTTATTTCTAATTTACAGAAATGCTGAAGATAGAGATCCTAGCAAAACAAAACCTACCACAGGAAACAGGAATGGAGAAGAAAACTTAGAATGCAGGACCTTCTAAAATCCTAAGCATGAACCACAGACCTACAGCATCCCCTGGAAGCTTATTAGATTTGCACAATTTCAGACCCATTCTGGACTTACTGAATCAGAGTCTACATTTTAACAGATTCCTGGGTAATTCACTGTCTATTAAAATTTTAGGAGCACTGATCTACAAGAGACCCAACTGGGACTCTTTAAAAGTCAGTCTAAGGCCTAGATGGTGAATCCACCAAACATTTAAGGAAGGAATTATATCAAATCTCTACATGTCTTTCAGAAGATGGAAGCAGAAGGAATACTTCCTAACTCATTATTCTATGAGGACATCATTACCCTAATACCAAAACCAGACAAAGCTATTACAAGAAAAGAAAACTACAGAACAATATCTCTCATGAACATAGATACAAAAATCCTCAATAAAATATTAGCCAATCAAATTCAACAACATATAAGAATTATTATTCACCATGACAAGTGGGATTTATCCCAGTATGCAAGGTTGGTTGAACATTCAAAAATCAATTAATATAATCCATCACATCAACAGGCTAAAAAAAAAAATCACATGATCATATTAATAGATGCAGAAAAAGAATTTGACAAAATCCAATACCCATTCATGATAAAACTCTCAGTAACCTGGGAATAGAAGGGAACTTTCTCAACTTGATAAAGACTACAGCTTTATAAAAAACTACAGCTAACATCACACTTAAGGGTGAGAAATTCAAAGCATTCCCACTAAGATCAAACACAAGGCAGGGATATCCCCTTTCATCACTTCTTTTCAACAGTAAGGGGAAGTCCTTGATAATACAATAAGGTAAGAAAAGGAAATGGAAGGTATATAGGTTGGGAAGGAAGACAAAACTGTTTATTCACAGAAGACATGATTATCTATGCAGAAAATCTGAAAGAATTGACAAAAAACTCCTAGAAGTAATAAGCAATTATAGCAAGGTTTCAAGAGATCCAGTTAATATATAAAAGTCAACTGCTTTCTTATATTGTCAGGAATGAACAAGTGGAATTTGAAATTTAAAACACAGTACTATTTATATCAGCACCTAAAAAAAGTGTACTTAGGTATAACTCTAACAAAATACTTAAATGATCTAGATGAGAACTACAAAACTCTAATGAACAGAGTACTAAATAATGGAGCAATAGTCCACATTCATGGATAGGAAGACTCAATATTTTCAAGACGTCAATTCTTCCCAATTTCATGTATAGATTCAACGCAATCCCAGTCAAAACACCAGCAACTTACTTTGTGTAATTGGCAAGCCAATTATAAAGTTTTATGGAGAGGCAAAAGACCCAGAAGACCCGTTTCCTAAACAAAGAAAACGTTTCTCCCATAAAAGGAATTCTGGTGCTAGCTGTTAAATTATTATTGTTGTTGTTGTGACTACTACTACTATCATATTGCTTCCAAACTCAGAGCAAACAAGTTATATTTCTTCTCTCTTATATTTTAGTTTACAGGCAAAGGTGAAGACTGGGACTAAAAAGATCAAACGCCATTTCAAATCAACAGTGCTCAACTTTAGCATTTGAAAGACTGGCTTCAAATAAATACACAAAAAATTCTTGACCACTCCTTCTTCCTTCAGTAAGTGTTATGCTTTTAAAGATACAAAAAGGAATTCATTTTCTAAGTCGTCAGAATTATATAAAAGGGATGTACTTTTGACCTAAGAGTTTGTGTGCTTAGTATTTTTCCTAACTCAGAAAGAAAAGAAAAACATGAGATTTTTCTTATAAAAATATAAATAGTATCAAACTGTTGAATTGTCAGAAATTACCTAATTCAGATGTTCTCAACAGGTGTCGTATCATGCCCTAGACCTGGTGTACTATAAAATTCTGGGACTAATTGGGGGTATTGAAGCTGACACTTTATGAGGAGTCAAAGATGTTGGATTACTTAAAATCTATGGGTCCCTACCACCCAAGAAAGATTTATACTATATCTTTCTTAACCTTTGAATATTCATTCAACCAGGCACTCATGAAGTAAAAAACATGTATATAAACATCCAAGCATAGAACCTAACCTAAACATTTAATGTAAACAAAAAGGCTTTTTTGCACAGAACAGTTGACCATTGAACAACACGTGTTTCACTCTGCTGGTGCATTTACATGTGTGTTTTGTTCAATAAATACATACAGTACTACATGATTCATGGTTGGTTGAATCTGTAGATGTGGAACCATGGATATGGAGGGCCAACTATGAGACTTGAGCATCTGAGAATTTTGGTATCCATAGTGGGACTGGAACCAATCCCCCACAGATACTGAGGGACAACTGTATATGCTGAATTTTCCATCAATGTAATTACTGTGTAAATCACTAGAAGAATTTTACTTTATTTCATTCAAAATTTTACCAAGAGCATCATTTTGGAAAATCAGGTCACCAATGGAACACACCTGTATGCTATACAGATCTGCAATACAATATACCTAACTCATGTTGATTCTACGTATAGACAAGAACCAGATTTACTTATTTAAATATTTTAATGTAGTCGAGCCCAAACATTTAAAACTTAAAATACAAATTTTTATTGTAAATTAATTTCCCTTTATTTTTCTTTAAAATTAGGGCAATATATCAATTTTATTTAAACCACATATACAGATAGTTTATACTTACATAAATAATATTTCAAGATAGTGATAGGAGTACTACAAAATGTTTGCTATACAGAGTGGCAATAAGCCCATGGCATGAAAAGACTAATGCAGACCATAGTCAGGCTTTCAGAAATTATACACTCATAGACTTTTAATGAGTTACTTCAGATGTTATTTTTCTTTCCAACTTTGCTTCTTTGTCACCATGGGCAAGTTGCTTAGGCAGTCTATGGCTCAGTTTCCTTATCTATAAGATAAGGATGATAATAGTACATACTTCATGGACTTATTGTAAATATAAATGTGTTAATATGTATAAAGCACTTAGAACTGACAAACCAAATAAGAAGTAGATATTCCAATCATCATTATCATCATCATCATAATCACTATTAAATCAAGGAAGCAGACAAGAATAAAAAGTGTAAATTGCAATGACAGCTTTTTCAGGAAGGACTGAAGGGGATTTACCTAGGCAAGCATTATAGTTAGCTCATGAGGATATGATATTAAGTTGCTGACAATGATGGTGGAAATACATCAGGAAGAAGCAAGCTTCAGCTTACAGAGTATAGGAATAGACATGGAATCAGTATAGAGATGTCATGTAATTGAACGGAAACTTGAGCTTACAAAAATTGTTCCACACAAGGCATAGGGAATCTAAGGTCATGTCTAGAGGTATGAACAAAAGGGACATATACAGTATGTATTTCCACATAACTCTTTCTTCAATACAGATGAAAAAAGAATAAAAAGGATATCAAGGATATCCTTGAGTGAGAAATCATTATAGAAAACATAAAAACCTAAAAGGCATATGTTAAAATGGGAGGGGAAAGCCCCACCTAATAGCAGTATGTGTATGTCATTAGCCATAGAAAATCACACTTGATGGTCAGTCATCTCTTTTCTTTCCAACCAGAAATTTACCTGAATCATTATTCCAAAATCAATTACTGATTATTTAAAATATATAGAAAAGACAAATGTACAAAACCATTAGCATACATTGTTTTCTAAACTCAATGCTTCTGAAATACAAAACAATGATCATTACCTCCAAAAGTCAGTTTTTTTGAAACAAACTGATTTTTAAGTTGGTTTTTAACTCTTTTCACTCAGTTTTGTTTACAAATGTTACTGGATTTTTCAGTTTCTTCCCACATCAGAACTTTGTCTTTTTTTTTTTTTTTTTCTTCGCTGTATGTGGGCCTCTCACCGCTGTGGCCCCTCCCGCCATGGAGCACAGGCTCCGGACGCGCAGGCTCAGCGGCCATGGCTCACGGGCCCAGCCGCTCCGCAGCACGCGGGATCTTCCTGGACCGGGGCATGAACCCATGTCGCCTGCATCGGCAGGCGGACCCTCAACCACTGTGCCACTAGGGAAGCCCAGAACTTTGTCTTTTTGACATGCTTATGTAGTACATAGTTATTTCTTGCAATTAATGTCAGCAACTATAGGAAGCTTCCTTAAGTCACAAGAATTCAATATGGTTGCTTCTTTGGAAATACTTGCTATTTGGGGTTACCTGCACTAAGGCTCATGTATTGAAAGGCAAAATATTAATGTGCAAAATATGGGATTTGAGAGCAGGATGACTAAGACTTAATAAGAAGGATTAATAAATAAATAAAAGAAGATTAATTAAAGAAGCATTTTTAGAACTTCTCATGAATTATCTAATCTTTATAATTACCCAGTGAGAAAATATTCCTATCGCCATTTTGATGAAGAAGAATATAAGACACAGAGAACCAGTATTCTGAGGATGACTCAGAATAAAATCTTAATGGAATTATACCCCAATAAAGATGTTAAAAACATTAAAAAAAAAAAAAAAAATCTTAATGGAATGAGTTAATGTACCCCCAAAAGAATCCAACTATTTTTCATGTAATAACATATTCTATGTCTCTTAATTTCTTCACTCTATCTTTAGTTCATTGTCCCATACTCTTTGCCATTAATAAACTATGTTAGAGAAAAGTGGAAGGTCGGAGAAGTTGGAAAGAATAGGAGATAAATATACATGAAACCATAATCTATAGAGTTAGAAAGGTTCATAATTAGATTAATTTTCAAACTATCCTGTTTTCTGAAATATAATAAGATTTGCAAAATGTCTATTTAAAGAAATGGGCTGTCACATTACTATTTGTAAAATCATATTTTATTCTAGGCTTAATTTTAAGTATAATCACTTTTTAAGTGTTTTATATTTATCATGGTATTACTAGTATATAAGCTGATCAACTAAATAATTAAACAGCATAATGTCTCAAATATAAAAATGTAACTAGTGGGTGCTAAATCAACTTTTGGTTATACATCCTTTTAAGGCAATGGGTTAATATTTATAATAGTTACTGACTATGAATAAAAGATCATTTACTAAAGAGATAAACAAACATAATAGGCATCCAACCAGTTCACAAGGTGAGTAATTCACATATGCTTAAACCCTAAGCCACAGAATGAATCAGCTGTAAGTACCAGGAAGAGAGAATATGAATCCCAATTTCTGGCACCTGTTTTAAGCCATGCGAAGATATCCAGTTAGTAGTCCACTAACAATAATCTACAAGAATTTTCCATCCCATTTGTATAAAAAGAATGATTAAATTGAAACTGCTTTTCTATTATTGCTAAGGTTGAGTGATCTCTGGGAGTGTGAATGTATACTAGCAGTTGTTTCTGTTTCTCATAAAGAGAAAGTGGTCAAAAGTTTAGTTTCCTAAACATTTAACTGCAGTGGCAATCTGGAACACAATTATATTTAAAATCAGTTTCAACTGCCAAACTGTTACTGAGATTATCTATCTATCTATTTATCTCTCTATATATATATCTATAAAACAGAATTACTGGGCTTCCCCGGTGGCACAGTGGTTGAGAGTCTGCCTGCCGATGCAGGGGACACGGGTTCATGCCCCGGTCCGGGAAGATCCCACATGCCACGGAGCGGCTGGGCCCGTGAGCCATGGCCACTGAGCCTGCGTGTCCGGAGCCTGTGCTCTGTAATGGGAGAGGCCACAACAGTGAGAGGCCTGCATA
>NW_020185317.1:3405322-3547456 GCF_003031525.2 Neophocaena asiaeorientalis asiaeorientalis
AAAAAAAAAAAAAAAAAAAAAAACAGAATTACTTCTTTCTTAGGTTTAATAACTCTTGCAAATTTGTTCATTAAAGATTTTAAAATATAAACATGTCAAGATTAATATGAATTCAGCCTCTGCTTCTAGTACAGAATTTCAAAACAAAAATGTATATTAAAATATATATTAGAGAAACAAAGAACTTTGTTTACTCTTACCCTAGAATCTAAATGAAATGTGGCAGAAAAACAAACAATTAAATGAGTAAATTTAATCTTACTCTAACAAAGAGCAGGTATTTTTATGCCATATATCCTTTGAAATGGTACTTTTACTTTGGAGAAAACTTGAAAGAAGAGATTGACAGAGTAGCAGTTTTAGATAAAGTCCTTTTTTCTCTCCAATACCATTTTTCTTTGATTTAATCTAGTTTTATTGCATGATATTTATATTAAATCAGGTTGCTATGGAAATAAAAGTGCGATCAGGCATTTACATGACATGACATTACCTGACTTATTTCCCCTTAATTTAATAGGACATAAATTGAATTCAAATGTAAGATGCTTAAGGAAATCGATCACTAGTTCTTATGGTTGGATTTCTGTATATGGCCCTTTTACTTGACAACAATAATAAATCAATGTCATAGTAAGACTAGTCTAAGAATCATTCCTATTATCCATTGTCCTTGATTAAGAAAGAATCTGTCAATGTATTTATTTATACATGACTGCTTTGCATATTGTGCTAAAAATCAAAGGATGTAATCAATAGATATATATTTTATCTTCATAGAGTTTACAATACAGTAAAGAAGAAAAAATAAATGTATAGAAAAAATACAACTAGAGATAAAAAATTCAAACTAATAAAATATGGAGGCAGGAAATCTAGCAGCTTGTGAGTAGGTGAGTTTGGAGAAGTTTAAAATATTTACACTTTTTAATAGTCTACTCTGAATATGCAACCGAGAATGTCAAAGTATAAACGATATTCAACATTATGTTTGGGTTTCTGAAAGTATTTAAAACAAGTAATGGTTAAAACAATGGAATTTCATATAGCATTTAATAACTGAATATTTTAAAATACTATATAATTGAGATGGTTAGGATATAGAACACTTTAGAAATTAATTCAACCACTGCATATTCCACAAAAATGTGAAGTCCAAGAAGTTTTTACTTGTGCCAAGATGACCAAGTTAGCTAGCAACAAAAATAAGAATACAAATTTAGTTCCTGATTTTAAGACCAGGAACTTACTGTATCTCCCTGGAATAGATTATGATGTCTACCATAAAACCTCAAATTTGGAAGGTACCCAGGATACTATAAACGTTTGGGAATCAAGAATGCAAGCATTATTTCTATGAGCCTAATTCCTATAGAGTGAAAAAACTTGATTTATTTGTTTTCAAAACCAGATGGAGATCTTATATTTGAAAGAAAAAAAATGGAAGAAAAAAAGAAGTTAGGCACATAACTGTGTATTAACTAAGTGGGGCCTAATTCTAGTGTTTTATGTACATCACATAAAAATCCACAAATTAAGGTAAAATGTGATTTGAAGTAGTATCTTCTATAAATAAGAGCTTTTCACACACACACAAAGAAGACTGAAATAGAAGCTTTAAAAAAAATTGGGAGTCCAGGAAGGTGCTGCTTTAGCTCTAACAAATTATGTACATATATATGTTTTGTTTTGTTTTTTCAGGTTTCATCTCGTAGGTCATTATATCACCACTATTTAAAACAAAAACAAAACAATAAAACACATGCAAAAAAAACAAACAAAAACCCACAAAAGGTAGACATACTAGTTATCAGAGAAGATGATATATGAAAAATTGGAAGAAATACAAAGCAGATGAATTTTGAATTATATTCCAGAATTGAATTAATTCGTTTCAAGGTTAATAATTCCTTCAACATTACTTCTAAGATTCTTTAGTACGTCATCATTTAAATCCTTAAGTTTACTCTAATGAACTTCACTTACCATTAAATTTAAATATGCTGTGTGTGAGATGTGTATAGACAATTTCATCCTGTGCTTCAGCCCCTTATATAGAAAATTTCTATGTGGTTACATCTTTAACACTTTTCTGACCTCAATATCACATATACATTGCTTCTTAATTAACACCTTTAAGACTTGCTGGGTGAAGTAATGTATTACCTAGTAGAATTCTGGTGAGAGTTAACACGCCAAGATTTTTCCCATCTCCGTGCCATTTTTAAGCTCATTTCCTTCACTGGGGAAGGAACTCCAATAATCCTCCTGCTTGCTTCATTCAGGTCTCTGCTTAAATTTTCACTAATCTGAGTTTCATTCCTTAACAATTCTATCTAAACTAATACCTGCCTCCAGTTTACGTCTTCCTCCCTCTCCTTAACCAACTTAACCTTTCTTCATAAAACATATTACCACCTGAAATATTATATATTTGTTAGTTTATCACCTTACTTTTGGTTTACACTTACTGGAACAGAAGCTCTACAAGAGCAGGGAATTTATTTTATTCACTTCTTTATCCTTAGTACCTAGAAAAGGCACGACATGGAGTAGAAGTGATAGGTATTTGATAAATCAATAAAATATATAATTTTTTACTAAATTCCTCAAAATTATTAGTGATAAAATATCAGTAAGTGAATGTGATAATTTGCTAAACACTAATCTCTTGAACCACATGTTTTAGAAACAGGCCAGGCTATGTGCTATGCACTACTTATTTGATTCCCACAACATTCTGTGAATTTTTCATACATGAGAAAAATAAGATTCAGAGATATTAGGCCACCAGCAGAGCTAACATAACCAGTAAATGGCAGAACCTGAATTGAATCTGGCTTATCTAATTTGGAATCCCAAGCTCTTCTTGCTACATAGTTCATGTAATAATTAAAAGCATCAGCTTGCTTTTATTTTTCCATTTCTGGACATAAGTGAAATGATTAATTCTGGGTATCCATAGTGGTCATAGAGTTATGATTAAAGATATAATAGGAAACTTTATCACACTTTAAAGATTTTTTTTTTTTTCTGTCTCAGAGAAACAACAAATTCTAGCCTTTTCCCTCTAAGGAGTGATGAAAGGATCTATCAACAGTCACAGAAATGTAAAATGCTAGGGTTAATTATTGCTCTGGACACTCCAAAATCTAATGTGAAGACACTTTTATGAAGATAATCTGTTTCAAAATATATCTTAGAAGCCTCTCTATATTCAAACCATTGCACTCTGGCCCTTTAATTACAAGACAGATCAGGAAGAAAAAATTAAATGAACGAAATGACAAACTGATGTTAAAATTTATTCTTGAACTCACTCATTATAAGGTTTGTGTCTGTGCCCTAAAATATCTGCTAAGCCTTACAACAACGTTGATTTTACTAAGTAGATAGCACTATTTACTGTCAGAACATAGCAGGTGTGGTAAGAGAAATATCAATTTTATTAAACAGTATTTACAGCAATGAAACCAATGTGTTTGGATACTTTAAGTATATCTTACAAGGCAAACAAAGGTGACTGATGTTAGTTTGTTCATTGTCCACTCTAGGTGAGAATGTAATGGCGCACGCAGAAAGCTGACACTTCCATTTGTTTTCCTAAGTCATCTGAAACTTCTGTATTTTCTTTCACATACTTTTGTCAAATAAATAAAGAATTAGGCAGAATTATTAAATCAACTTTAGAAGATATAAACTTTACTGTTTAATTAATCTCTCCTTATTTTAATATAATTCTACATAATGAGAAAAATGTATAAATAATTAACCAAAGGAATTTGCACTTTATTCTTGGTAAAGTCTCTTTCAGCTTAAATTAGAAGTATAACAAAGTCCTTCAATGTATTACCTTTCTTTTGATTCACTTTGGAATCTAATTCACACCTTTTTTTACTTGTTATATTTTTATTCAAAAGTCTCTGACCTGGTTTTGCCACCTTCAGATTTTTTTGCCTTTCAGCCCAAACAATGCATGTGATCAGATGAATAACCCTAAAACACAACTCTAATCCTGTCACTCTTCTACTGATAATTCTTCAATGATAGCCGTATCCTAAAATAAAATTCAAATTCCACACACAGCTTGGCATTCATAAGCCTCTGTTTGGTCTGAAACTGCCCTATCAGTAATAACTTCTACTTCCTCCCCTCTCTATGCTTATTCCTCTATCTGACTGGACCCCCCAACCTTTCAAGACTATCTTCATATTTATTTTTCCTACAATGCCTTAATTTATGATTAGATTCAAAGACAACTTGTACATAGTTAGAAGTGGCCTCTCATTTCTCTCCTCAAAACTCTGTTTTGGTGGTAATAAAAAAAGAGTGAAATATCTGAAAAAAATATTTAGGAAGTAAAATTGTCAGGAACTAGACTGATTAGAAAAGGTAAGAGTTTGGGATAACTTCCAGGTTTCTAACTAATTTAATTTGGTAATACTATTAACTGGCAACATACGGAATACAAAGAAAACCACAGGGCGGAGGAGGGTGGAGGTGGGTCACAGACAGAGATGATGAGCTCAATATGAGGTAGGACAGATTTGACGAATCCACAGGACACAGGAGTAGTGGGCAGTTGGCATTATTTTTAGCTCCAGAATAGGCCATACTTAGAAAGTTAGGGCTGGATCATTTAGCATGATTGTAGGGTAAACCCTGAGAGGGAATGAGATCACTCAAAGGACGAATATATTGAGAGGAAAGAATTAAAGACTCATGGAAGACCCTAAATGTCATTAGAGCAAAATGAGAAACTCATGAAAGAGACTAAGAATAAATACTAGTAAGGAAAGAATGTCAAGGAAGATATGGAAGCAGAAAACAAAACAAAATGAAAGCTAAGGAACAATAATTCATTCATTAGGCAATATAGCTTAGATTTATACCAAGATAAAAAACCAGAAAGTGTTTATTAAATTTTTCCATAAAGAGACCATCAGTGTCTTTTTCAAGAGAAGTTTCTGTGGAGTGATGTTATCAAGGCATAGTGCCACTATAAGTGATTGGTACCTGGGAAGTGAAGACCAGGGGTTTGCACTACTCTTTCAAGGAGCTCAGTTAAGAAGGAAAGGATATAGGATGTAACTAAAAAGAGACGGGCAGATTGTTATTTATTAAAAGATATGAAGATATTGGAGAGAAAAAGAAATATATATGACTAATGTAAACCTGTATTTGTTTTTAAAATTGTGTGTGTGTATATACGTATAATACACACATATACATATATATAATTGTATATTCATATTTTATGGGTGCACATTTATACACGTGTATGCTCAGATACATAGATCCATCTTTTGTTATTGTATAGAAACAGTCCAGAAAGATGCACAACAAATTGTTAAGATTTGTAATCTATGGAGCTAGAGACTGGAGGAAATTCTGGTGGGATCTTTATAAATTCTCCCTTTTTTTCTTGTTTCCTATCATTGTAATAAAAATAAACTAAAAGTTTAGCAAGAATAAGATAAGCCTTTTAGGATTAAAAAAGAGGACAAACACCTTAGGAATTTTGAAAACATAAAGAAATCTAGACCTTAGTCCAGGGAGCTCTGCCTTTAGGGAAGTGAGTTCCTAACACCTGTTTCATTTTATTTTTTAAAAAATATTTTATTTATTTATTTGGCTGTGCTGGGTCTTACTTAAGGCACGCAGAATCTTCACTTTGGCATGTGGGATCTAGTTCCCTGACCAAGGATCGAACCCAGCCTATGGTGACCTATGGTGAAATGAATCATAAAGATGTCCATCATTCACTGAAAGAATGAATGAAAGGAGGATGGTACAAGTAATAATTTCTTAATACTTATTATCACCATGCATTTAGGCATCACATTTCCTTTGGTATTAGTAGCTATGGATAAATAGCAAGGAAGAAAGATCTACTAGGATAACCCTAAAGAAGAACATGCCTGACATTTTAGAGTACAAAGTAGTAATGTTAATGTTGTGATTCAGGGCCCATGAGAATCTATTCATTTGTATCATTTAGCTCCTTTTTTCTTTTTTTAACATCTTTATTGGAGTATAATTGCTTTACAATGGTGTGTTAGTTTCTGCTTTTTAACAGTGAATCAGGTATACATATACATATATCCCTATATCTCCTCCCTCTTGCATCTCCCTCCCATACTCCCTATCCCACCCCTCTAGGTGGTCACAAAGCACCAAGCTGATCTCCCTGTGCTATGCAGCTTCTTCCCACTAGCTATTTTACATTTGGTAGTGTATATATGTCCATGCCACTCTCTCACTTCGTCCCAGCTTACCCTTCTCCCTCCCTGTGTCCTCAAGTCCATTCTCTACATCTGTGTCTTTATTCCTGTCCTGCCCCTAGGTTCTTCAGAACCATTTTTTTTTTTTATTCCACATACACGCATTAATATGCACATGTATTAACACATTTTTGTTTTTCTCCTTCTGACTTCACTCTGTATGACAGACTCTAGGTCCATCCACCTAACTACAAATAACTCACTTTCGTTTCTTTTTATGGCTGAGTAATATTCAATTGTGTATATGTGCCACATCTTCTTTACCCATTCATCTGTCGATGAACACTTAGGTTGCTTCCATGTCCTGGCTGTTGTAAATTGAGCTGCAATGAAAATTGTGGTACATGACTCTTCTTGAATTATGGCTTTTTCAGGGTGTATGCCCAGTAGTGGGATTGCTGGGTTGTATGGTAGTTCTATTTTTAGTTTTTGAAGGAACCTCCATGCTGTTCTCCATAGTGGCTGTATCAATTTACATTCCCACCAACAGTGCAAGAGGGTTCCCTTTTCTCCACACCCTCTCCAGCATTTATTGTTTCTAGATTTTCTGATGATGGCCATTCTGGTGTGACGTGATACCTCATTGTAGTTTTGATTTGCATTTCTCTAATGATTAGTGATGTTGAGCATCCTTTCATGTATTTGTTGGTCAGCTGTATATCTTCTTTGGAGAAATGTCTATTTAGGTCTTCTGCCCATTTTTGGATTGGGTTGTTTTTTTGGTATTGATTAGCTCCTTTTTAAAAATGAATTTAACTAGCATTATATTTTTAAAAGAATATGTAACAGACTACTTGAGATTTTAATTTCTTTTTTTAACAGTTTAATGTTACTAGCACAGACCTTTCTTCATCTTTAACTTTTTGTCCATTGCTATGTCTGGATGGACCTAATTTACCTTCATTCTACTTTTTACACATAAACCAGGCTACCTTTACATTTGAGATCATGACATAGTCAATGTAATGGTCATATCCTTAGAAAGGATTTGTGATTTTAAGCATTATTCTTCTTATAAGAAATTATTCAAAAATAGATTCAATATTTAAGAGTAAAAAAGAACTTTCAAAATGTAAAAATTCCTCACAGTTCAGTTTGCAATTTTGGTTTTAGATTTCAGTTCTCCATGAATAATATGTTAAAGTCCCTTGAGCTATACATAAGAAAGAGCAATATATCAAAGACATAAATATGAATAGTGTAAAATATAAACTAATGAAAATTGTGAGCAAAATCACATTTGGAGTTAATAAAGACCAAGAGCAAGTCTTTATTCAGTGTTAACAAAAAAAGCAAAGAAAATGTCAGCCCCACTGATCCCTGGATGAATACATTCAACATATTGCTGACTCTCTTATACACTCTAGTAATTCTGCTATCCTTATATACTAATTAGCAGTAATTATCGAATTGTAGTTCATAGAAGTCTTAAAAATGATAATGTTAGATACTGGGATGTCATTAGCCCCTTTTCAACATATTTATTGCACCTTTTATAGCTAGACACGAAAGAGGTAAGGAAAGGTTTTTAAATGTTTTTAAATTTTCAAAAATTTCAAGAATACTAATATCATCTTTAACTGAAATTCTTCCTATTCATTCCTTCAAAATACTGGATTTTTCCCAGGCCTCATTAAAACGGTAGGTGATTTTCAATGGGGAATATACCACATTATCAATTTTTATCTATATTTATTATAAATAACATATACATATATAACTAAATAACAGTTTTACTTTCCACTAATTCAAATTACTAGTTCCTTTTATTAAAAAGAATACAGAAATTATATTTCCACACTGACTTAACACGCAAATAGTTTGCTTAGTTTTTACTCATCAAAATCACTAACTGGAATTATTATTCCTTCTTGGATCTGTCTTCCCTGAATCTATCTTTCTACGAGACACCTGACCTCACCTCTGTATTTTAAAATCTTGGCTGAAGACAGAAAAGATACCCTTGAAACATAAAAGCCATTTTAGAGGCAGCAGGAGTGTGGACATTATTGAAGGTCATACTGTCACTGAAATGAGCTTCTACTTCCTTTTAAAAATGATATTCAGTGTCTTGAATACGACTATTGTTTTTTACTACAAAGTAAGAAAGCACCCACATTTCCATGTTTTGACTCCTGCTATTCTAATTTAATTGATAGAGAGAGGGGGGGAAATTAAGATTTTTTTCTAATCTGATTCAGCCCCAATCACTTTCCATGTTAATAAGCCTAGACTAGAAAATATGTGTGTGTTTGTATGTGGGTGTGTTTGTGTGTGTGTATTCATTTATGCTATTATAGAATGGTCAGACTCATGAGAAGTACTTGCTGCCATGTTTTTGATGACTGTATTCGAATAATGGATGACAGGGCTTAATGAAAACATTCTTGATATAATAGCAACCCCAGCTGTCACTGCTTTAGGGCAAGAGTCCTGTAGGGGTAGAAACCTAGTGATCGGTAGATACCACAAAGGAGATTAGATTTAGGAGAGATCAATAGAACAATTCTGTTCCACAAATTTTATTATTATCTTTCCACCAGCTGAGCTGAAATGTAGGCTCTGACTGATTCATTATATTACTGTGTCTTCAAACGTATGTCACTAGACAGAGTGTGTAATGCATATAGAGGGCCTTGACCTTAATCACTATAACCACCTAAGTAAATTCCATATATATTGTTTTCTTTAACATCAAGGTTTATTCTGTGTAAAACTGTCACTTGTGTTACAATTCCTTTACGGTTTAATTCACATCAAATAGGAGATAGTAAATAGTAGCCACTCAGCTTTTAATTTTACCAGTGAAGTCGTACTTCTGAAAAAGAATTGGATAGTGTTGAATATTGTGAAAGCTAGAGTGTATATGAGTCTTTATCAAGTTGAAAGATTTTCCTCTATTCCTAGTTTACTGAACTTTAAATATTCTTAGTATGATTTAGAATACAGTCCCTTATCAGATGTGTCTTTTGCAAACATTTTCTCCCAATCTGTGCTTGTCTCCTCATTTTCTTTACATTGTCTTTTGTAGAGAAGTTTTTAATTTTCATAAAATTCAGTTCATCAATTATTTCTTTCATGGACCATGTCTTTGGTGTTGTATCTAAAAAGTCATTGCCACACCCAATGTCATCGATTTTTTTTCTTATATTATTTTCTAGGAATGTTATAGCTTTGTATTTTACTCTAAGTCTGTGATTCATTTGAGATATTCAAAGATTTTAGTTACTGATTCATTGTTACTAACTCAATGCTATTCCTATCACCATTTTAGTCATTTCAGGACACTCATAAATGACCCTAACATAAAATGATGAAGCATAATTTTTCTTCTCTTGCAGTGATCTTGTCTTCACACATATCTCATATGTCCATTCTCTATCATCATACAAAAGAGTTTGTCATGGCTAATAACTGTGACACCACTAAAATCTCAGTTTCAAGCATCTCAAATCACCACTTCTTTTCTTTTCAGCAGATATCCAATACCTCCATATCAGGACTATTTTGACCCTACTGGGACCCATAATCTATTGACCACTTTTTCAGTGTCTCTTAAAGACTTAAGGAAACTTTTTTCATATATCCTAAAATATCAGGGCTTCCCTGGTGGCGCAGTATATATATATATATATCCTAAAATATCTTGCATCTTTCTTGGTTCATTTTAAGTACCTGACTAAATGAAAAACATTATTAATTCTAACTTTATTTTCCCAGCTTATTTACCTCTGCAGCTGAATGTGGACAGACAACCAAAACCATGCTGATTGGCCCATTAACTTTGCCTACTGAAAAAAAAAAAAAAATCCCTTCTACCCCCCCTTAAGCTAGGATCCTTTTTTTTTTTTTTTTATTGCGGTACGCAGGCCTCTCACTGTTGTGGCCTCTCCTGTTGCGGAGCACAGGTTCCGGACGCGCAGGCTCAGCGGCCGTGGCTCACAGGCCTAGCCGCTCCGTGGCATGTGGGATCTTCCCGGACCAGGGCACGAACCCGTGTCCCCTGCGTCAGCAGGCTGACTCTCAACCAGTGAGCCACCAGGGAAGCCCTAGGATCCTATTTATCTACTTCTCTTATATGAAAAATTCTCAGAAGAGTTATTAGTCATCACTGTCTTAATTTTTTACATTCCTTTTTGAATCTCCAATCAGGTTTTTGCAACATCCCTATTTTCCCCTCTCCCACACAAGTAGACACCACCCCCACCACACCCACTGTAAACATCTCTAATGGTTCAATGACCTACAGGGTGCTAAATCCAATGGTAAAGCCTCAGTCCTCCTCTTTTAGAATAAAATCCTTACAAAATAGCCTAAAACTGGCTACTTTAATCTGGTTTATTATAAATTTTCTAATCTCATTGTCTATTACTCCTACTACTCTTCTAACCCTCTTCAGCCAGGCTTCTTACTGTTCTTCAAATCCATCAAGCATTCTCCCACACCAGAACATTGGCACTTGATGTCCCTCTGCCCCCAGCATTTCTCCTCTTATCTTCTTCCCCCCCAGAGGCTGTGCCAATTTGCTTTTCAACAAGCTATGTCGTTGGATAAACAAAACTTCTTACTTTTCACGTAGCCACATTTGCAGTCCTTTCACCTATAATTAGGATTTTAGTTTCCTGTATATAAAGTCTTTCTCTGCCCCAAGGTTATAAAGATTCCCTCATGCTTTACCTTCTAAAATCTCTATTATTTCACATTTAGTTTTACAAGCCATCTTGATTTAATTGTGGTATAAGCTATGAGTTAGGGTCAAGTTTTCATCAACTTGAATTTCTAATTGTCCCAGTATCATTTACTGGAAATATCATTTTTTCTAGTATTCTTCATTTCCACCTTTGATATTAGCTAATAATCCTAATATGCATGGTTCCACTTCTGAATACTCCACAGTTCTCAAAAGCTGCAACATTCATTTTAGACTGGAAAATTATTTATTTCGAGAGAATTGTGTGTGAATTTTAGGATGTTTAGCAGCATTTCTGGCCTTTACCCATTAGATCCCAGCCAATCTACCCACTCTTCCTCCCATCCTCCAACCCAGACATTCAAAATGTTTTCACACATTGCAAAATGTCCTAGAGGGTCAAAACTGCACATAGTTGAGAACCACTGCTTCCTGATGTTTATGTTTTCTACCTTGGCCAAATCAATTCTGTCATAATAACTGTCAATTTATAATAAATTTTACTATCTAGTAGAGCCAAGGTTCTCATCCTGTTCTTCAAGTGTGTCTTGACAATTCTTGCCATGTTGAATTTCATGTACTTTTTAGCATCAAACATCATATAACACAAACATATTTTAAATTGTGCTAAATATACAAAATAATTTGGGATAAAAGCATCTGTAAACAACATTAAGTCTGTCAAATCATGAATATTGTATATTCTTTTATTTACCTAATTCTTATACAGTTCCCTTTAGTACCCATCCATAAGTTTATGGATAAAAGTCTTGTAAATTTTTGTTATATTTATTTCTAATATTTGGTATTTAAATATTACTTAAATGTTACTTTTAATTTTGTTTTCAAAACATTTGTGGCTGGAATATAACAATGTAACTTTTTTATATTGGCATTGTGCTTAGTAACATGCTAAACTCTCTTATTGAGTCTAAAAAAGTCAGCTGGGGATAGCTTTTTAAATTTTCTAAATACACAATTGTGTTGTCCACAATTCAGTTTATTCCTTACTCTTCATTTTTTATACATTTGTTCATTTTTTTTCTTTGCCAGACTATACTGGCTAAGACACTATAGTGCAGCATGAACTAGAAATGGTGATCGTTTCTCAGTCTCGAACTTTTCCAAACTTCATTATTAAGTATTATGCGTATTGTCAACTCATTAGATCAAAGTGTCACTCTACTCCTAATATACTAAAAACTGATTATCATAAATTGATATTAAATTTGATTACGATTTTTTCTTCAACCATTGAGATAATCATATAATTTTCTCTTTTAGATTGTTAATGTGGTTAAGGACAATGATAATCTAAGTTATTTAATTAAGGAAGAACAATTTACATCAGATAAAATGTTCAGATACTAAGTGGGCAATTTGATGAATTTTAATACATGTATACACCCCTGAAACTAATGTCCCAATCAAGATACACTTACAGTACCTAGGAAAGTTCTTAATTCCCCACTTCTGGTCAACCACCAGGTCCCTCTTCCTTAGGCAACTACTGTTCTGACTTCTATAACCATAGATTTGCCTATACTTGCATGCCAGATAGAATTTTATAATATGATATTTTTGAGATTATCTATCTTGTTTGTATCGGTAGTTTGTTCTTTTTTTATTGCTGAGAAGTATTCTATTTTATGAATATACCACAATTTGCTAACTTTTTTGTCTTTTGATGGATACTTGGCATGTTTCAGTTTGGGACTATTAGAATTAATTAAGGCTGCTATGAACATTCAGGTGCAAGTCTTTGTGGACAGATGCTTTGTTGTTTTTGTCTCTTGGGAAGTACCTATGAATAGAAATGCTGGGTCATGCAGTATTATGTTGAACTGTACAAGAAACTAAGTTTTCTAAATATAATAGTATTATTTTACAGTATGTTTTGCAATATATGAGAGTTGCAGTCCTTCCACATCCTTGCCAATATTTGCGGTTGTCACTTTTTAATCTTAGACAATCTAGTAGGTATGAAGTCATATCTTTTGTTGATTTTAATTTGTACTCTCTTGATAACTAATGATGCTGAACTTTTCATGTGTGTATTGGCCATTGGAATATATATATATCTTTTGAGAACTGTCAGTGTCTTTGGTCATTTTAAAATTGAGTTGTTTCTCTCTATATGACTGATTTGTAGGTACACTTCATATATTCTAAACTCAAGTCCTTTCAGAATTATATATATTGCAACACTTTTCTCTCAACCTGGAACTTGTTATTTCACTTTTTGAATAGTGTATATTTATGAGAAGTTAGGTTAATTTTGATGAAGTCCAAAAAATCCAAATTTCCTTTTATGTTTCATAATTTGTGTATCCTCTCAATAAATATTTTATAAATCCTAGATTATACAGATATTCTTTGGGCTTTAAACCTTTAGCCTCTACTTTTTTTTTCTGGAGGGACTTTTTTTTTAATTTAATTTTATTTATTTTTTTATACAGCAGGTTCTTATTAGTCATCAATTTTATACACATCAGTGTATACATGTCAATCCCAATTGCCCAATTCATCACACCACCATCCCCACCCCCTGTGGCTTTCCCCCATTGGTGTCCATATGTTTGTTCTCTACATCTGTGTCTCAACTTCTGCCCTGCAAACCGGTTCATCTGTACCATTTTTCTAGGTTCCACATACATGTGTTAATATACGACAGTTGTTTTTCTCTTTCTGGCTTACTTCACTCTGTATGACAGTCTCTAGATCCATCCACATCTCAACAAATGACCCAATTTCGTTCCTTTTTATGGCTGAGTAATATTCCATTGTATATATGTACCACAGCTTCTTTATCCATTCGTCTGTCGATGGGCATTTAGGTTACCTCCATGATCTGGCTATTGTAAAGAGTGCTGCAATGAACATTAGGGTGCATGTGTCTTTTTGAATTATGGTCTCCTCTGGGTATATGCCCAGTAGTGGGATTGCTGGGTCATATGGTAGCTCTATTTTTAGTTTTTTAAGGAACCTCCATACTGTTCTCCATAATGGCTGTACGAATTTACATTCCCACCAACGGTGTAGGCAGGTCTCCATTAACAAAATAAAGAATGAAAACCATATGATCATCTCAATAGATGCAGAAAAAGCTTTTGATAAAATTCAACATCCATATATGACAAAAATGCTCCAGAAAGTAGGCACAGAGGGAACACACCTCAACATAATGAAGGCCATATATAACAAACCTACAGCTAACATCATACTCAATGGTGAAAAACTGAAAACATTCCATCTAAGATAAGGAACAAGACAAGAATGCCCATTCTTGCCACTTTTATTCAACACAGTTTTGAAGTCATAGCCACAGAAACAAGAGAAGAAAAGGAAATAAAAGGAATCCAAATTGGAAAGGAAGAAGTAAAACTGTCACTGTTTGCAAATGACATGACACTGTACATAGAAAATCCTAAAGATGCCACCAGAAAATTACTAGATCTCATCAATGAATTTGGTAAAGCTGTAGAATACAAAATACACAGAAATCTGTGGTATTTCTATACACCAACAGTGAAATATCAAAAAGAGAAATTAAGGAGACAATCCCATTTACCATCACATCAAAAGGAATAAAATACCTAGAAATAAACCTATCTAAGGAGGCAAAATACCTGTACTCCAAAAACAATAAGATGAAAGAAATTGAAGACCACACAAACACAGGGAAAGATATACCATCTTCTTGGATTGGAAGAATCAATATTGTTAAAATGACCATACTATGCAAGGCAATCTACAGATTCAATGAAATTCCTTTGAAATTACCTATGCTATTTTTCACAGAACAGGAACCAAAAAAATTTAAACTTGTATGGAAACAAAAACGATCCCCAAAAAGCCAAAACAATATTGAGAAAGAAAAACAGAGCTGGAAGAATCTTGTTCCCTTACTTAAGACTATACTACAAAGCTACAGTAATCAAAACAGTATGATACTGGCATAAAAACAGACACATAGAAAAATGGAAGAGGATAGAGAGCCCAGAAATAAACCCATCCACTTATGGTCAATTAATCTGTGACAAAGAAGGCAAGAATATACAACAGAGAAAAGACATCCTCTTCAATAAGTGGTGCTGGGAAATCTGGACAACTACATGTAAAAACATGAAATTTAGAACATTCTCTAACACCATATACAAAAATCAACTCAAAATGGATTAGAGCTCTAAGTGTAAGACTGGATACTATAAAACTCCTAGAGGAAAACACAGGCAGAATACTCTTTGATATAAATCACAGCCATATGCTTTTGGATCTGTCCCCTAGAGAAATGGAAGCAAAAGCAAAAATAAACAAATGGGACCTCATTAAACTTAAAAGTTTTGCATAGTGGGCTTCCCTGGTGGCGCAGTGGTTGAGAGTCCACCTGCCGGTGCAGGGGACACGGGTTCATACCCGGGTCTGGGAAGGTCCCACATGCCGCGGAGTGGCTGGGCCTGTGAGCCATGGCCGCTAAGCCTGCACATCCGAAGCCTGTGCTCCACAATGGGAGAGGCCACAGCAGTGAGAGGCCTGTGTACCGCAAAAAAAAAAAAAAAGTTTTGCATAGCAAAAGAAACCATAAACAAAATGAAAAGACAACCTATGGAATGGGAGGAAATATGTGCAAATGATGTGACTGACAACGGATTAATCTACAAAATATACAACAGCTCATACAGCTCAATACCAAAAAAACCAACAACCCAATCAAAAAATGGGCAGATCTAAATAGATACTTCTCCAAAGAAGACATACAGATGGCCAACAGATACGTGAAAAGGTGCTCAACATCGCTAATTATTAAAGAAACATAAATCAAAACTACAATTAGTTATCACCTTACACACATCAGAATAGCAGTCATCAAACTCTACAATAAATGCTGGACAGGGTGTGGAGAAAAGGAAACCCACCATTTTGAATTTTAATGCAACAAAAATGCAATTTGATTGGACTAAAGAGTGAATCGTTTATACTGAAAAGTTTCAGTGACAGTAATGCATTAGTGACTGGGGATAATAGAGGCAAAAGCATCAGCTGCACTGCAGGGGTTTAGCTTTCCCATGTTTTGCCAAGTTTTAAACATAGACTGCATCATTATATACTGATGATATAATTATGAATACAGATGTATATTTATTTTAGAAAAAAATTTCAAACCATCTCATGTATAGTATGACAGCACCAAAATATAGACATTTTCTAACTTCTTGAATCATAACAGTAATCGGAATATCTTTATGAATGTGTACTCAGTTCTGGAGATATTCTTGAGCGTCAAAGACTCATTATAATATGGCTCTTTGGGCAAAAGCATCATTTCAACATCAGTATGGTGACGTAACAAAGGTTAGACAGTTGTTGTTGTTCACAAAAATGTACTTAAATAGGTTTGAAAATAAAAAATTGATATTCTGCAAGGAATTCAGACACTTGAAATTTCAATCACATAGAATAACTTTTAAACAATAATTGATACCCAAAGCAATCTATAGATTCAATGCAATCCCTACCAAACTACCACGGGCATTTTTCACAGAACTAGAACAAAAAATTTCACAATTTGTATGGAAACAGAAAAGACCCCAAATTGCCAAAGCAATCTTGAGAACGAAAAACGGAGCTGGAGGAATCAGGCTCCCTGACTTCAGACTATACTATAAAGCTACAGTAATCAAGACAGTATGGTACTGGCACAAAAACAGAAATATAGATCAATGGAACAGAATAGAAAGCATTGGGTGCTTTGTGACCACCTGGAGGGGTAGGATAGGGAGGGTGGGAGGGAGGGATATGCAAGAGGGAAGAGATATGGGAACATATGTATATGTATAACTGATTCACTTTGTTATAAAGCAGAAACTAACACACCATTGTAAAGCAATTATACCCCAATAAAGATGTTAAAAATAAATTAATTAAATAAAATGTTCCACTAAAAATAGAAAAAATTTAAAAAATAATTGGAACAGTTCAGTCATGGCTTTCTTTTGTTGAGAATATATATTTTATACATTTAATTTTACCATGATAATTGAAAGGGCATACTTTGTTTTTGAGGCAACTATATAAAATATTGCACAAGTCTTCATTTAAGTAATTAAGAGGGACCTTAATAAAGTGCCCTTAGAAGTAGTATTAAAATTTATTCTCTCACAGAGTTTTCTTTTTCCATCTAGCTCAGATATCTGTGGCATTTGTTAACTAAAGTTACTTAAATTTTTATGAATCTCTTCTCTTCAATTTATCTTATTCTTATCAGAACATTATGAAATATTACACTCTATTGTAAATCCTTGAAAATAGAAGATTCATACACCATTAAAAATTCCAGTGAAAATTAGAATTCCAACTGAACCTCCCTGTCTTTAACTGTCCCCCCCCCAAAAAAATAATAATTGTTTGAAAATTTTTTCTAACAAACATCATCAATAGTTAACCAAGTTTACTCAAAATGTTGAATGAGGGGCTTCCCTGGTGGAGCAGTGGTTGAGAGTCCGCCTGCAGATGCAGGGGACACACAGGTTCGTGCCCCGGTCCGGGAAGATCCCACATGCCGTGGAGCAGCTGGGCCCATGAGCCATGGCCACTGAGCCTGCACGTCCGGAGCCTGTGCTCTGCAATGGGAGAGGCCATAACAGTGAGAGGCCCGTGTACCGCCAAAAAAAAAAAATGTTGAGTGAGGTTAGCCAAAACTAGTTCTCTCCAGTCCATGGCAGCAAATATGAGCTTTTTAAGAACAACATTCACAATACCAAAGGACTGTTTATATATATATACACATATATATATACATATATATATATATGAGGCTATTGTATTTCTAAGCTACTTTTACCTTGTCCCATATATCTGTATCATAAAACTGCTGTAGCTCAAGAGGCCCTCCCAATAAAGATGTGGTACATATATACAGTGGAATATTACTCAGCCATAAAAAGGAACGAAACTGGGTCATTTGTAGAGACGTGGATGGACCTAGAGATGGTCATACAGAGTGAAGTAAGTAAGAAAGAGAAAAACAAGTATCATATATTAACGCATATATGTGGAATCTAGAAAAATGGTACAGATGAGCTGGTTTGCAAGGCAGAAAGAGAAACGCAGATGTAGAGAAGCGGGGGTGGTGGTGGTGGTGGGATGAATTGGGAGATTGGGATTGACATGTATACACTAATATGTGTAAAATAGATAACTAATAAGAACCTGCTGTATAAAAAATAAACAAAAGACCAATAAAATATCGTTTGATCAAAACAAAAAAGAGGCCCTCACCAAAATAAACCAACAACAAAAACTACAATGATTGTTCCACCAGTTCATAGTAGCACCTGCTAAATATGACACTGAAAATCCGTTTGCTAGAATTAGGAAAGATCATGCAGTAATACATATACACATCACATTGTGTTATGCCAAAAATAATGTAGCAGTAATGCCAAGAGTTGCCAATGCCAATTTTATTTCTCTGATTGTACAAACCTGAGTTCTCAACCCTACCATTCACTTATACTCCCTCAGCGAAAATCTGAGTGAAATTTCTACTTTATATTTACAAGTTAATGAAAATATTTCCCTCTTCCCACCCAACTGTCTTTTAGCCAGTTACCCACATTTCAGATCATAGTCCACTTATTCATCCACTCCTATCTGGACTTAGCCTCCAGAATTAACAGTCCCTGCCATTTGACATTAATTAGCTTAACTTCTTGGACCTTAATTGAGTCCATCATTTCTGCCTTTCAAAGTTTCCTCACTTTCCTGGTTTTCTTACTACCACTGTCTTGTCTTCAGTGGTATCTACATGTTCTTCTTATGTTAACTATTATTAAAATATTAGTATTCCTTGATGTTTACTCTAAGCTCTTCTTCCTCAAATAAATTCAGTCATGTGAGTCTACTGGCTTTTATGGCTTTAATTATAAGCTGTATGCTGTGGACTCACACATCTTTATCTCTATACTGGCTCCACATGTATAGCTGCCTGCTTTTCATTTCTCCTGGATGTTTTAGAGATACTTCAAATTCAACATGTTCAAAATTGAATTAAGATTTCCCCCTGAAACAATGTTATTTATCTCAAGCTATATCCATTTGCCCAAGTCAGAAGCCTGTGAATTAAGCCTCACTTTTCATTTCTTATAAACACTCATCAAGGACAAGCACTCTTTAATAATCCACTTTTTTACATACACGTAGCTACCTCCAATCATTTCTCCTCTGTACTCTTTAAAAAAAACTCTATATACACTACCAAATGTAAAATAGATAGCTAGTGGGAAGTAGCCGCATAGCAGAGGGAGATCCGCTCAGTGCTTTGTGTCCACCTAGAGAGGTGGGATAGGGAGGGTGGGAGGGAGATGCAAGAGAGTGGAGATATGGGGATATATGTATATGTATAGCTGATTCACTTTGTTATACAGCAGAAACTAACACACCATTGTAAAGCAATTATACTCCAATAAAGATGTTAAAAATAAATAAATAAAAATTGGATCTCACACACACAAAAAAACTCTAAATAATTTTAATATATTTAAAAGATGACTGTTATTATATCACCAGATGCCTCCTATACTTTATTATTCTTTGTTTTTTAACAGCTTTATTGAAATATCATTGTCACAAAAATTGTACATATTTAAGGTGTACAACTTGATGTTTTTATCTTGGTATATATTTTTTTTTTTTTCAGTACGCGGGCCTCTCACTGTTGTGGCCTCTCCCATTGCGGAGCACAGGCTCCGGATGCGCAGGCTCAGCGGCCATGGCTCTGCGGCATGTTGGATCTTCCTGGACCGGGGCACGAACCCGTGTCCCCTGCATCGGCAGGCGGACTCTCAACCACTGTGCCACCAGGGAAGCCCCTGATGTTTTTATATAGGTATACATTATCAATTACCACAGTCAGGCTAATTAATATATCCATTACTTCTACATAGTTATTATCATGTATGTATAAGTATATAGTGAGATTTAATTTAAAATCTATCCTCTTAGAAAATTACAAATATACATTATTGTTAACTAATCACTATGCTGTACATTGGACCTCCAGAAATTGTTCATCATGCATAACTGAAAATGTGTACCCTTTGATGTACACCACCCCATTTCCCACAGCCCCTGGCAACCATCATCCTATTCTGCTTATATGAGTTTAACTTTATTAGATTCCATATATAAGTGAGATTATGCAGTATTTCTCTTTCTGTTTCTGGCATATTTTACTTAGCATAACATCCAACAGCATCAACCATGTTACCAAGTGGCAAGATTCTTTCTTTTTTAAGACAGAATATTCCACGGTGTGTGTGTGTGTGTGTGTGTGTGTGTGTGTGTGTGTGTGTGTATACACCCCACATTTTCTTTATCCATTCAGCCATCAAAGGACATTTAGGTTGCTTCCATATCTTAGCTATTGGGAATAATACTGCAATGAACATGGGAGTTTCAGATATCATTTTGCAATCCTGATTTCAATTTGCTTGGATATATACCCAGCAATGAGATTGCTGGATCATATGTTAGTTCCACTTCTATTTTTTTGAGGAGCTTCCATACTATTTTCCATATGGTTGTACTAATTTACATTCCCACCAGTAGTGTACAAGTGTTTACTTTTCTCCACATCCTGCAAACACTTGTTAACTTCTGTCTTTTTATAATAAACATCCATAACAGGTATGAGTTGATATCTCATTGTGATTTTGATTTACACTTCCTTGATGATTAGGGATGTTGAAGAACACCTTTTCATATATCTGCTAGCCATTTAAATTTCTTCTTTTGAGAAGTGTCTACTTAGGGATTTTGCCCATTTTTAATCAGGTTATTTGTATTTGAGGTATTAAACTGTATGACTTACATATTTTGGATATTAACACACTTATCAGGTATGTTATTTGCAAATATCCTTTCACATTACATAGATTGCCTTTTATTTTATTGTTTCCTTTGCTGTGCAGAAGCCTTTTAATTTGATGTAGTCTTACTCGTCTATTTTTACTTTTGTTTCCTGTGCTTTTTGTGTCATATCCAAAAAAATGTTGGTAAGACCAATATCAAGAAGGATTTTCCCTATGCTTTCTTCTAGCAGGTTTACAGTTTCAGGTCTCACATTTAAGTCTTTAATCCATTTCAAATTGATTTTTGAGTATGGTGTGAGATTGGGTTTCAATTTTATTCTTTTGCATGTGGATATCCTGTTTTCTCAACACCATTTACTGAAGAGACTATTCTTTCCCCATTGTGTTTCTAGGTACCCTTGTTGAAGATCAGTTGACCATAAATTCCTGGCTTTATTTCTGGATTCTCTATTCTGTTCCACTGATCTATATTTCTGTTTTTATGTCAGTATCACACTGTTGATTACTATAGCTTTGTTATATAATTTGAAATCAGGAAGTATGATGCTTAGATTGCTTAGCTATTTGGCATCTTCTGTGGTTCCATATAAATTTTAAGATTGGTTTTCTTTCTGTAAAAAAAATGTCATTGGAATTTTGATACAGATTTCATTGGATTTGTAGATTGAATTTGGCAGTTTAAGCATTTTAACAATATATAATTTTTCCAATTCGTGAATATGAATGTCTTCCAATTTATATGTGCTTTTTAAATTTCCTCATCAATATTTTCTAATTTTCACTGTATAAATCTTTTACCTCTTTGGTTAATGCCGAAGTATTTCATTCTTTTTGTTGCTAATGTACATGGGATTATTTTCATAATTTCCATTTTAGATACTTCATTGTTAATACAGAAATGCCAATGATTTTTGTATACTGATTTTGTGTCCTGCAACTTTACTGAATTCCTTTATTAGTTCTATTGTTTTGTGGAGTCTTTAGAGTTTTCTACATGTATGGTCATACCATCTGTAAACAGAGATAATTTTACTTCTTCTCTTTAGATTTGGTTGCCTCTATAGATTTGGATGCCTTTTATTTCTTTTTCTTGCCTGACTCCTCTGGCTAGGACTTCCAATACTATGCTGAATAGCAGTGATTAGAGTGAGCATACTTATTTTGTTCCATATCTTAGAGGAAAAGCTTTCATATTTTTCCCACTGATTATGATTTAAGCTGTGTGTTTTTCATAAATGGTCTTTATCATGTTGAAGTTCCTTTCATACACAATCTGTTGCAAATTTTTATCATGAAAGGATGCTGAATTTTGACAAATGCTTTTTCTTTATTTATTAAGATGATCATGTGGTTTTTGTCTTTCATTCTGTTAATGTGATATATCACACTGATTTATTTTCATATGTTGAACCATCCTTGCATCCCAGGGATAATACCATTTGGTTGTGGTGTTTAATACTTTTTACTCACTTCTGAATTTGCTGTGCTAGGATTTCTGTTGAAGATTTTTGCATCTCTGTGCACAGGGATACTGTTTTGTAACTTCATTTTCTTGTGTTGTCGCTGACTGGTTTTCAGAAGTAGGGTGATGCCAGCATCGTAAAATGAATTTGGAAATGTTCACTCTTCTGTTTTTTTGGAAGAGATTAAGAAGGTTGGCATCAATTCTTATGTGAATGTTTGGTAGAATTCACCCATGAAGTCATGGTCCTGGGCTTTTCTTAGTTGCAAAGTTTTTTATTACTGATTGATTATTTCATTCTTGGAGTAGCTTGCACACAGCTTGCAGAAGCCAGGGTAGCCAATGACAATCTATCTTCCAAATACCAGAAGTCTTTGTTCTGATCACTGATTGCTAATTCAGATCATGGAGTTGCAGGCATAGAAGTGGACAGCCATTGTTGCAAGCCCCTCCCTCTCTGCCTAAAGCAACTACCAGGGAATTTAAAGAAACAACCTTCTCTTTCCCCCTTCATTTTTCTCTTTTTTCCTTATGGGACCATACATTTAAGACTAGGACATCCAAATAGAACCACATATATGGGAAAATTTTAAAAGTCACCATGAACATGCAAGCTCATAAAAGACCTCAAAAGGCCTGTGGTATATACTTCAGGTCTTTTTCAGAAACACCCTACAATTCAAAAGCAAAAATCAGCAAACCCTGACAAGGGGTGGAATCTGATCTTGAGTTATCACATTATGAGATTCAAATGTTCAGTGTCAACAACAAAAAAGTCACACACATACAAAGAAACAAGAAAGTAGTGCTCCTTCAAAGGAAGAACAAGAGAGAGAGAGAGAGAGAGCCACTGTCCCTAAGTAAGACCATATAATGAGATTACTAGACGAATATTTAAAAGAACTGTATAAAGATGCTCAAAGGCCTAAAAGAAAATGTGGAGAAAGTCAGGAAACAATATATTAATAAAGTATAAATATCATAAAAATATAAAACACATAAAAACAAACGAAAAAGAAATTCTGGCGCTGAAAAGTACAATACTCTTAAGTTAAAAATTTGCTGGAGGAATTCAAAAAGTAGATTTGAGCAGGCAAAAGAATGAATCAGTGAACTTGAAGACAATTAAATTATCAAGTCTGAGCAAAAGAAGAAAAAAGCTTAAAGGAAAGTAAACAGAGCCTAAAGGACCTTTGGCATACTATCAAGTGGACCAACACATGCATTGTGGGAGTCCCAAAAGGAGAAAAGAGAGAGTAAAGGGCAAAGAGATAATCTGAAGAAATAATGGTCCCAAACTTCCCAAATCTGAAAAGACATGAATATAAACATCCAAGAAGCTCAACAAACCCTAAGCAGGATAAACTCAAAGAAACCCACACCAAGTCACACTTTAATCCAACTGTGGAAAGCCAATGACAAAGAGATAATCTTAAAAGCAACAAGGGAAAAGCATCTCATCAACAAACAAGGGATCCCCTATAAGATATTCAGCATATTTCTCAACAGAAACTTTGGAGATCAGATGGCAGTGGGTTGATATGTTCGAAGTGCTGAAGCGGGAAAAAACTGTCAACCAAAAATCCTATATCTGGCAAAGCTGTCCTTCAAAAATTAAGAAAAAATTGAGATATTCTTAGAAAACCAAAACTGAGGGAGTTAATTACCACTGTACCTGTCATGCAAGAAATGCTGAAGGGAGGCCTTCAAGTTGAAATGAAAGTTAACTAAACTAAACTAAAGGTAACTTAAAGCTGTATGAAAAAATAGAGATATCTGGTAAAGGAAAGTATATGAACAATTACAAAAACTAGTATTATTGTAACTTTGATTTGTAATTCCACTGTTTGTTTTCTCCATGATTTAAGAAAATAATGCATAAAGCAATTATAACTCTATGTCTTTATTTACAAAATACATAAAGATGCAATTTTGTGACATCAATAATTGAAAGGAGGTGGGGATGGAGGTATACAGAAGCAGAGTTTTTGTATGTTATTGAAGTTAAGCTGGTATAAATTCCAATTAGTATGTTATAACTTTAGGATGCTAAATGTAATACCTATGGCAACCACAAAGAAAACAGCTATAGAATATACACAAAAGAAAATGAAAAGAGAATTAAAACATTTGGTTACAAAAACTCAACTGAACACAAAAGAAGACAGTAATGCAGGAAATAAGGGACAAAAAGTCTATAATGTACGTAGAAAAAAGTAGCAAATTGAAAGAAGTCCCTCCTTATCAGTAATTATTTTAAATGTAAATAGTTTAAACACTCCAATCAAAAGATAGAGATCAGAAGAATAA
The DNA here is from genome assembly GCF_003031525.2 of Neophocaena asiaeorientalis asiaeorientalis. Lineage (NCBI taxonomy): Eukaryota > Metazoa > Chordata > Mammalia > Artiodactyla > Phocoenidae > Neophocaena > Neophocaena asiaeorientalis. The sequence goes on from NW_020185317.1 coordinate 3,429,941, forward strand.
ATAAAAAGCAAATGATCCAACTATCTGCTGTGTACAAGAGAATCATTTTAGAGCCAAGAACACAAATGGGTTAAAGGATGGATACTCCATGCAAATAGTAAACAAAAGAAAGCAGGGATAGCTACACTAATATCAGGCAAAATAGACTTTAAATCAAAAAAAAAAAAGGATTACAAGAGACAAAGAAGGAGATTATATATTAGTAAAAGGTTCAATACAGGAGGAAGACAATTATAAACATTTAGGTATCTAATAACAGACCAACAAAATCTATGAAGCAGGAATTGACAGAATTGAAGGAAGAAGTAGATAGCTGTACAACAATAATAGAAGACTTTAATGAACCACTATCCATAGTACAACCAAGCATAAGATAAGTAAATAAATAGAAGACATGAAAACACAATTAACTAATAGACATATACAAACTCTAACAGACATATACAGAATATTCTACCCAATAACAACAGAATATACATTCTTCCCAAACATACATGTGACATTCTCCACGATAAATGTGAGGAAACTGGAAGGAACACTTATGCACTGCTGGCACGAATCTAAAATGGTGCAGCTACTATGGAAAACAGTATGGCAGTTGCTTGAAAATCGAAAATAAAATTACTGTATTATCCAGCAATTCCACTCCTGGGTGGAATTCTTTTTTTATCAAAAGAAGCAAAAGCAGGGACATGAACAGATATTTGTACACCATGTTTATAGCAGCATTATTCACAACTGCCAAAAGGTGGAAGTAACCCGTGTCCACTGACAGATTAATGGATGAACAAAATGTGACATATACATACAATGGAATATTATTCAGTCTTAAAAAGGGGAGGAAATTCTGACACATGCTACAATTCAGATGAATTTTGAAGACATTATGCTAAGTGAAATAAGCCAGTCACCAAAAAACAAATATTATGATTCCACTTATATGAGATACTTGGAGTAATCAAATTCACAGAGGCAGAAAGTAGAATGGTGGTTCCAGTGGTTTGACGGTGGGGAGAATGTTGTTTAATAAGTACAAGTTTCAGTTATGCAAGATGAAAAAAGTTCTGGAGATGAGTGATGGTGATGGTGATGGTTGCATAAAATGTGAATGTATTTAATGTCACTAAACTATACCCTTAGAATGGTTAAAATAGTAAATTACATGTTATATGTATATTTTGACAAAATTAAACATAATTTTTTAAAATATAATATTTATAAATAAAGTCTGTTAATTATTTTGAGCATTATGTGTATTGAGATTTGTTAAACCAAATAATGACTATTTTAACCTCTTGTCCCTAATATTGATACCACTATTAACAAGCACTTCCAGGAAGACCTGTCAACCATTGGCAAATTTAATGAAAACACTCCTAATATTTATCAATGGAGTTAGAAAATGCAAATTAAGTTTTATCATTGGGAATATCCAGTAAGAAAACAAATTATAATATCAATTTTTCTTCATATAAAGAATCTATGAAAAGGAGTTTTCAAACTCTATTTACATCCAAAAGAACGTAATATTCAATGTTTCTTCTATTTAAAATATACTAAAGACAATCCTAAACCCAGGCATTAAATTGAAAAATGACTGTCATAAAATAACATTTGAAATTATATAATTATTTTTGAAGAATATAAGGGTGAATTTGGCTTACCTATAATAAGAAAATAAAACACCTCAAAATGGTAAAAGGACTTTATGAACTGAAAAAATTCGTTCAAACTAAAATAGGGCTTCATTGTATTACGAATATGAAAATCCAATCAAAGCTAACAAAATCTGCTTTTTCCATTAATATTTAAAACAGAAACATGCCACTACATTGAAACATACTAAACTGGTTAATAATGAAATAGAATTATCAATACTGGAAACCTAAACAGTTTCAATCAATAATACAATTGTTGTTATTGATCCATATATCAATGAACATTCATTAAATTTGTTATTTTTATGAAATAAAATTTTCTTACACAGCAAAATATACATAATAGTACTGTTTTTAGCAGCATATACTAAAAGCACAGATATAATGACAATGAGTTGTTTTTACGTTTTTGTTTCTCAATTAAGAAGGGAAGGGAAGACAATTTTGCTACTTTTAAGACTAGTCCTTGAGTAATACCCCCTAAGTGGGAAGGATATTCCCTATTATATATGACAGTATCAGTAAGAAAATGGTTATATTCACAGTGTTGAACCATAACATAGGATAAAATAAGCACAAAATAGCAGACAAATATGTTGTATGGCATAAATTTACCACAAACAAGCAAACAAATAATCATTAAGAGAAACTATTTTAGATCTTTGAAGTTTATGAAAAAGAAAATGAAGTGAGAAATTTGAACTCCTGAGTATCTCTGAGCCTCCTTTTTTCTGTGTCTGAGGAAATTAGCCTTCCACTGTCTGATGATCCCTTAGTCTCAACTGAGGCAGTGGCCTTGCAAGGAATGCCTAGTCTCCTCAAGACCAACCCCACCATAACTTATTGCCTCTATTCCTGTAATGAGCATGAGAACTTAGTATGGTTTAGCATATGGTTCAGAGACCTCCTCAGCATCCCTGACACCCAGCCAGAGGACAGACAAGGTAAAAACTCTTTTCATAACAATAGTAACACCTTATTTGTCCTGCTTGCTCTCATTTAGTAAATTAGCCCAAAGAAGTTGGAATTGGCTCTATTTGTTTGCTTAGTTTATTGGCTGAAACATGAACTCAGTAGTGATCTTCATTTAATAAGTTGAGATATTTGAATTTCTTTTGGATAATGTTGGAGTGGTTCTCAAGGTATGGTTCTCAGATCTATAAGGTCTCTCAGTCTCTTTCAGGTCTACGATAAAAACTATTTTCACAACAGTAGTAAGTATTTTTCATGAGGTTGACATTTGCAGATGGCACAGAAGTAATGATGGGTATATGGACCTAATGTCTGTGTCCCCCTAAAATTCATATGTTGATATCCTAACACCCAGCATGATGGTATTAGGAGTTGGAGCCATAGGGAGGTTAATGAGGTCATGGGGTAGAGCCTTCATGAATGGGATTAATGCCATTAATCCCAAAAAAGGGATCCCAGAGAGACTGCTTCTCATCTTTGTACCATGTGAGAATACAAGGAGAAGTCAATGGTCCACAACCTGAAAGAGGCTCTCACCAGAACTTGACCATACTAGCACCCTGATCTTACACTCCAGTCTCCAGAGTTGTGATAATACATTTCTATTGTTTATTTTGTTATAGCAGCCTCAGCTTACTTGAGAGGTGGGTAAAACTGCTGGTCCACTGCTGGTTATACAGCAGGAAGTGGCACATCGTGTACTAGTAGGCATTATATTCTTTACCTCTATGCACTCCCATGGTGGTGGTGGGGGGGTGGATTTAACTTAAGAATGTCCTTGTCAAAGCAATAAAAATATTAATGTTATTGAATCTTGACCACTGAATATATATCTTTATAATATGCTATGTGACAAAAATGAAAAGTATATATAAAACACTCCTGCTGAAAACTAAAGTACAATTACTTGAATTGTGTGATGAACTATCAGCTGTTTAACTTTGGGATACATACTTAAGCTTATTATACCTAAGTTTCATTGTCATTTAAGTAGGGAAAAAGTAATATATTTTTAATAAAATTGTTATGAGGATTAGGTTGAAGGGATGCATATAAAGAAGCCCTTGGGACAGAATATAGTGTATCTGCCCCAAAAGTGTAAAAAGCAGTATCATGTGTTGAGTGACAATACATATCTGACAGTGTTGTAAGTACTTCACACCTATTATCTCATTTTGTAATTGTAAAAAATTCTATAAAGTTAGGAACTGTCATCAGTCCTCTTTTAAAGAGAATGATGCTTCGGCACAGAGTGGCTTGTGGACCAGGCATTCTTAATTCCCAAGCCCATTCATGGAAACTCCATGTTATACATTTTTAGCATTATTACCCCAAATCTTTTTTGTTTGTTTTTCAAATTCTGTGCTACTCTAGGTGAGAAAGAATATATGAACTTTTATGTCAATTAAATCTATGAGTTGATGATTCAGTTTTAGTGTTTTACAAATTTTCAAGTGGTTTATTTTGGTGAACTGAGACTTTTCCCAGTCCAGTTCCACTGGCCCCCAAATTAGTAATACTGGCACTCGGATTCAATGCATGAAATGATATCCTACGTTTCAGGTGACTTTAACCAGTTCAGTGTTATATTAAATCAGAAAGTTGAGGGGAAAAAAAGTTCCTCAGTGATTCTTACCCTAATTCCAAATTAACTTAGAAGAAACATAAATTATTCTAGTATTTTTACTTATATATACCAAATCATTGAGAAAGATATTTTGACTTTATTGAATATATTTTATGTTCAATGTTTTTTTTTATTGATTCTTCTTTTTCTTCATAAATGTGAGGGTCTGACAGCCCGTTTTTCTATTCCTCTTAGAAGAACATCTGACAGCCCCTGTTTTTCTATTCCTCTTAGAAGAACATTGCTATTTTTAAAAATTTGATTTCTCATTACCAAAAATATGTCATTGATCTAATCTTATCTACACAACCTCTTTCAAAATCATCAAATTTCTACATTACTTAATTCTATACTTCGTGCCATCACCAGTTTTTCTACCCAAACCAGAAGTATCCACATACATATTTTTTCCATATATCTCTTTTATTCATTGGACCACAGTTTTGACTAATTGCTATACACACTCAAAAGAAAAAAAATTACTGAGTCTTCTGAGACGCATACATTTTACTTATGTCTTTCTATTATCTTTGTCAGTGATCATGATAAAATATTTTTATCAACACCATGACACAATAAATGCTCAAGAAATGTAAACTCTGACCATTAATATGACCATTTTTTTGACTAATGTTCCATCTATCACTATATAACAAATCATTCTCAAAATGAGTGGTATAATGGAAAACTATTTTATTATGCTCAGTTTCTGTGAGTCGGGAATTTGAATAGGACATAGCAAAGATGTCTAATCTCTGCTCCATAACGTCTGGGGCCAAAACTGGGAAGACAGGAACATATGGTGATAACTGAGAGAGTTGGAGAATGGAATCATCTACAGCATTCTTCACTCCTGTCTGGTACATGAGTTAGGATTACTCAAAGGCAAAACTCAACAAAGTTATCTACTGCACTGATCTGTAAACTCTCTGTATTTCTGAAGCATATTGTGGCAGTGTGGGTGGGTTACAAGAAGGAAATCGCAAAGGAATTGTCCAAAGGGCAAGCATTCCAAGACAGTCAGGTAGAAAATATAAGGATTTATATGACCTAAACTTAGAAGTCACATGGTGTCACTTCACCCTACACTATTGACACTAAACTATCATGGCAGTGTTTCTCAAGCACTCAGTTGGAAAGCTTATTAATACATAAATTGCTGGACCCCTCCTCCACACTCACAAGTCTGCTCAGATTCAAGGGTAGGGCATATAAACCCCAAATCTTAAGGGAAGGAGAGTCAAAGAATTTGAGACCAAGTTTGAAATTTGCCTTAAATAGCTGCTCAGTAATTATAACCACAATTAAATATTACCAATAACACCTAACATTCACGTTGGATTCCAGTGAAAGATTTGAATTCACTTAACTTCCCTATAATCCGTTTTTCTATTCAGTGAAATAAGGAGAATAGGTGGCCACTTTATCTACACCCCTTCAATCTCTAAAACATTCCTCTTTATGATTTAGAAGGGATAGTTGATTCAAACATAGTTATCAAAATGCCAAATGCTATTCATGTAATATGCTTTCTAAAAACACAAGTCACAACTGTATTCATAATCTGCTTAATGAATATATACCCTTGTTCCTTTTCCATCCGATTTAGGGAAGCTGATTAGTCCCCTTCACTCCTCCAAAGAGTAGAATATTAAGCATATCTGTTGATCAGAATTCTCCATTCTTCTGTTTCACCTTAGCCTTTTCACAACCATGCCCACACACACATGAATACACACACACACACACACACACACACACACACACACATATACAAATACTATTTTACAAATTTGATAACTTCCGAAATATTTCTTGGAACAAAATATTGTTTTTTAAAAGATAATGTTATTGAATTTATGTAAGTTAAATGTCACTAAAGTCAAGTTTTTTGATAGTCAACTCTTAACCACAGCTTGAAATATCTGAAATTAGCAAAAGGTAAACTTCCCTTGATACTTTATGTGAAGGTCCGATTAAAGCAAAACGCAGCCAGCATTTTTTCTCTTTTACAATAAAAGCATTAAGTAATCGTAATTCTCTTAGTGTTGACAATTCAAATACTGCCTGAGATGGTTCAAAATTTCCACTCACAATTAAATAACTTGTATCAAATAAGAGAGTTATTTATGCCTAATAAATCATCTGCCCAGAAAACTGATTTTTCATTGCCTAATTTGGATTGATTTTTATTTTGAAGCCATATTTGGAAAAAGGTTTTAGCCTGAACAATATTTTTGCTACTTGTAAACAATAAAAAAGAAATTTAAATAATATATATTCATATTGTCATAAAACAATTAATATGTTTGCTTCGGTTTTAAGTTAATTCCTGATGATATATGTACAAACTCAGTAAGATTTTCATGCATTTGGAAGCTGAAATTCAAAGTACAACATTCAATGGCTCAGGCTCTAGGAAGATTAGAATCAATGTCCGTAAAAATATTTTCAAAGAGATAAAAGTTCTCCATATAAACATTTCAAGAAAATATTTTAAATAGAATTCTTTCTCCACAGCTGCTCACGTTTTTGTTTTGTTTTTGTTTTTACCAGAGAAAGTCTTACTAGAATGTTTTAAAGGCAGCTACACATAAAAGTCAAAAAGTATTATTCTCTGAAGTGAAAAAGAACCAAGAACCCTGTAAAATTAGAGCTAACATTAATTATATATGTAATATTAAATCTGCATGGATTATTACAACATTGATGAATTTGCTAGATATGTGGCCATTTGCCTGATCACTTGCATACTTAGAAATTAGAAAATATGCATTAAAATTGCTATTTGGGGGGAGACTATTTGTCTATCACTAACTTATATTTATATGATTATATTTGTCTTATTTTCCTCTGCTGTTGTTCAGATTTGTTTTCTCTATTTTCTATTTTCATTAGTTTTATTACAGCAGTAGTTATGAAACATTCACTTGGAGGGCCTGTTAACATACAGATTACTGGGCCCAACCTCCGGAGTTTTGGATTCGGTATGAATGGGGTGGAGCCTGAGAATTTGTATTTCTAACATATTTTAAGGTGATGGATGATGCAGGTCTGGGACCAAACACTGAGAAGAGGTGCACTATGGTATGCTTTTTATTTATTGATTTGGTGATCTCAGATATTCTTTTGTTTTTTTTTTTTTTTTTTTTTTTTGTGGTACGCGGGCCTCTCACTGTTGTGGCCTCTCCCGTTGCGGAGCACAGGCTCCGGACGTGCAGGCTCAGCGGCCATGGCTCACTGGACCAGCTGCTCCGTGGCATGTGGGATCCTCCCAGACCGGGGCACGAACCCATGTTCCCTGCATCAGCAGGCGGACTCTCAACCACTGCGCCACCAGGGAAGCCCATTCTTAATTCTTTGAGTTGATATCTTTTGGCAGTTTTTGCAAATTAATTGCAATTATATTATCAAATATTTCTTCTGCTCCATTCTCTTACCTCTACTTCTGGGATTCTAATTATAAGTGTGGTGGAATTTTCCCCTGTGCTTTTGTCTCCTGTGGTCTCCTTTTTCTTCTATTCTTTTTTTTTTCTTTGCATTTTTAGCTTGCATATTTTCTATTGATCTGTCTTCCATTTCATCATCTTGTGATCTGCTGGGTCAGATCTTTCCTTTAACTAATATTTTGAGTTTATAATTTTCAATGTTATTATTTTCTTGGTTAAAAAAAAACTTCCACTTCATTTTAAAATTCTATGTGCTGAAATTCTCCATATCTTCAATTTTATCTTTATTTTCTCTAATTTTAAACATGTTAACTATAGGTAGTTCAAAGTCCTTTTTAGCTAATTTTAATACCTGCTTCACATGTAGTTTGTGACTATTGTATGTGTTTTGTTTTCAGTCATATTTTTTAGTGTGCCTCCACCAAAACACAGAATAGAATAGAGTAACACTTCTATGGCAATCCTACCAAATATGCATAATCTGAAAATAATCATTAGAAAACATCAGACTAAAGCATGTGGTGGGGTGTTCTACATATTAGATGACCTCTTATTCATGTTAAGGTAATGAAACTGTTTCTGATTAATGAGATAAAGAAACATAAGTAATAATGAATTACTTATGTATATTTGAATCACTGTCACAAACTCTTAGTAACACATGCTGAGTTTCGATAGTGATGTCATTCAATTTACAAACCCTTAAGAAATTTTTGACAGAGTTACCTCTTCAGAAAATATAGGATATATAGACATTTGGTCTTTGTGTGTTTTCTGGTTTTTCTTGGTTCTTTCCATTATATATTTCTCTTACCTCACGTTTATTCCAAAGTATTTTATGGTTTTTGCTGTTTTTATAGATGGAATTCTGTTTCCATTACAATTTCTAATTGTATTCTACTGTGCGTATGAAAGCTATGGATTCACTTTTTTAGCTTCACAATGGTCACACTTACTTTTTCTTTGTTCTTTTGTAAAGCCAAGTTCACAGAGAAACAAACAAGTAAAATCATTAATCCCTTTTTTAGAACTCAGTCTTTAAACTCAAGTAAGTAATTGTTATCATACATTTTACAGTGTTGCACTCAAGAAACACTGCAATATGTCTAAATTCATAAAGACCACATCGTTTGCATGAAGCTTAAGTAATTTTCATGTGTATAAATTAGAAGACATTGAGAGTAGAATATTAGTGGTAGAAGATTTACTCCTAAAATGTTTTTCTTCTTTATTTTACATCTGCGTATATAAAAGTTTTTAATTTTGTGGAACAAATACATGAAGTGATTTTATTTTTATTCTAATCACTACATTTACCTTTCTCTGTTCTAAAGAATATTTGAGCAAATCTGTGGTCGCATTCAGTTATTAACACTGAAACCATGCCATTTTAAACTTCAGTTCTCATATTTCTTAAAGAGCTTCAAATTCTTTCTTCCAAAGAAGCCTGAAACTATGTCAATTTATTGGAATTTGTGTGTGTGTGTGTGTGTGTGTGTGTGTGTGTAAACAAGAAAGTGGATACATGTGACACTAGGATATCTCTTGTCCAGTCATTTTCAAGACTTACATTATGTAATTCAGTGTTTTAAGGCAAAAACAGGAAGAGGAAATAGAAATAGGGGTCTTTATCTTTTTTCAATCTAACTTAGTCTGGAGTTAATATCTACTGTGGTAGCTTATGTAGCTGTGAGTGCCAGAAGTCTCCTCAAGATGATTTGACAGGTTTGCTGAAGCAATGCTCAGCTTCATCCTTCACCCCTCTGTTTCAAAGAACCATCTTACACAGTGGCAGCCAACTCTGCCATACTAGGCAGGATATTTCTTTGCTTAACAGCCATTTTCAAAGCTTGTGTCCCTTCTCATTCTTCTCGTATTTCTTCAAATCTCATTCTTCTTTAGTGGAAGCCAGAGGAGCCATTCATCACCTCTTCAGCATCATCTAATACTTTCAGAAAGCTAGGGTGTGGTTGCTCTCCACTCCCTTTATTCTGAGACACACTAAATTATAATCCCTTCTTTCTATGTTATTATCAGCTACTCCATCAACCATGCTCTTTCTATAAAGCTTTAAACAGTAATTTAGTACACGCAAACACATTCTTCAAAGCTACTAGCCTTGCTGTTCCAATCTCTCTTACTGAAGAATCATTCTGAAATGGCAGAACAAGGACCTCCATAAATTATTCATCTATAAAAGCACTGAGGACAGGAGCAAATATTGTAAAAGTCAATTTCTTTTTATAAATGTGATTATCAACCAAAGGCTTCGAACAATCCAAGGAGCACTTATATATGAAACTGGCCAGATCTTGGTTTAACTAAAAGTGAGATATGTAATATTTTACTTGCTCTATTCCCATCTGCCTCTCCCTAGCCGCCTGGTAGCTTTGAAACCAGCAATCTCACAACCATGGTAGGTGTAAAAACAAGCAACCTAGCAGCCAATGGAGGGGAAAACTTGGCTTGGAGCAACCCTGACAGCTCCATTCTCAGAGAATTATCACTATTTTATCTTTTTAGCAGCTTCATTCACAAGGCTGTTCTTTACCTGACCTAACTCAGAGTTCACTTAGTGAGAAAAGCCACAATCCCATAGGGCATTTATGAAAGAAAGAAAAAAAACAACAACACAGCAGTTGTTTAATATTGCAGCTACTCAGGACTGCAATACCAGTTGTGGAAAACAAGAGGCTCAAAAAACTTAAGAGGAAAATCTTGGAAAGTAGATATCCATACGGGGCTTTGGAAAGCTCTGAAATATTTCTAGATATTGTCTAGATATTTCTAGATATTGGGACCTAGAACATTATACACATGGGAAGCACAAGATGCATGCTCAGGAAAATCATGAGAAGTATCTAATCTCTCACCTCTGGCTTATCTTGAGACTCTACAAAAGCAGAAAGTGAAGGCTAAGGCAGATTTGTAAACTGCCAAAGCAGGGAAAGTGTGCCCCAACATACAAACAGAACACTTCAATGGAGGGTGGCAAAAGGTATTAAAGGGAATCTCTGACTAATCACTAGCTGACTTTTAACCTAACTGAGCTGAAACTTCAGTGGTGACACATGATATAATATACAGACTTTATAAAATTAGTCCAGGAAAGTCTCTAAGCAAACAAAGATCATAATAACAACAACAACTAGCAACAACAACAAACCAAAACAATAAATTAATTATCAAAGTTGCCACGCTACATGATATAAAATGTCTAGTTTTTCAACAAAAAGAATCATAAGACACACAAACAAACAGTAGTAAATGGTCCATGCACAGGGAAAAAAAATGGAGAAGTCAACAGAAACTGTCCATGAGAAAGCCAAAACGTTGGGACTTCCCTGGTGGACCACTGGTAAAGAATCCGCCTTACAATGCAGGGGATGTGGGTTCGATCCCTGGTCAGGGAACTGAGATCCTACATGCTGTGGGGCAACTAAGCCCGTGCACCACAACTACTGAGCTCGTGTGCCACAATGAAAGAGACTGTGTGCCGCAAACTACAGACCCACATGCTCTGGAACTCACTCACCACAACTACAGAGCCCATGTGCCCCGGAGAAGATCCCATGTGTCACAACTAAGACCTGACATGGCCAAAAATAAATAATAAAAGAATAAATAAATAAAGTAAAATCTTTTAAAACAAAGAAAGCCAAAATGTTGTTTATTAGACCAAGATTTTAAACAAGCTATTTGAAATATATTCAACAACTAAAAAAAATTCATGTCCAATGAACTAAAGGAAAGTGTGAAAATGACCTCTCACCAAATATAAAATGTAAAAAAGATATAAATTCACGAACTGCCCAAATAGAAACTCTGGAGTCAGAAACAATGATACTGAAATGAAAAATTCACTAGAGGGACTCAACAGTAGATTCTACAGAAAAATGAACCAGTAAACTCAAAGACAAGTCAATTGAAATTTTCCAGTCTGAGGAACAGAAACAAAAAAAGAACAAATAAACCAACAAATGTACCAATATATGCATAATTAAAGGTCCAGAGAAGAAGTGAAAAAGAGAGTCAGGAAAAAATACTTTAAGAAATAATGGAGTAGCCAAGACAGCAGAGTAGGAAGACCCTGAACTCACTTCCTCCCATGGACACATCAAAATTATGACTACTTACAGGGCAACTATCTATCAGAACACCCTGAAGACTAGCAGAAAAGTTTTTCCACAACTTAAGACATAAAGAAGGAATCACAACAAGATGGGTAGGAAGGACGGAGACACAGTATGGTCAGGACACACACCCCAAGTTTGGCTACCCACAAACAGGAGGAGTATCATAACTGTAGAGGTACATCTCAAGAACAGTGGGTATGAACAACACATCAGGCTCCCTAGACTGGGGATTCTGCACAAGGAAGATGAACCCCTAGAATGCTGAGGTTTGAAAGCTAGGAAGGCTTATGTTTAGGAGAGCTGGAAGGCTATAGGAAACAGAAACTCCACTGTTAAAGGGCACATCATCAAAGGGAGCTACATCAAACTAAAAAGCTTTTACACAGCAAAGGAAACTATCAACAAAACAAAAAGGCCACCTACTGAATGGGAGAAGATATTTGCAAATGGTATACCCAAAAAGGGATTAATATCAAAAATATACAATGAACTCCAACAACTCAACATCAAAAAAACAAAGAACACAGTTTAAAAAAGGATAGAGGATCTATATAGACATTTTTTCAAAGAAGACATACAGATGACCAAGGGAAACATGGAAAGGTGCTCAACATCACTAATCATCAGGGAACTGTAGATCAAAACCACAGTAAGAGAACACATCACACTTGTCAGAGTGCCTATTATCAAAAAGACAACAAATAATAAGTGTTGTTGATGATGTGGACAAAAGGAAATGCTCCTGCACTGTTGGTGGGAATGTAAACTGGTGTGGCCACTATGGAAGACATTATGGAGATTTCTTGAAAAATTAAATATAGAACTATCATATAACCCAGCAATTCCACCCCTGAGTATTTACCTAAGAAAATAAAAACACCAATTAGAAAAAATATATGCACTTCTATGTTCATGGCAGCATTATATTTTATGTGGACCGAGAGCCTTAAATGACACATTAGATAAATGTAATTAATAGATATTACATAACATTTTATCCAAAAACAGTGGAATACACATTATTTTCCAGTGTACATGGATTAATCATGTTAGGAACAAAACAAGCCTCAATAAATTTAAGAAGACTGAAATCACATCAAGCATCTTTTCCAACCAAATGGTATTAAACTAGAAACCAATTATAAGAAAACTGAAAAAACAGTAACACATGGAGGTTGAAAAGCATGCTACAAAATAACCAATGGTTCAATGGAGAAATCAAAGAAGAAATCAAAAATGACTTTGAGACAAATGAATATGGAGACATAATTTGCAAAATCTTTGGGACAAGGGAAAAGCAATCCTAAGAGAAAAGTTCACTGTGATACAAGCCTATCTCAAGAAACAAGAAAAATCTCAAATGTAACAATCTAACTTTATACTTAAAGGAACAAGAAAGAAAAAAGAAGAAGTCCAAAATTAGTAGAAGGAAAAAAATAATAAAGATCAGAACAGAAATAAAATAGAGACAAAAAAGTAGAAAAGATCAATGAAACCAAGATCTGATTCTAGAAAAGATAAACAAAATTGATAAACCTTTAGTCGGATTCATCAAGAAAAAAAAAAGAGGGCCCAAATAAATAAAATCAGGATCAAAAAAGAAGTTATAACCAATACCATAGAAATACAAAGGATCCTAAGAGGTTACCATGAACAATTAATGCCAGTAAAATGGACAACCTATAAGAAATGGATAAATTCCTAGAAATGTACAATATGCAAAGACTGAATCAGGAGGACATAGACAATATGAACAGGATGATTACCAATAATGAAATTGATTCAGTAATAATAATAATAAAAAACTCCCAACAAAAATAAAGTCCAGAATCAGGCAACTTCACGGGTGAATACTAGCAAACATTTAAAGATGAGTTAACACCTATCCTTCTCAAACTATTCCAAAGAGTTTGGTAGAAAGGAATGCTTCTGAACTTACTCTTCCAGTCTTGTATCATCCTGATACCAAAACCAGACAAAGACACCCTACACAAAAATATTACAAGACAATATCACTGATGAACAGAGATGCAAAAATCCTCAACAAAATACTACCAAACCAAATTAAACAACATTTAAAAGATAATATACCATTATAAAGTGGGATTTAGTCCAGGGATGCAAGAACAGCACATATCTACAAATCAGTCAGTATGATACACCACATTAACAAAATGAATGACTATCATATGACCATTTCAACAGATACAGAAAAAGCTTTTCACAAAATTCCGCATCCACTTATGATTTAAAAAAAAGGACTCTCAACAAAGTGGGTATAGAGGAAGCATATCTCAACACAAATAAGGCCATATATGACAAACCCACAGCCAACATCATACTCAACAGTGAAAAAGCTGAAATCATTTCCTCTAAGGTCAGGTAAAAAACAAGGATGACCACTCTCACCACTTTTATTCAATGTAGTATTGAAAAAACTCTACCACTACAATCAGATAAGAAAAAAAAGATAAGGCATCCAAATGGGAAAAAAGAAGTAAATCTGTAACTAACTGAAAATAAAATGATACTACATATAGAAATTCCTAATGACTCCATAAAAAAAATTATAACTCATCAGTAAAGTTGCATAATACAAAACTAATATACAAAATCTGTTATATTTCTATATACTAAAAATTAATTATCAGGAAGAGAAATTAAGAAAACAATCCCATTTACAATTGCATCAAAAAGAATAAAATACCTAGGAGTAGATCTAACTGACAAGGTAAAAGACTTGTACTCTGAAAATTCTAAGACATTGATGAAAGAAATTGAAGTGAACAAAAACAAATGGAAAGATAGCCCATGTTCATGGATGGAAGAACTAATATTGTTAAAATAACTATACTATCCAAGGAAATCTATGGATTCAATGCAATCCCTATCAAAATACCAAAGACATTTTTCACACAACTAGAACAAATAATTCTAAAATTTGCGTGATAACACAAAAGACCCCGAATAACCAAAGCAATTTTGAGAAAGAAGATCAAAGCTGGAGATGTCACATTCCATGATTCCAAACTATTCTACAAAGCACAGTAATAAAATCAGCATAGTACTAGCACAAAAATAGACACATAGATCAATGGAACAGAGTAGAGAGCCCAGAAATACCCATGTTTAAATGATAAGTTAATCTATGACAAAGGAGGCAAGAATATACAATGGGGAAAAGACAGATTCTTCCATAAATGGTACTGGGAAAACTGGACAGCTACCTGCAAAAAAATCAAACTGAACTACTTCCTCACACCACATATAAAAATAAACTGAAAATGGATTAAAGTCAAACATAAGACCTGAAACCATAAAACTCTTAGAAGAAAACATGTACAGTACAACCTTTGACATCAGACTTAGTAATATTTTTTTGAAATTTTCTCCTCAGGCAAAGGAAACAAGCAAAAATAAAGGGTACTACATCAAACTAAAAAGCTTTGGCTCATGGAGGAAGCCATCAACAAAACAAAAAGGCAGCCTACTGAATGGGAGAAGATATTTGCAAACAATATATTATATTAGGGGTTAATATCCAAAATATACAAAGAATGCATAAAACTCAATATCAAAACAAAAATGATCCAATTAAAAAATGAGCAGAGGACCTGAATAGACATTTTTCCAAATAAGACATACAGATGGCCAAGAGACACATGAAAAAAAAAAATGCTCAATATCACTATCATCAGGAAAGTGCAAATTAAAACCACAAAAATATACCAGCTTACACCTGTCAAAATGCTTATTATCAAAAAGACAACAAACAAAACATGTTGGGGAGGATATGGAGAAAAGGAAACACTTGTGCATTGTTGGTGGGATTGTAAATTGGTGGATCCACTATGGAAAACAATACTGAGGTTCCTCAAAAAATTTAAAATAGAACTGCCATACAGTCCAGCAATTTCACTTCTGGGTATTTACTTGAAGAAAACAAAAATACTAATTAGAAAAGATATATGCACCCCTATGTTCATTGCAACAATATTTACAATACCCAAGATATGGACGCAACCTAAGTGTCCATTAATAGATGAATAAAAAATATGTATTTATGTACAATGAAATATTAGTCATAAAATACGAAATTTTGCTATTTGTGACACATTGATGGATGTACAGGGTATTATGCTAAGTGAAATAAGGCAGACAGTGTAAGGCAAATACTGCATGATCTCACTTGTATGTGGAAACTAAAAAACAAAACAAAATAAAAATAAACTCATAGATACAGAGAACAAACAGGTGGTTGCCAGAGGAGTGGGGACTAAAGAGTGGGAAATATGTGAAGGGGATTAAGAGGTACAAATCTCTAGTCATAAAACAAATAAGCCACAGGGATGTTAATATACACCATAAGAAATATGGTCAATAATACTGTCAGGATAGATTAGTAGACTTATCACTGGGATAATGTCATAATGCATGTCAATGTCTAATCAACATATAATACACCTGAAACTAGCATATTGTAGGTCAACTGTATATCAATTAAAAAATGACAGATGAAAATATCAATATCCCAAATTTCACTTTTAAAAATTAATCTAAGGGCTTCCCTGGTGGCACAGTGGTTTAGAGTCCGCCTGCCAATGCAGGGGACATGGGTTCGTGCCCCGGTTCGGGAAGATCCCACATGCTGCAGAGCAGCTGGGCCCGTGAGCCATGGCCACTGAGCCTGCGTGTCTGGAGCCTGTGCTCCGCAATGGGAGAGGCCACAACAGTGAGAGGCCCGTGTACCGTAAAAATTAATCTACACATCTAAGAAGGTCAATGAATTCCAGATAGAATAAATTCAAAGAGATCACTATTAGGACCCTTCATAATCAAACCACTGAAAGACAACAACAAGAAGAAAATTTCAAAGGTAGCAAGAGAAAAACTATTATCGTAGTACAAAGGATTCTCAATACGATTAACAGCTGACTTCTCATCAGAAATCATGGAGGCCAGAAAGCAGTGTGATGACACACTCAAAGTTCTGAAAGAAAAATACTATCAACCATGAATTCTATATCCAGAAAAAATATCCTTCAAACATGAAGGAGAATTTAAGACATTCCCAGATAAACAAAAATGGAGATGATCTGTCACTAGCAGATCAACCACACAAAAAATTAAAAAGAAGTTCTTTGAGATAAAATGAAAGCACTAGATAGCACCTCAAGTTTTCTGAAGAATAAAAACACTGGTATAGGTAACTACATAGGTAAATATAAAAATATACATGTATTTTCTCATTTGTTCTTCTATCTGATTTAAATGACAACTGAGAATACAAAAAAATATAAACTATGTTGATGAACTTATTATGTAGAAAGATATAATTTGTATTAAAATAATAGCACAAAAAATAGACCAAAGTAAAGGGTAGGGAATGAAGGTTATTAGAGAAAAGTTTTTAATAAACTTCTGAAGTTAGCATTAATTGTTGTTTTAATTAGAATTGGTTGTTTAAGTTAAGAAACCCAAGGTAAACCATTAAGAAAATAAACTAAAAACATATAGTAAAAGAAATAATGAGGGAATTAAAATAGGAGGATGGAAAATAACTATCAACCCAACATTTCGTACCATGTTTGTCCTTTTTACAGCACCAGGAATCAACTAGCAGGTTACCATAAGTCATCTTTCCCTTCTTGAAGACACATTCAATATCTACAAGTGATTCTCCTTAGCACTCTGCTTCCCTCTATTTGTAATGGATACAAATCAACACCTTACCTGCCATCCTCCCACTCTGATCAGGAATATTGGGAAAGCATCTAATTAGATACATTATTACCATAAAACCAAGCAATCAAAACATGTCTCTTTCTTGTTTTTAATTAATAAACTTTATTTTTAGAGCAGTTTTAGGTTCAAGCAAAATTGAGTGGGAAGTATACAGAGTTTGCTTATATCCTCTGTCCCTACACATGTACAATCACCCCCGCTGTGGACATTGCACACCACAGTAGTACATTGTTACAACTGGTGAACCTATATTGATACTCTATTATCATCCGAAGTCCACTGTTTACATTAGAGGTCACCCTTGGTGTTGTACATTCTGCAAGTCTTGACAAATGTATAATGACATATATCCACCACTGTATTATCACATAGAAGAGCTTCACTGCAGCAAAAATTCTCTATGTTCCACCTTCATCCTTATTCATCATTTCATCTCTATTCATCCCTGCCTCCTCCCTAACCCTGAGTAACCGCTAATATTTTTACTCTCTCCATAGTCTTGCCTCTTTTCCTATTTTTTATCAATACTCTCCTCATCTACAATGAGGTGAAAATTTTCGTTGATTGTACTAAAGTTGACTCTGTTGGCTCTTAATTATCATGGAGGAAAAAGTCCTAGTTGTTAATGACTCACCTTAGGAAATAAGATACTCAATACCTCATGTTTTCAGTTATAGGATCTTCTCAAAACTTTGAAGACAGAGATAATTTATTTTTCACTACCTGTTATGAAAATACGTTATTTTTGTTGTATAAAATCCTACATACTTTGAGTAACATTTTACAAGAGTCAGGTAATTAAAGAAAACAAAATGAACCAAGGACTTGCCAATAAGAGATAACTATTCATACATATTTGACTCTTAATGGCCAGCCACCATACTGAACACTATTTATAGAAATATCCATAAATTTAACTAAGCTGGGGGCCCACTCTTAAATTATGTTCATTTTATTCCATTGATCTGCTTTTTTGGGAGGGGGGCATAGTTTCACAATCTTAATGTAGCCTAAAATGTTGCTTAATGCCTGCAATAAAAAACATCTTTAAAAGTATATAACCAGGGCTTCCCTGGTGGCGCAGTGGTTGAGAGTCCACCTGCCAATGCAGGGGGCACAGGTTCATGCCCTGGTCCGGGAAGATCCCACATGCCGCGAAGCAGCTGGGCCCGTGAGCCATGGCCGCTGAGCCTGCACATCCGGAGCCTGTGCTCCGCAATGGGAGAGGCCACAACAGTGAGAGGCCTGCATACCGCAAAAAAAAAAAGTATATAACCAGAAATTGATAATAGTTATACATCCTATTTGGGTCAATATTTACTGGTGTTTATTTACTTATTTATTTTTTGGTAAAATACAAAATAATACTATCGATCCAATAGCTAAAAATTGTTAAAAATGATGAATGTTTTATTTTGTATAAATATATGCTAACCTCTTTATAAAAACTTATATGATTTCACAAACAGTAAATATATGAAGTCTGGGGTAGGTATTATTTATTGTTCAGTTACTATTATAATTACTGAAAACATAAATTAAATTAACACTGGGGAAAGGATTAGTGAGTTTAAATAGTTTGCTGAAGGACACACAGTACTAAGGGAAAGAACCAGTATTCATGTCTATAAGAAATCATCTGTAGGATTTTCAATTCTGTGTAAAGAAACTACCCTTTTAGTATTTCTGGAATGATTTTGGGGAAACACAATTCAATTAATATATTGCTGGATTTTACTGACTGCTGTATACTTATATGTGAGTTACCTATATTTATATCTGAGATACATACTGATGATTTGTTTCATTTTTGTTTTTGTTTTGTGTCTGAATTCATTTTAATTTTTTAATTAATTTTTATTGGAGTATAGCTGCTTTACAATTGTTAGTTTCTACTCTACAGCAAAATGAATTAGCCATACATATACATATATCCACTTAAAGCTTATTTGTTCTTCACAAGTGAGATTTAAATTATACTTAAATTTCATTGAAATTTACTTATAGGCAATATTTGAGTTTTACAATTGAATTCTTTTTCTAAAAGAAAATTATGATCAGAAGGGAAATTATGTCCTGATAAAGTTTATCTATCAAAAAACCCACAGAAAACTAATAAATTTTGAAATACAAGATGCATTTCCCTTAAACTGTGAAGAACAGAAGGCTCCCAATACTCACTAATACAAAATGACCACTACTCATTATTTCTGTGCAGAAATAGCAGAGTAAGAAGAGGATATATATATATGTATTAAGTTTGGAAATAAACTCTCATTTTTCACAGACAATATGATAAAGAACCATGAAAATCTGTAAAGAAATTGTGTAAATCAGATAAGTAACTTTGCAGAATATAATACACCTATAACCAATGCAATTATGTTTTATATAACATTAAAAGACCTTCTAATCCAAAAATGTATCATATGTAATAGCAACACAACTAAAAGATACCTAAGAATATAGCTAACAAAAATACTGAATTTTTGGAAAAAATATAAAATTGTTTTAATAGACATAAAACATATTTTAAGAAATAGATATACCATGTTCATGGACAATGAGACTCAATAACTAAATTTGAGATTAAGAGCCACTGGACAAAGAATAAAGTTAAGGTTTTGAGTTATCCATAAAATAAATAAATAAAAATATATAAAACCCGCTCTGAATGACATCAAAAACTAAAATACTTCAAAGAAAACTTAGGAGAATAGTCTTATAAATTTAAGGATAAATTTATAAATTTAAGGATAAAAATTTGCTACATAAAAATTAAAATGTAAAATATTGGTACCTTTTAATAGAGTAACAATGAAACCTTTGGTTAAGTATAAAACATCAGAACAAAATAAACAGGTTAACTACACAATGAAAATGATATCTGCAACACATAAGCCCAATAAGGATAAGTAATTAGAATATAAAAACTCTATAAACTCTATCAATCATGATTTAGTCAAGAAAAAATTACACTATGTATTTCAAGTATAATGGATTTGATACAGAAAATTTGGTAATTTTCTGTCACAACTCTTTGGCAAAATGTAACCCAGAAACCTACTTAATACATTTTCAAGAATGAATTATTTTCACAGTCCCTGTAAATGGAGAGCAAAGTAAGAGAGAGAAATAGACAATCTGGCACAATAACCAAAATAAAATTTGGTAAAGTGTGACCAAACAATTTACAGATGAGGAAACAAAAATGGTCAATGTACATAAATGTAAGGACACTCAACATCCTTCCTAATCATGAATATGCAAATTAAAGCAACAAAAATACACTATTTTTTACCTCCAGATAGGCAAAGATAAAAATCCTTCATAATCATGAATATGCAAATTAAAGCAACAAAAATACACTATTTTTCACCTCCAGAGAGGCAAAGATAAAAATTCTGAAAACACAAAGCGTTACTGCAGATATACCTCTTCAGGAACTCTTTTCCCAGTTCAGAGGGAAGTAGTAGTATGAAATTTCTATGATTTCTTTCAGAAGAAAATTCTCCTACACATGCCTGTAGAACTGCACAGGAATATTTACATTATATTCTATACTGTCCAAAAATGGAAACAATCTAAATATCCTACACAGGGAAGGAATGATAAACGTGAGTGGGTACACTCAAACAATAAAAACTACACAAAAATAAAGATGAAACATCTGCAGATAAATATGTGGATATGTAAACAATTATGGAAAATCTCAAACATAAGTTTAAGCCAAAATTATTTTTGTAGAAGAATACAAACAATATGAAAGTACTTATTTCAAATTTTAAAATATGAAACTATAAATAGTTTGGGAATCCATATGTAAATGTAGAAAAATATATATGAAATAAAATTTACCAAAGGAAGAAGAGCTGGATGCTGAGTAAAAGGATTTTGGTCATATTTATTTTCATTAATTTAAATAGACCTGAAACATTGAAATATAACGTCCTTTTAAAATTCACTTAAGAAAAGAGAATACTGTATGCCAGATGGCCACTCTATTCAATAATGAAAACATTTAAAATAAAAAAGTAATGTGGAAAAATAAACCAATAGAAATTGCTACTCCTTCCTTATATACACGTGTGTGTACGTATTTTTTTAAATTTCAGCGAGGATTCCAAATAAAATATGTTAGGAAATAGGAACTAGAGATCAACAAAGGTTGTTTAAAATTATTCTAAATTGAATTTTGAATCCTAATCATTTTGATTTAAAAATAAATATTTCCATGGTAACAAGGTCCTAGAACTTTTTTAAAATGTTTTAATTAAATCCTCCAAGTTTGACTTTATATAATGAAACAACACACTATCTTGAATCCCTCAAAATTTTGCCTGAGATTTTCAATTTGAAATTGCAATGACAAACTTTAGGTTTCCAGTTCTACATTTAAGGAGCTTGGAAGTTGCCACTCCATCCTAGCAACAAGCAAAAAGCTAAACAGACTGAACAATTAACTTTTCTAGGATTCATAAGAGGAGTGAGGAGTCTTGGCAAACCTCTGCCTCCAAGATTGGAGAGACCTACAGGTGCATACAGGGAGCTCACACTTACCTCCATGGGAACCAGTACCAGAAGTGGAAAATGTAAACTGTAATTGATGATTTGCTGGAGGCTCAGTGTGAACGACTCTGAAATTTAAAAACTCCAAGGTGAATCCAGTCACAGGGGGCCCCACAGTTTTGTGAGATTTACCTCTAGGATCTCCATGAGGTTCTCACAGTATATATCAGAGAAAAATTCTTTTGTATTTCTGGCGGGGGAGGGAAAAAGGAACCATTTTGAGATACAGTTGTCCCTCAGTATCTGTGGGGCAATGTTTCCAGGATCTCTCACAGATACCAAAATCCACAGATGCCCAAGTCCCTTATATAAAATGACTCCGTACAGTCAGCCTTCTGTATACATGGATTCTGCAACAGGGGATTCAACCAACCAAAAATGTGAAATCTGCAGATATAGAGAGCCGACTGTTCATAACAATACTGTTCTTCTTAATAAGTCCTGCCATCAGGAGAAACTAGTTAACTGGAGCCTAACCTGCGGGGGTATTATCAGAGGCTAACTGACCTGGGGGAGGGGAAATACCCAACTCCAAATCACTCTAGCCATACTATCCCACCTAAGCAGGGAGAAAAAAACCTGAAAAACACTTGTGAAATTCACAGCCCAGAGGCATAGGCTCCATAAAATACTGAGATCTAACCTAAAGACTATAGTATGCTTCCCCTTCCCCATACCTCACCACCAAATTACTAAAGTCATATTTATAATAGTTCCTTTTACCTAGTACATCATGTCCCACCATTAAGAAAAGAATTACAAGACACACCAAAAGGCGAAAAACAATTTGAAAAAACAGAACATCAGAACCAGACATGGCAGGGGAACAGGAATTACTGGACTGGGAATTTAAAACAACTACGATTAATATGTTCAGGGCTCTAATGGATAAAGTAGACAGCATGCAACAACAGATGAACAATGTAAGTAGGGATATGGAAATCCAAAAAAGAACCAAAATGAAATGCTAGAGATCAAAAACACAGTAACAGAAATGAAGAATGCCTTTGATGAGCTAATTAGTATATTGGGCACAACTGAGGAAAGAATCTCTGAACTTTAAGATATCTTAATAGAAACCACTAAAACAGAAAAGCAAAGAAAACAAAGACTGAGAAAAACAGAACAGAATATCCAAAGTCTGTGGGACAACTACAAAAAATATAACATACACGTAACAGGAATACCAGAAGTAAGAGAGACAGGAATAGAAGAAATATTTGAAAGAATAATAACTGAGAATTTCTCCAAATTAATGTCAGACAGCAAACCACAGATCTGGGTACCTCAGAGAACACCAAGCAGTATAAATGCTAAAATAACTATGCATAGGCATACCATTTTCAAACTACAGAAAATTAAAGACAAGCAAAAATTCCTGAAAGAAGCCAGAGGAAAAAAATATCTTACACGTAGAGGAACAATGATAAGAATTGTATCTGACAGCTCCTTAGAAATCATGCAAGAAAGAAAGTAGTAAAATAAAATAATTCAAGTGTTGAGAGAAAAAACAACAAAGAACCTATGTCTGTACTCTGTGAAATTCCCTCTCAAAAGTGAAGGAGAAATAAAGACTTTCTATAACAAACAAAAATTGAGGGAACGTACTGACAGTAGATCTACCTTGCCAGAAATGTTAAAAGAAGTTCTTTAGAGAGAAGGAAAACAAGTCAGAAACTAGGATCTACATAAGAAGAGTATCAAAGAAAGAATAAGTGAAAGTAAAATAAAAACTATTTTGCTTATTATGAATTGATCTTACAGTTCACTGTTTCTTCAAAATAATAATAGCAACAATGTCTTCAATCACATAAGCTTACATAAAAATCTTATGTATGTATATGTATATGCTTATGTATGCTTATACTTAAGCAAATGAATGATAGCAATGATTCAAGGGACATGAGAAAAGAATTAGGATTATTTTGTTATTACAAGGTACTCATACTACCCATGAGCAGTACAGTATTATTTGAAAGTGGACTTGGATTACTTGTAAATGTACAGTGCAAACTCTAAAGCAACCACTAAAAAAAATTGAAAAAGAATGTTAAGGAGAGAAAATGGAATCGTATGCTCAATTAAAACCAGAGTCAGAAAAAAAATGGAAGACAAAAATAGGAACAAAAACAATATAAAATAGTAACAAATATGGTATATATTAAAGTAACTATATCAATAATTACTTTGACCTTTAATGGTCTAAATGTACCAATTAAAAGACAGCGATTGTCAAAGTAGATGAAAACAACAACCCAACTATATTTGTCTATAAGAAACCTATTTTAAATATAGAGAAACATACAGATCAAAAATAAATGGATAAAGAAAAATACTCCATGCTAACACTAATCAAATGAAAGGAGTAGCCATAATAATTTCAGTCAGAGTGGACTTGAAAGCAAGCAAAGGTATCAGGGATAAAAAAATCATTACTTAATGATAAAGGGGTGGATTCTCCAAGAAAAATAACAATTCTTAAAAGGTATGTGATTAGCAACAAAGCATCAAATTATCTGAGGCAAAAACTGATAGAACTGCAAAGAAAATTAGGTTATTCCTATTATTGGAAACTTCAACACTTCTCTCTCAGAAATGGACAGATCTAGCAAGCAGATGATCAGTAAGGACATAGTTGAACTCAACATAGTTGAACTCAATAACACCATCAATCAACTGGATATAATTGATATCTATACAGTACTTCATCCAACAACAGAATATACATTCTCAAGCTCACAGGTAACATTCACCAAAACAGACCACACTCTGGGCTACAAACGACTATTTTACAAATTTAAAAGCATAGAAATCATAGTGTCTGCTCTCAGACAACAACGGAATTAAAATGGAAATCAATAACAGAAAACCCCCTATTACTTGGAGATTTTTAAAAAAAGAGTATTAAATAATACATGGGTGAAAGAAGAAATCTAAAGAGAAATTTAAAGATATTTTGGACTAAATTAAAATTAAAACACAACTTATCAAAATTTGCAGATGTGGCAAAAGCAGTGCCTAGAAGAAAAGTTATAGACTTGAATGCATATATTAGAAAAGAAAACCTAAAATTAATAATCTAAGTTTACACATAGGAAGGTAGAAAAATAAGGTTAAATTAAACCCAGAGGAAGAAGAAAAAGAGAAATAATAAAAATTAAAGCATAAATCAATAAAATTGAAAGTAGTAAAACATAAGAGGCAAATCAACAAAGCCAGAAGCTGACTGTTTGAAAAGATCAATAAAATTGATAAGGCTCTAGTGAGGGATCTAACAAAAAGAGGCAGGACACAAATTACTAATATCAGAAACAAAGGGAGCACATAACTACAGCTCCCATGGATATTAAAGGACAATGAAAGAATACCTATGAACAGCCCTATACCTTGATAACCTTCATAAAATGGACCAATTCCTTGAAAAACACAATGTGCCTAAATTCACACCAGAAGAAATAGATGATCTGAATAGGCTTAAATATATTAAAGAAACTGAATCAATAACTAATAACCTTCAAAATAGAGCACCAAGCCCCAATGAGTTCACTGATGAAATTTACTGAACATTTAAGAAAAAGATTATACCAATTCTTTACAATCTCTTTCAAAGGATAAGAATCAAAAGGAATACTTCCTAACTCATTCTATGAGCCCAGCATTACCCCTAATACCAAAACCATACAAAGACATTACAAGAAAAGAAAACTACAAATACCTCTCATGAAAAAAGAAAAAATCTTCAACAAAATATTAGCAAACCAAATACTAAAAAGTATTTAAAAACTATACACCATGATCAAGTGGATTTATACTCCAAAAATCAATTAATGTAATCTATCACAACCACAGACTAAAACAGAAAAATCACATGGTTCTATCAACAGATGCAGAAAAAGCAACTGTCAAAATCCAGCACCCATTCATGATTAAAAAAAAAAAAAACCTCTCAGTAAACTAAGAATAGAAGAAACTTTCTCAAGCTGATAAACTACCTACAAAAAAGTCCTATAGCAAACATCGTATGTAATGCTGTGAAACTCAAAGCTTTCCCACTAATATTAGGTACAAGGTAAGGATGCCCCCTCTCACTGCACCTATTTAACTGGAAATTCTAGCTAACGCACAAGTCAAGAAAAATAAAAGTATACAGATTGGGATAGAAAACATAAATCTGTCCTTCTTTGCAGATGAATTGATCATCTATGTAGAAAATCTAAAAGAATGAACAATAACAAAAAACTCCTGAAACTAATAAGCAGTTATATCAAGATTACAGGATACAAGGTTTAATATAACAGTCAATTGCTTTCCTATATACAAACAAGGAATAAATGGAATTTGGAACTAAAAGAATAATACTATTTACATTAGCACTCAATAAAGTAAAATACTTAGATGTAAATCTAATAAATATATAAAGAATATACATGTGAAAAACTGAAAACTTCTGATGAATGAAATCAAAGAAAAACAAAAATGGAAAGATATTCCACGTTCATGGATGGGAAAAAATATTGTCAAGATGTCAGTTCTTTCCAAGTTGATCTACAGATTCAACGCAATCCCAATTAAAATCTCAGCAATTATTTTTTTTTAAATATTAACAAATTGATTCTAAAGTTTATATGGAGGGTCTTCCCTGGCAGTCCAGTGGTTAAGACTTCGCCTTCTAGGGCAGGGGGTGCAGGTTCAATCCCTGGTCAGGGAGCTAAGATCCCACATGCCTCATGGCCAAAAAACCAAAACATAAAACAGAAGCAATATTGTAACAAATACAATAAAGACTTTAAAAATGGCCCACATTGGGCTTCCCTGGTGGCGCAGTGGTTGAACGTCCCCCTGCCGATGCAGGGGGACACGGGTTTGTGCAAAACATCTTAAAAATAAAAAAGTTTTTTAAAATTTCTTAAAAAATAATAAAATTTATATGGAGAGGCAACAGACCTGGAGTAGCCAACACAATATTGAAGGAGAACAACAAAGTTGGGGGACAGACACTACCTAACTCTAAGTTTTACTATAAAGTTACAATAATCAAGAAAGGAGGTACTGGCAAAAGAATAGACAAATAGATCTATGGAGTAAAATTCAGAGCTCAGTAATAGACCCCTATAAATACAGTTTTCTGATCTTTGACAAAGGTGCAAAGGCAATACAATTGAGCAAAGATACTCTTCAGTACATGATGCTGGGACAACTGGACATCCACATGCAAATTTAAAAAAAAAGAATCTAGACACAAACCTTACACACTTCACAAAAATTAACTCAAAATGCATCGCAGACCTAAATATAAAATGTAAAGCTATAAAACTCCTAGAATATAACATGAGAAAACCCAGATGACCTTGGATATAGTGATGCCTTTTTAGATACAACATCAAAGATGCAATACAGCAAAGAAAGAATTGATAAGCTGGATTTCACTGAAATTGAAAATTTCTTCTTTGCAAAAGCCAATAACAAGAGAATGAAAAGACAAGCCATTTACTGGGAGAAAATAGTTGCAAAGACACATCTGATAAAAGACCATTATCCAAAATACACAAAGAATTCTTAAAATTCAATAAAAAACAACCCAATTAAAAATGGGTCAAAGTTCTTAACAGAGGCCTCAACAAAGAATATATACAAATGGCAAATAAACATATGAAAAGATGCTGAACATCATATGTTACCAGGAAAATGCAAATTAAAATAACAATGAGATTACACTACACACCTATTAGAATGGCCTAAATTCACAACACTGACAATAAGAAATGCTGACAAGGAGGTGAAGCAACAGAAACTCTCATTCATTGCTAGTGAAATGCAACATGATACAGCAACTTAGAAAAAGTTTGGTGGTTTCTTACAAAACTACTCTCACCATACGATCCAGTAATTACGCTCCTTGGTATTTACCCAAAGTTGTTGAAAATTTATGTCCACACTAAAATCTGCACACAGCTGTTCTTAGCAGCTTTATTTACAATTGTTAAAACTGGAAGCAGTGAACATGTCCTTCAATAGGTGGATGGATAAATAAACTGTGGTACATCCAGACAATTTAATGTTATTCAGCACTAAAAAGAAATGAACAAAACAAAACAAAAACCAAGCCATGATAAGACACAGAGAAATCTTAACTTCATATTACTAAGTGAAAAAAGCAAATGTGAAAAGGCAACATACTGTATGAGTCCAACTATATGACATCTGGGAAAGGTAAAACTATGAATTCAGCAAAGAGATTAGTGGTTGCCACAAGTTGGGGGTGAGGGGAGCAATGAATAGGTGGAACACATAGAATTAGAATTTTTAGGGCAGTAAAAATATTCTGTATGATACTATACTTGTATATATGTCACTATACACTTGTCCAAACCCATGAAAGGTATAACACATACTATGGACTTTCAGTGGGTATGATGTGTCAATGCAAGTTCACCAATGGTAACAAATGTACCACTCTATTGGAGGATGTTGATCATGAAGATGGCTATACATGTGTGGAGGCAAGGGATATATGTTAAATCTCTGTACCTTCCTCTCGATTTGGCTAAAAGTGTTTTAAAATATGAAGTCATTTTTTTTAAACTGCAATGATAAAAGCAAAGCCTAAAGAAAGGTAATTTTTGAACTAAGTGGTTAAACTTGATCTAGCAAGCCCCAAATACATCTGATTTGAAATTAAAGTATGCCTTAGTTTTTTAGATCAAATTAAAATTATATATGGAATAAATTTAAATTGTAATAAGGTCTTAAAATATTTTCCTCACTTTTAATAGTCATATGAGTATAGGTCATCCATGATAACCTAGATAGATATAACATTTATCTAGATACTTGCTATTATCAGCCTTTCAGGACATGGTCTCATATTCTGTAATCAGATCTTGAGAATGTTTCATGGTTTATGGTTACAAGATTTCTATTTTTACACTGTCACCCCAGAAGAAGTTAGCGTTCATATATTAAGATCTTATCCTTCTAAATGATCTTTCTTTTCTAATTATTTTATGAAACACATTATCTGAATTTTACACATTCCTATATACAGTTATCTCTAAATTAAAAGTTTAAAAGGACTGCATGGTAAGAAAAAGTGCAAATCCCTCCTGAATAAAAATTTAAAACCTCAAACATACACATTTGTCTGCGTTTTTAATCTACTTTCTTTTATATTACTCCTATGTTCTTCAACAGAATTCCTTTCTCCTTCTCTGGGAAAGTAATGTTAGTGGTAGCCATTTTGGAAAGAGTGCTATGAATATCTAGGTTTACAGTAGCTAGGGAATAAATGGAACATTTCATCTGTTAATTATAGCATAGCAGCTTACAGTGAGTCCAATTCATTTTCCAGGAAACTTAAGCAAAGGTTAATTTTAATGGAATCTAAACCTTGCCTAATTTTCAAATTGCCTTGTTCAACTTATGTGTCTCTGTTTAAATTTGTTGAGAAAATACTGCCTTTTAAGTATTTTAGAATACCTTTAAGACTTTTTCTTCAGAAAGCTGCCTGTATCCTTTTTTATGGTTAATTTATTTCTCATATAAACTTCAAAGTTTAGAATATATAGATCCATTTTCTCCTGATTAGTGAGTGTTTACTTCTATTAATGATAACAGAAGTCTTACTTTGCAATTTGTGATTATAGGCACTTGGATCCAGATTTATTAACAAGTATTTTTAACATGAATTACACAGAAAAGATATAATGGTCACAGGGTTTTTCAAATTGTTTAGATGTTTGAAGCACAATTTCGAAGTTGAAAAAAATTAAACTGTGTAATTCTGACTTGTAATAATGTTCAATATTGTGCTGCTAAATTTACCTTTTTTTTTAGTTCTGTAAAACCAGATATGAAGTGCCATTGTATAAAGAAGAATGTGCATAACACTATAATTCTGTCAAATGTAGGATGTGACAATGTGAAGGGGTAATTTTACTTTTTAAGTTTTGTGTACATATTTAAAAAAATATTTTACAAGTATCTACCATATAGTCCATGGTATAATTAAAACTACTTAAAAATGCAATACATTTAAATCACACATTTCCCAACAAGTAGATTCCTAAACAACTAAACATTTGGTTCATTTCACCTAGGTACACCATTGACTGAGGAATAAAAAGTTTTATATATATATTTTTAATATTTTCTTTGTAATGCAATTCTAAATCACATCCGTTTCCAAAGCCTTATTATATTTCACTATCTAAAATTTGAGAAAAAGTACATCAGCTTTTTATTCCTGACTCATCCCATTTATCTCCCTATTAAATTTCAAAATAATCACATAGTTATTGACATACACAGATATAATATACTTAAATATATTTATGTATACAGTTGACCCTTGAACAATGTGAGGATTAATCTACACATAACTTATAGTTGGCACTCCCTATCCATGATTCCTCCACATCTGTAAATTTAACCAACCACAGACAGCACAGTACTGTAATATTTACTATTGAAAAATATACCTGATAATTTTTTTTACTTCTTCCTTACCAATCTGGATTCCTTTTACGTTTTTTCCTCCTCTGACTGCTGTGGCTAGGGCTTCCAAAACTATGTTGAATAAAAGTGGTGAGAGTGGGCATCCTTGTCTTGTTTCTGATGTTAGAGTGAATCCTTTCAAGTTTTTCACCACTGAGTATGACATTAGCTGTGGGTTTGTCATATATGCCCTTTATTATGTTGAGGTATGTTTCCTCTATGCCCACTTGCTGGAGAGTTATCATAAATTGATGCTGAATTTTATCAAAAGCTTTTTCTGTATCTATTGACATGATCATATGGGTTTTATTCTTCACTTTGTTAATGTGGTATATCTCATTGATTGTTTTGTGAATATTGGAAAATCCTTGCATTCTGGCATAAATTTCACTTGATCATGGTCTATGATTCTTTTAATGAATTGATGGATTTGGTATGCTAGTATTTTATTGAGGATTTTTGCACCTATGTTCATCAGTGATACTGGCCTGTAATTTTCTTTTTTGTGAAATCTTTGTCTAGTTTTGGTAGCAGGATGATGGTGGCCTTGTAGAATGAGTTCTGAAGTGTTCCTTCCTCTGCAATTGTTTGGAATAGGTTCAGAAGGATAGGTATTAACTCTTCTCTAAATGTTTGGTAGAATTCACCTGTGAAGCCATCTGGTCCTGGATTTTTGTTTGTTGGGAGTTTTTAAATTAATGGTTAAATTTCAGTACTGATAATTGGTCTGTTCATATTTCCTGGTTCAGTCTTGGAAGATTGTACCTTTCTAAGAATTTGTCTATTTCTTCTAGGTTGTCCATTTTATTGGTGTATAGTTGCTCATAATAGTCTCTTAATGATCCTTTGTATTTCTGTGGTGTTGACTGTAACTTTTTTTCATTTCTGATTTTTTGATTTTGGCCCTCTTCCTAACTAAAGGTTTATGAATTTTGTCTATTGTTTCAAAGAACCAGCTTTTTAGTCTCATTAATCCTTTCTATTGTTTTTTCAGTCTCTATTTCATTTGTTTCTGCTCAGATCATTATGATGTCTTTCCTTCTACTAACTTTGGGTTTTGTTTATTCTTTTTTTCTAGTTGCTTTAGGTGTGAGGTTAGGTTGTTTGAGATTTTTCTTGTTTCCTGAGGTAAGCTTCTATTGATATCACTATAAACTTCCCTCTTAGAACTGCTTTTGCTGCATCCAATAGGTTTTGAATCATTGTGTTTTCATTTTCACATGTCTCTAGGTATTTTTTGATTTCCTCTTTGATTTCTTCAGTTATCCATTAGTTGTTTAGTAGAATATTGTTAGGTCTCCACGTGCTTGTGTTTTCTGAAGTTTTTTTTCTTGTAATTGATTTCTAGTCTCATAGTGTTGTGGTCAGAAAAGATGCTTGGTATGATTTCAATTTTCTTAAATTTACCAAGACTTGTCTTGTGGCTGAGCAGATGATCTATCCTGGGGAGTGTTCCACGTGTACTTGAAAAGAATGTGTATTCTGCTGCTGCTTTTGGATAGAATGAATGCTCCCTCCCTCTCTCTCACTCTCTCTCTCTCTCTCTCTCTCTCTCTCTCTCTCTATATATATATATATATATATATATATATCAATTTAAAAAGTAAAGGAATATCAATTAAGCTAAATAAAAGGAATCCAAATTGGAAAGTAAGTAAAACTGTCACTGTCATGATGTGACACTATACATAAAAAATCCTAAAGATGCTACCAGAAAACTACTAGAGCTCATCAATGAATTCAGTAAAGTTACAGGATACAAAATTAACATACAGAAATCTGTTGCATTTCTGTGCACTAAAAACAAAATATCAGAAAGAGAAATTAAGGAAACAGTCACATTTACCACTGCATCAAAAAGTATAAAATACCTAAGGTTTATTCCTAAGGTATCCTACCTAAGGAGGCAAAAGACCTGTAATCTGAAAACTATAAGATGCTGATGAAAGAAACTGAAGATGACACAAACAGATGCAAAGATATATCATGTTATTGGACTGGAAGAATCACTATTGTTAAAATGATCACACTACCCAAGGCAATCTACAGATTCAATGTAATCCCTATAAAAATACTGAGGGCTTTTTTCACAGTACTAGAACAAATAATTTTAAAATTTGTATGGAAACACAAAAGACCCCAAATAGCCAAAAAAACTCTTAAGAAAGAAGAATAGAGCTGGAAGACTCATACTCCATGCCTTCAGACTACACTACAAAGCTACAGTAATCAAAACAGCATGGCACTGGCACAAAATGACATATAGATCAATATGTCTATACTGATCTATAGAAAGAAATTTCTGGACAGAAGGCCCAGAAATAAACCCATGCATTTATGGTCAATTAATCTACAACAAAGGAGGCAAGAATATACAATGGAGAAAAGACAGTCTCTTCAATAAGAGGTGCAGGGAGAACTGGACAGCTACATATAAAAGAATGAATTAAGAACACTCTCTAACACCGTATACAAAAATAAAGTCAAAATGGCTTAAAAACCTAAATGTAAGATTAGATATTATAAAACTCCTAGAGGAAAACACAGGCAGAACACTCTTTGACATAAATCGCAGCAATATTTTTTTGGATCCATCTCCATAAGGAAATAAAAGCAAACATAAACAAATGGGACCTAATTAGACATAAAAGCTTCTGCACAGCAAAGGAACAATCAACAAAACAAAAAGACAACCTACTGAATGGGAGAGAATATTTGCAAATGATGTGATCAGTAAGGGATTAATATCCAACATATATAAATGGCTCATACAACTCAACATTAAAAAAACAAACAACCCAATTTAATAATGGGCAGAAGAACTGAATAGCCATTTTTCCAAAGAAGAAATGCAGATGGCCAACAGGCACATGAAAATATGCTCAAGATTGCTAATAATCAGGAAAACGCAAATCAGAATCACAATGAAATATCGCCTCACACCTGTCAGAATAGCTATTCAAAAAGTCTACGAATAACAAATGTTGGTGAGGATGTGAAGAAAAGGGAAGCCTTGTTCACTGTTGGTGGGAATGTAAATTGGTGCAACTGCTCTGGAAAACAGTGTAGAGGTTTCTCACATATAGAACTACCACATGACCCAGCAATTCCACTCCTGGGTACATATCTGGAAAAAACACTAATTCTAAAAGATACAAGCACCCCAATGTTCACTGCAGCACTATTTACAAAATACACCAGGATATGGAAGCAACCTGAGTATCCATCAACAGATGCATAAAGAATAGATATATACAATGGAATACTCAGCCATAAAAAGAAGGAAATTTTACCATGTGCAGCAACATGGATGGACTTGGAAGGCATTATGCTAAGTGAAATAAGTCAGATAAAGATAAATATTGTACGATATTGCTTCTATGTGGAATATTAAAAATACATCAACCTAGTGAATATAATGTAAAAGAAGCAGACATTCAGATATAGAGAACTAGTGATTACCAGTGAGAGGGGGAGGGGAGGTGGGGGAGGGGCAGGTACAAATTACAGGGATGTATTGTACAACCCGAGGAATACAGGCCAATATTTGGTAATAACTGTAAATGGGAAATAACCTTTAAAATTTTTTAAATAATAAATAGATAAATAAATAAACCCCTGATAAGTGGACCCATGCAGTTCAAACCCAAGTTGCTCAAGTGTCAACTGTATTACATATACACACAATGATGCATGCTAGTATATATCGATATATATACTATATATATATATAGACACACACACACACACGCACACACACTGGTTTTCATATTTGTTTAAAGCATCTATACTAAAAATAAAATTTGATAATCGCCATTAGGAAATTTGAATGGAGTCTACCTTACTTAATAGGCAACTTGAAAAATGCTTCTGAAAAATTAAATTATAAGATGTTGAAAAAGTTTTAATAATCTTATAGGGTTTTACTGATGGAATTCCATCTACTGTCTTTTAACTTTTCATCCCTAAAGATAATCATTCTGATGGAGGATTAGTTTAATTTGCTTAATTAAATCAACATTCCCTGAAATTTCAGTGGAAAAATCTGACTTTTTTCTGCTTTAATGATGTATAATTGACAAAATTGTAATATATTTCAAATACATTGTGATGATTTGATAAATGTATACATTGTGAAGAAATCTCTTATTGAGTTAATACATTCTTTATCTAACATAGTTAACCTTTTTTTGAGAACACAAGTTCTACACTCTTAGCAAATTTCAATTATACAATAGATTACTATCAATTATAGTCACCATGTTATACAATAGATCATAAGACCTTATTCATGCTATAACTAAAAACTTATACCTTTTCACCAACCTCTCCCTATTTCTCCCACTTCCCAGAACAATGGCAACCATTCTACTCTCTGAAACTGTGATTTTGAGGGGTTTTTGTTTTGTTTTCATTTTTTTTTTAGATTCCATATATAAATGACACCGTGCAGTATGTGTCTTTCTCTGTCATATATATCATATCTTCTTGATCCCTTCATCTGTCAACAGTAGAGAAAGTTTCTAGCCAGGAGCAAGGGAAAAAGGAACCCAGGTAGAATTTGAAGAAATCCCTACAACAAGGAATCAGTGCTGAGACTCTGGAAAGACCAAGGTTGCTAGAGCTGACAGGACAGAATAGCAAGAGTAGGGTGCTATACAGGAGAAATATCTGTAGATCCACAGTGGACCCCTTTAGAGTATTCAGTAGAGTACAGATCATCACATACATATAATGAAATTACCAGAGGCTGTGAAAGGAACCACACAAAAAGATTAGTGGTATCAATAGGTATCCGTACATGGAACTCACATAAGAGCAGACTAATGGATGCTTCCATTAACCAGACTGAAAAAAATCTCATATTTATGGTTCAATGAATAGAGTACTCATAAAGGTCTTGAACCAGAAGCAGTAGTGAGGAATAATTAGCTCTACTTAAATGCTAAGCTGTACCACCCCACAAATAGTAAAAGAATGAGTTGAAAGGATAAAACAATGTCCGACTAACTTAACTGCATCTGAGGACGAATCTCATGAATATTTAAAGTCATACATATGTATCCAGCTTCTAATTGTAAAATTATAATGTCTTGGATCAACCAAAAAATAACCAGATGTGCAAAAAATCAAAACTATATAACCAATAATGATAAGAACTAGGGATATAATGTAAAACACAATATAATTAACACTGTTGTCTGTTATATATGAAAGTTCTTGAGAGTAAATCCTAAGAGTTCTCATCACAAAGAAAAAATAATATTTTCTTTATTTTATTTTTATGAGATAATTAATGTTCACTAAACTTATTTTGGTAACCATTTCATGATGTATGTGAGTTGAATTATTAGACTGTACACCTTAAACTTATGCAGTGATATATGTAGATTAAACTCAATAAAACGGAAGGGGAAAAATAAAGACATTTTTAGATACATCTGGACCCAAAGAAGTTACTTTTTTTTTCCAATTCATTATGTTTTATAAAAATACCTGAGAATGCCACCTAGCATAATGAAAAATCTAGAAATATAACGAAGGAAGGAAAGGGATCTTCAAAAGTGCAGATTCAAATTAGATGTGTGCCACATTCTTTTATCATGGTAGGCACAAACATTCCTAGAAAACAATCAAGTCTAGTTAGTATATTTAACCATTTTGTAATTAAATAATAAGCCACAGAAGTCATCTGACACCTTTCACAAGAAAAAAAAAAAAAGTCCATTAAAAATTCAGGGAGAATAATTTTTTAAGAGAACCATGGTCCTGGGACTTCCCTGGTAGTGCAGTGGTTAAGAATCTGCCTGTCGGGCTTCCCTGGTGGCGCAGTGGTTGAGAATCCGCCTGCCGATGCAGGGGACGTGGGTTCGTGCCCCGGTCTGGGAGGATCCCGCGTGCCGCGAAGCGGCTGGGTCCGTGTGCCATGGCTGCTGGGCCTGCGCGTCCGGAGCCTGTGCTCCGCAACAGGAGAGGCCACAACAGTGAGAGGCCCGCGTACCGCAAAAAAAAAAAAAAAAAAAAAAAAAAAAAAGAATCTGCCTGTCAATTCATGGGACATAGGTTTGAGCTCTGGACCAGGAAGATCATCCCACATGCCACGGAGAAACTAAGCCTGTGCGCCACAACTACTGAGCCTGCACTCTACAGCCCCCGAGCCACAACTACTGAGCCTGCATGCCACAACTACTGAAGCTCGCACGCCTAAAGCCTGTGCTCTGCAACAAGAGAAGCCACCACAATGAGAAGCTCGCACACCACAACGAAGAGTAGCCCCCGCTCGCCACAACTAGAGAAAGCTCGCACACGGCAACAAAGACCCAATGCAGCCAAAAATAAATAAATAAGTTTTTAAAAGGAGAGAGAACCATGGTCCTTGGTAGCATGATTTTGATAAGTTTAATGGAATGTTATGAGATTAAAATCCACTGACCTTGATATTTGAAATATTCTCTTTCAACTACATTTATTTTTTCTCCACAGATGTAATATTTGGTTCTTCAGTGAATAGTAGTTGTAAAAGGATAAAATTGTGAAATTTATTTATTAGATTTCAAGTGTTCTGAATCAACGAGTAGACAGCATGAAGAAGACCTAATTGCAGATATAAAAAAACTTCAAAGGGAAATGTGAGGACACTAATACCATATCTGAAGGGTAACAAGTTAAACAATAACGTCAGAAGCAGATGGTTAAAGAATTAAAGCTTAAATATAACTTTTCAAATTGTAAGTAAAACCAATTTTAAAAAATTGAAATAATACAAGGACAGTCTTCAGCCACTGCTTTTTTGGATACATCATTGTGATTAATAAAATAATATATGTGAGACATTTCTGAAATAATGGTTAATATGTAGATTACTGTTTACATCTATATTTGACTTGCATAATTCTCTAAATGTTAGTACACTTGTTTCTTGATTGCCTGACTAGTTTAAACTCATCATCTTGCTTAACCTTATGATAACTGTATGTACCACTGACTGCTCACCAATGCTGATTTTGTCTTAGACATGGAACTTAGAACTTAGTTTAGTAAAAGAGGCAGCATACATAGTATACAGGTAAAGTGCATAGACTCTGTAGTAAGATTACCTAAATGAATACTTGGCTCTATCATTTAGTAGCTTTTGTATTTAGGTAAGTTGCTGTACCTTATTTCGTTATCTCTAGAGAAGTGTTAAATGAGTTAATAGGTAGTGCACTGAGAAAAGCGCCTGGCATATATTAAGAGCTATATGAGTATTACCTACTATCATTGCTCTACTATCATTATTATAATTCTTATTACACGACTAAATCTTTCTTTTTCTACCCCAGAAAAAACCAATCTGCCTTACAATATTTGTGTAGTCATTGTAATTTTTGATATTGGCATTAACAAATGGCTATAGTTAGTTGAATAACTAATGCACTAGCAATGAAGATATATGAATTTAACTCTAGTTCCAATACTGACATCCGGAGTATAACATCTAAGAAACTCACCTAACCTATTTGTTCCTTCAACTTTATCAGAAAAAAAAATTGAGTAAATAGTACCTATTTCATAAGAAAATAAGAGATCAAAAGTGATTTTAAAATAAATCTCTTGTAGCATGGCAAAGAAAAATGATTTGAGCAACATCGTACATATCCTAGTATTTGAGTCATAACTTGATCATTACAAATGACTGTATAAAGGAAAGCAGATTACCACAGACAAGGAGTGTAGACCAGAAATCATAATACATAGCCTCTAACACCAACCATTCAATTTACATATTGTATAAACATGCACAAGATGAATAATCACTGTGATCTCAATATCCTTATTAATAAAGAGGAGATAAATGTACTTATCTGCATCTATTAAAAGGTTGTGAGTCACATCAACTTAGAGAATAAACTGAAATTTATTTTTATTAAAATATATTAAACCAATAAAGGTTGTTATAAATACACTTTTCTGAATTTGATCAGTATTTATTAGACAGATAGATATGGATGGATCCATGTACAAATAGTGTTATTTCTGCTTCTAGGATATTAAAAAGATTATCTAACTGCATAGTAACCTTAAACAGAAACAAATATCATATCTTAAAATGTGTGACCATACATAAAAGACCAACAACACACTGAATTATTTTCAACCTTAATAGTACTGATATTAATTTACTGAAGATACAGTGCAGTTTTTTGTGTGCCTATTTCTGTCAACCAGTTGTCTTTAATGTTCTGTCAAGGAAATTTATTTATCTGATTAAAAAGTTAATGCTTTGGAAACTTTAGTCAAAGATGTCATTCTAATGCTATATGACAATACAGTTGATCTTTCTTCCTTCCTTCATTTCTTTTACCCTCTGCCTTTGACCAAACTAGGTAAAGCACATTGCACAGGCATTGGTGGTTTCATCGTATTATGTATTTCAAGAAGGTACATGTTATTGTCTGAATGCTTGTGTCCCTACAAAATTCCTGTGTTGAAATCCTAATGCCCAAGGTGGTCATGTTGGTGGGTGGAGACTTTGGAAGATGCTTAAGTCATAAAGGTGGAGCCCTCATGAATGGCATCAGTGCCTTATAAAAGAAGTTCCTGAGAAAACTCTAGCTTCAATAAGAGAACACAGCAAGAAGTCATCTTCTATAAATCAAAAGAGGGCCCTCACCGAAAGTGAGGAAGGCAGTGGTGCCTTCCTTTCTCTTAGACTTCCCAGCCTCCAGAGCTGTGAGAAATAAATTTTTGTTGTTCACAAGTTACCCAGTCTGTGGTATTTTGTGATAGCAGCCCAAATGCACTAAGATAGTACATAACATAAATCAAAGAAGTAAATTGGTTTTCACATGAATAAACTTATAGGATCGGGGGAAATGAAGGTAATATTTCTGTGAAATCAAATGTGGATCCCTACAAAACAACTAATAAAATAAACATTTCAAGTCTTTGCTACCTTTAAGTGTTTATAAATCCTGAAATTAAATATAAATATGACATAGGGGACCAAAACAATAGTATACACACTTTGATATAATTTAGCCTAATAACTATAGGAGATGTATTCATAGAGCAACAACTAATGAATATGTTTAGTGTAAATATAAATGCAGGTATATATTTATATTTTCTTTACTGAATATTAGAAAAAATATTTTAAATTTTTGAGATGTGATTTCTGGACACTACATGAATACATTTGTTGGCAAAAGTTAGTAATCATGAAAAATCAAGCAAAAATAGAAAATACTAATTTTCCCAGTAATCTAGAACATAGGTTGGCAAACTACAGTGTACAGGCTGGCAGCAGTCTTATTGGAATACAGCCAGGTCCATTTGTTTATGCCTTGTTTATGGCTTTTGTCACACTAGAAGGGCAGAATTGAGTAGTTGCAAGAGAGATGCTATGTCCCACAAGTATAAAATATTTACCCATAAAGGGAAAGTTTTCAGGTTCCTGATCTAGAAGTCATATGTCATTTCAGAGATTGTATACACCCATAAACACGACACATTCACCAGTAAGAGCATTTCAAATACAAGATAAAAATATTTCCTTGGAATAAAAAATATTTTCCTCCTTCTGGCCATGCTTAAAAAGAAATAATATAAGGGATTAGAAGGGTCAGATACATCTGAGGAGAAAAACGAGCTATATTTACTTGCTTGGTGAACCAGGAGATTATCACAAGAGGTAATTTACGTCAGAGAAGAATGAGGTCCTCAGTAAAATAGAGAAGTTTATTTGTGAAAATGAATTTAGTGACTTTAGTAATATTTATGAATGTCTCCTGCTTATATTTTCATGGATTAAATCCAAGAAGAAGAAATTCAACAGAAAAATAATACAGCCATAAATACTAACTCAAAAATTCACAAACACAAACTCTCAAAAGAAGAAATGTTTCATATACATAATTCTTTCATTAAAGAAAAAGTGGCCAACAGAAAGCTTGACAAATGCATGAGAATAGTCTTGGAATTCCTTCCACCTGACACTGCATCTAGTATTAAGGGAAGCTAAGAAGGCTATAACAAAAGGCTATTTCAGTTTCAGTGCAATCCTATTGCAGTGAGGAGGAATGGCTTATTACTTATTCCTAGTGATTCAACTTGATACCATTTCCTACAGGGAACATGTTGAGCTAACTGAAAGTACTCAGGGAGAGACCTTCAAGATGGCAGAGGAGTAAGACATGGAGATCACCTTCCTCCCCACAAATACATCAAAAATACATCTACATGTGGAACAACTCCAACAGAACACCTAACTGAATGCTGGCAGAAGACCTCAGACTTCCCCAAAGGCAAGAAAATCTCCAGGTACCTGGGTAGGGCAAAAGAAAAAACAGAGACAAAAGAACAGGGATGGGACCTGCACCAGTGGGAGGGAGTTGTGAAGGAGGAAAAGTTTCCACACACTAGGAAGCCCCTTCACTGGTGGGGATGGCGGTGGGGCGAAGGAAGGTTCAGAGCCACAGAGGAGAGCACAGCAACACAGGTGCAGAGGGCAATGCAGAGAGATTCCCGCACAGAGGATCAGTGCCAACCAGCACTCACCAGCTTGAGATGCTTGTGTGCTCACCCACTGGGGCAGGTGGAGGCTGGGAGCTGAGGCTTGGGCTTCAGAGGTCAGACCCTAGGGAGAGGACTGGGGTTGGCTGCATGAAGACAGCCTAAAAGGGGCTAGTGCACCAATGCACCACAGCTAGCCAGGAGGGAGTCCAGGAAAATGTCTGGACCTGCTGGAGAGGCAAGAGACCATTGTTTTGGGGTGCACAAGGAGAGGAGCTTCCTGCTCCGTGTGCCCACAGACGGCAGAGCACTGCCTAAGTGAGCTCACGGGCATGAGCCGTGGCTATCATCTCGGACCCCAGAGGTGGGTATGGACCACTAACACTGCCACTGCTACCACCAAGAACCCTGTGTGCAAGCGCAGGTCACTACTCACACCGCCCCAGGAGCCTGTGCAGCCCACTACTGCCAGGGTCCTGTGATCCAGGGACAACTTCCCTGGGAGGACACATGGCACGCCTCAGGCTGGTGCAACATCACAATGGCCTCTGCCACTGCAGGCTCACTCCACATTCCAGTTATGACTACCATACCTCTCCCTCTCCCCAGTCTGAGTGAGCAAGAGAAACCTAATCAGCCTCTGCTTCAACTCCTTCCTGTCTGGGCAGGGAACAGACACCTGAAGGTGGCCTACACACAGAGGCAGGGCCAAAACCAAAGCTGAACCCCAAGAGCTGTGCGAACACAAAAGAGAAAGGGAAATTTCTCCGTGCAGCCTCAAGAGCAGCAGATTAAATCCATGCCATCAGCTTGATAAATGCTGCATCAGTGGAATACCTGAATACAAAATGAATGTTCCCAAAATTGAGGCGGTGGACTTTAGGAGCAACTGTAGACTTGCGGTTTGCTTTCTGCATCTGACTGGTTTTTGGTTTTATGTTTATCTTAGTTTAGTTTTTACTGTTTGTTATCATTAGTGGATTTGTTTATTGGTTTGGTTGCACTCTTCCTTTTTTTTTTCTTTTTCCTCTTTTTGTGAGTGTGTGTGTGTATCTTCCTCTGTGTGATTTTGTCTGTTTAGGTTAGCTTTTACCATTTGTGCCAGGGTACTGCCTGTTTGGGTTTTGTTTTTGCAGTTTTGTTTTTGTTTTGGGGTTTTTTGTTTGTTTGTTTTCTCTTTTTTATGTGTGTGTGTAAGTTTCTGTGTGACTTTGTTTAGTTTTGCTTTTAACATTGGTTTTGGGATTCTATCTGTTTGTTGTTTTTTCTTTTTTTTTCCTCGTCCTTTTCTTCCGAGCCATGCAGCTGGCAGGGTCTTGGTGCTCCGGCTGGATGTCGGGCCTAAGCCTTTGAGGTGGGAGAGCCAAGTCCAGGACATTGGACCACCAGAGACCTCCCAGCCCATGTAATATTAATCAGAAAGAGCTCTCTGAGAGATCTCCATCTCAACACTAAGACCCAGCTCAACCCAACGGCCAGCAAGCTCCAGTGCTGGACACCCTATGCCAAACAACTATCAAGACAGGAACACAACCCCTCCCATTAGCAGAGAGGCTCCCTAAAGTCATACTAAGTTCACAGACATCCGAAAACATACCACCAGATGCAGCCCTGCACAACAGAAGGACAAGATCCAGCCCCACCCACCAGAACACAGGCACCAGTCTCCCCCACCAGGAAGCCTACACAAGCCACTGAATCAACCTCACCCACTGGGGGAAGACACCAAAAATAACAGGAACTACAAACCTGTAGCCTGCAAAAAAGAGAAGTCAAACACAGTAAGTTAAACAAAATGAGAAGACAGAGAAATATGCAGATGAAAGGGCAAGGTAAAAACCCACCAGACTAGGGCTTCCCTGGTGGTGCAGTGGTTGAGAGTCCGCCTGCCAATACAGGGGACATGGGTTCGTGCCCCGGTCTGGGAGGATCCCACATGCCACGGAGCGGCTGGGCCCGTGAGCCATGGTCGCTAAGCCTGTGCGTCCGGAGCCTGTGCTCCGCAACAGGAGACGCCACAACAGTGAGAGGCCCACATACCACAAAAAAACAAACAAACAAAAAAAACCTACCAGACCAAACAAATGAAGAGGAAATAGGCAGTCTACCTGAAAAAGAATTCAGAGTCATGATAGTAAAGATGATCCAAAATCTCGGAAATAAAATGGAGAAAATACAAGAAATGTTTAACAAGGACCTAGAAGAATTAAAGAGCAAAAAAACAATAGTGAACAACACAATAAATGAAGTTAAAAATACTCTAGAAGGAATCAATAGCAGAATAACTGAGGCAGAAGAACTGAGAAGTGACGTGAAAGACAGAATAGTGGAAATAACTGCCACAGAGCAGAATAAAGAAAAAAGAATGACAAGAATTGAGGACAGTCTCAGAGACCTCTGGGACAACATTAAACACACCAACATTTGAATTATAGGGGTCCCAGAAGACAAAGAGAAAAAGAAAGGGTCTGAGAAAATACATGAAGAGATTATAGTCGAAAACTTCCCTAATATGGGAAAGGAAATAGTAAATCAAGTCCAGGAAGCACAGACAGTCCAATAAGGATAAATATCAATCTCGAGATCAATAAAATTAAAAGCTGGTTCTTTGAGAAGGTAAACACAATTGATAAACCATTAGCCAGACTCACCAAGAAAAAAAGGCAGAAGACTCAAATCCACAGAATTAGAAATGAAAAAGGAGAAGTAACAACTGACACTGCAGAAATACAAAGCATCCTAAGAGACTACTACAAGCAACTATACGCCAATAAAATGGACAACCTGGAAGAAATGGACAAATACTTAGAAAGGTAGAACTTTCCAAGACTGAACCAGGAAGAAATAGAAAATATGAACAGACCAATCACAAGCACTAAAATTGAAACTGTGATTAAAAATCTTCCAACAAACAAAAGCGGAGGACCAGACAGCTTCACAGGTGAATTCTATCAAATATTTACAGAAGAGCTAACACCGATCCTTCTCAAACTCTTCCAAAATATAGCAGAGTGAGGAACACTCCCAAACTCATTCTATGAGGCCACCATCACCCTGATACCAAAACCAAAGATGTCACAAAAAAAGAAAACTACAGGCCAATATCACTGATGAACACAGGTGCAAAAATCCTCAACAAAATACTAGCAAACAGAATCCAACAGCACATTAAAAGGATCATCCAACATGATCAAGTGGGGTTTATCCCAAGAACGCAAGGATTCTTCAATATATGCAAATCAATCAATGTGATACAGCATATTAACAAGTTGAAGGATAAAAACCAAATGATAATCTCAATAGATGCAGAAAAAGATTTGACAAAATTCAACACCCATTTATGATAAAAACTCTCCAAAAGTGGGCATAGAGGGAACCTACCTCAACATAATAAAGGCCATATATGACACACCCACAGCCAAAATTGTTCTCAATGGTGAAAAACTGAAACCATTTCCTCTAAGATCAGGAACAACACAAGGGTGCCCACTCTCACCACTATTATTCAACACAGTTTTGGAAGTTTTAGCCATGGCAGTGAGAAAAGAAA
Organism: Neophocaena asiaeorientalis asiaeorientalis; assembly: GCF_003031525.2. Classification (NCBI taxonomy): domain Eukaryota; kingdom Metazoa; phylum Chordata; class Mammalia; order Artiodactyla; family Phocoenidae; genus Neophocaena; species Neophocaena asiaeorientalis. The sequence continues at coordinate 3,474,634 of NW_020185317.1, forward strand.
AAGAAATAAAGGGAATCCAAATTAGAGAAGAAAAAGTAAAACTGTGACTGTTAGCAGATGACATGATACTCTAGAGAATCCTAAAGATGTTACCAGAAAACTACTAGAGCTCATCAATGAATCTGGTAAAGTAGCAGGATACAAAATTAATGCACAGAAATCTTTTGCATTCCTATACACTAACGATGAAAAATCTGAAAGAGAAATTAAGAAAACACTCCCATTTACCACTGCAGCTAAAAGGATAAAATACCTAGAAATAAACCTACCTAAGGAGACAAAAGACCTGTATTCAGAAAACTGTAAGACACTGATGAAAGGAATTAAAGAAGATTCACACAGATGGAGAGATATACCATGGTCTTGGACTGGAAGAATCAACATTGTGAAAATGACTGTACTACCCAAAGCAATCTATAGATTCAGTGCAATCCCTACCAAATTACCAATGGCATTTTTCACAGAACTGGAACAAAAAAGTTCACAATTTGTATGGAAACACAAAAGACCCCAAATAGCCAAAGCAATCTTGGGAAAGAAAAACGAGCTGGAGGAATCAGGGTCCCTGACTAAAGACTATACTACAAAGCTACAGAAATATTATACCACTCTATATCCTCACCAACTGTGAACAGGGATACCTGTTTCCTTACACACACAGAATGATGTAGTCAGAAAGAAAAGCTATTAAGTCAGTAGGCATAATATAAAAAATAATGATACAATTTAGATATAACTGTAATAAGTCAAGTATATAACACTAATATCATGCTAAAATTTTATGAAAGGGAAAACTAACATTAAACATGAAATACAATAAAAGTTTAAAAAATTCTGAAATAGAAATGAGATTTAGACTTGGTAATTATAGAGCAATGTTGTTAGAATTTAGCTTTAGTTGAAGGTATTTTCATATCAATGTAGCATATTGATGATAATGGTGTCTTAAGTATAATTATAAAATTATATTTATGATCTACAAACACAAGGACATCAAGAATCTAGACCAATGACGAGCCTTTTAGGAAGCTTCAGGGCAATTCTGTTTAAATCTTATTTCATAAAGGTCTGAATATAATGGATAATAAAAAAAATATGTCCATGAAGTAGCTAACCTAACCTCACTAGACCTTGGTTTCCTCATAACATCAATGAGAATAATATTATATCTCACATAATAATATAAGTACATTGAGTGAGATAATGTGTACGTATCTTTAGCAGTGTCTGGCCCATGAAAATAGCTAATATTTACTAAATTATATTTCATGCATTTTTATAACTCTCTACATGAACACACTGATTCTCACACACACACAAAAAATGTTTTGGAATTGGTATTATGATCATCCACATTTTATAGATGAGAAAGCCAAAGCAAAGGAGATTAATCTGTGAGATCACACAGCAAAGAAGTGGTACTGCCTAAGTGGACTAGCCAGACTAATTTTAGAGCTTTGACGTCAAATCTCTATTCTTTACTGCCTCTTGTAGTAAAGTACTGGACATACACTTTTCTGTAACAAATATGAACTCTGTAAATTGCAATTTTCATAATGTTTGTTATATAAATTTAATCATATATTATCATTTTGATTATTTCATATTTTAGCAAGCTGCAAATGAAACTTAATATGAATTAATTTTCTCTTTGAAAATGCTTGAAACAAAATTTTTCAACTCACAGTAACTTTGGAAGAAAAAGCCTCCTATGAGTTTCACAAAGTTAAGAATTAATTCTAATTGTTTAGTTGAATATTCTTAGCAGCAAGACAGTATCTTTATCTTCAAGCACTTCAATAACATCACAAAGCCTGATTCTTAACAGGTGAATATTCTCTAAATAATTTGAATGGGACAAAGTATGCCCTTGCATAATCTGGTGCTGGTTCCAACATGAACACATGTTTTAAGATAGGTGTTATCACCTAAAATTTTAAAGAGTCTTCAGGATAGTCTTGGCAGAACTCACCATAGGGCAAGGCTCTATGTAATGATGAAATAGCCCCACACTCTGAGGAACCCAGGATTTGGAACTTAAGTGATTTAGATGAAACACCATATCCTACTTCAGTTTTCCTGCTTAGTAATAATGGTGAAATAATTCACCATATCCTACTTCAGTTTTCCTGCTTAGTAATAATGGTGAAATAATTCACCATATACTACTTCAGTTTTCCTGCTTAGTAATAATGGTGAAATAATTCACCATAGTAGGTATCTTTTAATCAGATTTCCAAATTCATTTGTAAATAATTTTACTTATATGAAAGACAGGTGTTCAAGATAACAGTGATATTATAATTCCTGATAAATAAACAACCTATTTTCACCCATCACATTTATCACTGCTTCAGAGAGGGCACCATATACTTCCATTTACACTCTGCTAATAGAACACAGTTGAGCCTGTCAAGTAAAGAGGTTTACTGTGGAATTTGAGGACCAGAGCTCATATTCTGCTTATGTCCATCTGTCTCAAAGACACTAGGCAAATTGACCTCTCTAAACTTGAGTTACATCATCTGTAAAATGACTTAATATGAGTATCCACCCATGTGAACATTATCAGGATTAAATGATATAACATGTAAGTAACTTGGTCTAGTGCATGATTTAAAATGTGTCAAAGTGTAGCTGTCATTAATTTTAGTAATAATGCCTTATTTAATACAGCCAATCAGAATTAGTTATATTTTAATTTAGCATTGTCTATGATTGAAGACATATTTTAAAAATCATAATTTTATTTACCCTTCAAAATTAATTGTACCCTCATAAAATACACACTCATCCATGCACACAAATGCTTATTTCATCACCTTAGTAAAGTGTGATTTATTTTTTTCTAGTTTCTATATAAGTTGATACTTCTTTTGAAGAAATTAATTCTACAAATTTCTGAAGCAAATTTCTGAATGTATTAATTCTAGAAACGTCACTGTTAATTAGGTCGTACTGACATTCTCTATTTGTATTCCTTGGAGAGGAGGGAGGTTTCTTCAATGTTTTGTGCTGTCTGCACCCATTTTAGGCAGATGAAAAATAGAAAAGAAAATGTCCCAGGCCAAAGGAACAGTATAACCAGGTGATTTGGGATAAACTAAAACACACAGGAGTCATTCCAAGAAGTTTATTACAACTGGGGCTTAGAATTCATGAGAGAGAAGAATGAGCAGTGGGGCTGGACATAAAGGCCAGGTGTTAGAAGCCAAGTTGAACTATTTTGATTTTACAGAAGTCACTGAAAGATTTTAAACTAGAAATTAATATAATTAGATCTCCCTTTTGAGATTTTTCTCTGGTTCAAGAATAGATGAGAGGAGAATACTAGAAGCAAAGAATGAAAATGGTCCAGTTTGGGAGTACAGCGTCAGGAATAAGACAGTAATTGATTGGAAGTGAAGGTTGGTCACTCTCAAGTTTCTGCTTTTGGTAATTCATAGTAAAATTTACTGGAATAGGGATCACTTGAAGAGAGAATGGTTTAGGGAAACAAAAATGAGTTCAATTTGGGAGACATTGAACTTAAGATTCCTGTGAGTGTTTATTAAGACAGGCTAATCTATGTTGAAGAAATAAGCAAAGCCTGAAATATCATAGCTTAACCCATAAACTTTGTCAACAGCTGTAAACTGTCTGAGATTTTACCCTATTTTCAAACCAACCAGTTAGGATGCCACAGTGACACAGATGGACAAGGTTTTCTGTGTTAGAGACAAAGGACATTAGTACTTATGGCACAGCAGGCCTCAGAAGCTTCAGGCTCACTTGCGTTCTCTTTGCTCTACAAGCCCCATGGGGGCATGGATGGATGCAATGCACACAGTGGGTTCATGTCAAAGCTGAGGAACCCCAATTTAGTAAAGCTCTCATCTTTTAAAGAAGACCACCAACCCCAGCTAACTCTCTCTGCAGAGACAGATATTATCTTTACTTTTCTGGTCAGTAAATACATCTGCCTTCTGCCCAGAGGGAGATCCTGTTTCCATGGCTGTTTGCTAAACAAACATCCTTGAAACGACAGAACAGAACAAAAGCTTGTCACGAGACTCACAGCAATATCAGAGAATTTTTCCCCAATAAAAATTTTTTTTTCCTTCATACAAAGTGCGGTATTTGTACATCACCTCTTTTGAGCGGTGATTAGTGTATCTAGGCTACTTCCTCCTTGTTGCTATGACATCTTTAAATAAAAGAAACTAAAGAAAGTTTTTTGATGCCCATACCAAAGAAGGATGGAAAATACGGACTGGATGAAAATATGGATGATCTGTTTGTTTTATTCATATTCTGTATTGTTTCATGATGGGTAGTTTTAAGTGGAAGGAAGAAATCGTATTTGCCTGCTCATCTTAGAATCATACATATCAAAAGAGCACAAAGTAAAAAGTTTAAATTGTGACAATTGTGACAATTTTCTAGACACAGACCTCTGGGGGAAAGGTGGGGAATTCCCTTATGCCAAAATTCTCCCAAAGTGAAAGGGAATTTATCAAGAGGTGGGAGGCCATGAAGTTTCTGAAACAATGATGCCTAGTGATGTAGAGCTCAAAGTGAGGTTGTGTCAGTTTAATGTCTTTAGACCGAGTCCCTTAGCAACTTATCCCAAATTAGTTGTACAGCAACTGCATAAAGGGAGACTATTTCTTTCCTATCTCGGTTGCAGGAGTAGTGAAGTAGCAATGACTCACTGGCCCTTAGAGCTGAGTGAAAGGAGTTTGACCATGTGTATTGAAGCCACTACTGAGTGAAGCAGACAAACCGGAGTTTCAGATACAGGTTACTAACTGCTGCTGAGAGAGCCTTATGCAACTAGGACCCACTCAATCAAGGGGTTTTTGTGTAGCTTGGATCATGAGTCTAGGATCTGGAGTCAAAGTACTTCAAATTGTTTCCAAGGCTTAATTACCTCACAAGTCTATCTCACAAGGATATAATCATATCCACTTAATTAAGCAGAACGAGCAGAGTTAGAGTCTTCTTTTAATTCCACTTTATTTGTAAGTAGTTAAATTGCTGATGTACACAAGCCTAGAGTAAACAGTTATGGATGAGTTTTTAAATAATTTTGTTTGTAATAAGTTGCCTAAAATAACACAAAAACAAAAACAATCAAAAAGAATATTCTTAACCCTACAAGTCTCAGTCCATAAACTAATTTACATCCTGTAACTATTTTTTCACCTCTTCTTATACAAAAATGTCACAGCAGTAAAAATGCCATCAATAGGATTAATGCTAAATGACATTTAGATATATAAAAACTGACATTTGAACCCAATTTCATTTCCTTATCATTATTATTTATTTATGTTTGGTATTCTAACCACTTCAAAATAATTTGAGGAAGATTTTTAAACTACCCATTAGATAAAATTGAATATCAAAATATAAAATTAGGAATATCTATATGAAAGCAAAAGAAAATATTTATGTGGTATGTTACCTGAGATGAGTTAACTACTTTAATAAAGCACCAATTTAAGATTTCTCAAAACTGAAATATAAAATATGTAGAATATTCAATATATACTAAAAATATACAGAATATACAGAAATACCTATTCTATATACCCTAATTTTTTTTTAATGCCAGCTCCTCAAATTCTAGGAATGTCACAACCATTCATTTACACAGGCTCAAAATCTGACATCAACTGTTTTTTATTTATCTTATTTTTACTTTATTTTTTAAAATATTTATTTACTTATTTATTTATTAATTTGGCTGCGCTGGGTCTCAGTTGCAGCACACGGGATCTTTAGTTGTGTCATGCGAACTCTCAGTTGTGGCATGTGGGATCTAGTTCCCTGACCAGGGATTGAACCTGGACCCCCTGCACTGGGAGCGCAGGGTCTTAGCCACTGAACCACCAGGGAAGTCCCAACATCAACTTTTTTAAATAAAATTTTTATCTTAGAGTAGTTTTAGATTTACAAAAATTATTGCAAAGATAGTACAGAGACTGACTCCTCATATACCTGGCGCCTAGAATCCCAAGTACTATATCTTACATTTATTTCCACTAATGAACCAATATTGATGTATATTTATTGTATTAGTTAGGCTTCTCCAGAGAAAACATAAAGAGATTTATTATAAGGAATCAACTCACGCAATTATGGAGGCTGAGAAGTCCCAAGATCTGTAGCAGGAAAGCTGGAGACTCAGGAAAGCAAATGTGTAGTTCCAGTCCAAGTCTGAAGACTAAGAACCAGGAGAGACAATGGTATAACTTCTAGTCCCAAAGCCAGCAGTCCCTAGAACGAAGACAAATAGATGTTTCAGTCTGAGTCCGAAGGCTTGAAAAGATCAAGATCCCAACTCAAACAATCAGTCAGGAGGGGTCCCCTCTTACTCAGCCTCTTCGTTCTATTCCAGTTTTCAGCTGGAATGAGGCCAATCCAATTCAGGGACAACAATCTGCTTTACTCAGTCTACAGATTCCAATGTTAATCTCATCCATAACCTACCTCATAGACACAATCAGAATAATGTCTGACCAAATGGGCACCCCATGGCCTAGTCAAATAAACACATAAAATTAACCATTATACTTTTTTAACTAAAGTCCATACGTTATTCAGATTTCCTTAGTTTTCGCCTCATGTTCTACAATCCCGGATCCCACTCAGGATACCACATTACATTTAGTTTTCATATCTCCTCTTGGCTGTCAGAGTTTCATAGACTTTCCATATTTGGATGACAATTTTGAGGGATATTGGGTCAGGTATTTTGTTGTCTATCTCTTGATTGGAATTTGATGTTTTTCTTATGATTATACTGGGGTGATGGGTTTGGAGAAGGAAAGCCACAGAGCCTTCTTATAGTGCATATTTTATCAACATGACTTATAAAGGTTGATGTTGACCTTGATCACCTGGCTAAGGTAGTGTTTGTCAAATTTCTTCACTGTGAAGTTACTTCCCCTTCCTTCTTTTTATAGATACTATTTGGAAGGAAGTCACTAGGCACTGCCTAGACTTAAAAAGCATCTACATAAATTATTTGGAATTCTCCTGCAAGGAAGGTTTTTCTATTCTTCCATTCTTCTCTTTTATTTATTTAATCATTTATTTGAATATGGACTTATATTTATTTTATACTCTAGTTTATAATCAAATACTATTTAATTTATTTTATTGCTCGGATGTGTCCATCTTTGGCCACTGGAAGCTCTTTCAGTCAGCTCCTGTGTCCCTTTGACATACTTCCACCATTGTGCTGTTTTTTTCTGAGCACTTCTTTACATGTTCTCACTAAGGTGCTCTGGCCTCATAGTATATATTTCCTACACCTGTCCTAGAATCCACCATTTCTCAAAAAGCCTGGTTCCTTTTATTGGAGAATAGCATAAGAAACCAGTATCTGAGAGTTGGTGTACTCACCACTAATGTGTTGTTGCTTCTGGGCCCTCTCTGTGGAAAAAACAAGGAAGTACATGTGCAAGTAGTAACCCATGTATATAAACATATCTATAATTATTTCTATATGTAACCAACTGTATCCATCTTACCTTAAGTATGAGTTCATACTGATATCTCCAATTCAAATCCATTACCACATAGATTATTCTAACTTCCTTTTCTTGTTTCTCTGTAAACTCCCACTCCAACACTAAGAAACCTGGCTCCCAGCATCTGTCATCCATGTACTTAATTGTTCAGTACCAGTACATATGTATAGCAGTATTAGAAATAACCTGTACCCCAGGGAAAATAACTTTGTCAACTAAAGTACAGGGCCTATGCACAGCTGATATGCTTTTAGTTTTACAGACTCCGCTCAATGCCTCTTTTTCTTTGGTTTTGCAGTTTGAATATGATATGCCTATGTCTGCTTTTCTGGTTTGTTTTACCACTGCTGTTTCAGTTGTGTTATTATTTTACGATTCATCATGTTTCCTTTTCACACCATGAGCGTGGCCTATGGGCTGGATTCTGGTCTGAGTGGGCGGACTGTGAGCTTGCTGAGCAAAGCAGGCAAGGCTCGGCCGCTACCCTCTATAGCTAAATTCTGCTGCTTCGAGTGTGTAATGAGTGAGAGGTATATGAAGGAACTGATACAGGGGCTGCAAGAGGACGAGGACGGGTCGCTATGAGGCACGTAAGGACCACAGAGAAAGGCAGAAATGGGCCCCAGTCTCAGCTGACCATACTTACAAGACAAAGCCCCACCGCGCGGGATCACGAAAGCCGGGGTTCCTCCTCAGACGAGAGGCCACGCGTCCGCCGCAGCAGGGCCTGGCTCTCCTGAGTTTTCTCGCCGTCGCGTCTCCGCAGGCGAGCAGCGCGGGGTCCCGCTAGCCCCAGGCTGAAGGCCAGGCCTGAAGGGCACGGACTGGGGGGCCGATGTGGCGGGTGTGTGCCCACAGGCGCCGCACGACTCTTGTCTTCCAGGGTGCTTTAGCCCGTCCTGGTGTCTAGGCCGGGTACGTAGAGACCAGTTCACCGGCTGGGGTCCTGGAAGCCTCACCGCCTCCGCCAAATTCCAAGCCAGTTCCCACACGAACGCGCCACCTCGCCTGAAACCAGATCTCGCGAGATCTCCTGAGTGCTGCCGGCCCTAGCCGGGCCTGTTTCAGAGGAGAGAATTCTGGGAACCCTGATTGTCGAAGTGATTCCAGCTGCTTACAGCAGGGAGGACGTGTGGAATCTGATTCCCAAGACCTTTCCGGGTACTAGGAAAGTATTTTGTCCTGGGCTAATAAAGCTATATGTTGAAAGCTATATGTTTTCTATATGTTGAAAAATACCTTAAAGGGCATTCTATTATAACATATCCATGGGTTATTTTCTTCACAGAAAAGAAAACAAAACTATGTCTTAGTACTAAACTCATTTTTTATACTATACTTAAGGATATTTTTCTTGCTGGAACATAAAACTGTTCTTGCTTTCGGCAGTGCAGTGCAAATGCAGGGACACTTTACATATAGTGTGAAAGCAGGTGCTAATGCCTTCACAATGGTTCATCAACCGTCTGAAACCCTCAAAGACGTATTGCTCTAGATACTTCATTGAATAAAGTTTATTAAACCTGGTAAACTTGCCTGTCTCCATAGCGCTTTTATAAGATGCTTGAAAATTTATTTGATTGCATTTAAAACTGTATTTGAAGAAAAAAGAAAAACAAGCTAGCAAGAAATGAAAATGAATCAAACTCCTTTGAAGGCAAGTTGGAAATAGAAGCGGCATAATAAGAAAATAACTTAGGCCAACATTGACCAAAAGTATTAAAAGAACACTTGCAGGTCAGGAAGTAAGTTATTTTTTTATTGCGGTGGTTTGAGGAGTTTTTAATGACTACTAACTGAATCAAAGACATAACAATGAGAAAATCAAGCCACCTGCAATAGACAAAGTTCCCATAACCCATGAGTGAAAGATTTATGTACACACGTGCACACAGGCGCATACACACACAATGGCTTAGAAATTATAACCAATAGAAAGAGAGAAACATCAGATTAGATAATTAATTCTTTGGGGTCCATTTAGAAATATGATCAAATGTGCAAAAAAGAAAAATAAGCAAAATTTATTTGATTGAATTTTATCTTCAACATGAAGCAGATGTTGGATATTTTCTGCCTTTTTTCTTTACTTTTTTTTTTTTTTTCTGTGACAAATGAGTGAGAATAGCTCTTGAGGGAAATCCATTTCCAAAATGCATTTATTAGGGCTTTACTCAAGTGCAAGGAAAGAAGATGAAGTGACAAGTCAATTTTAATATAATATGGGTTTGAAAGGATTTTTTTCTACCTAGAGTAATTATGAGCCAATTTACCAATGCTCAATCTATTACGAGGCCTAGAAAACTCCTGATTACATATTAAAATAAAAGAACACTATTTTTAGGAGCACAACATTTGAAGGCCTAATTCTGAATTGAGGAACTTGATATTCATGCTCAAAGTCAAAATCTGATGTTTATTGAGAGGGAGAAACAGAGAAAAAACACATTTACTCATAACTGTGGTTCAGCAAAAAACTGCTTCAAATTTTCTACTTTCAACAAAAACCATGTTAAATTGCATTTAGAAGCTTGTTTAATCCTATCAGCCTTTTCTCTACATATGTAAAATGGGATTATTAATGTTTAGCTGGTACAGTTGATATGACGAGTAAATAAAGTAAGTGCAGAACCTTGGCACCTATCTAAAAGTAGGTACTCATTAAACACCATTCCTCTCCTACTCCTTTTGGGAACTTAAAAGAGTTAATGACAAGATTTTTGTCCACTTCAGCCACTCACAAATATGGCCATAACCCATTTTCAAACAAAATATCTCTACTATGATTCTCAAGGCTGTAACATTCCTCTGTGAACACAAAATTCTGTCCTTTCTTTTTATTGCCATTGAAATTATTCTCTTTCTTGTGTTGTTTTAATCATACTTTGCAAAACAATATTAAACATCAATTAGTGTCAGGCACTGGGCAGGCACTGGCAAAAATAAAATTAAAAGAACTCAGTGCCTGAATTAGTTGATCTCACAATTCATTTAAACATAAGCAAATTAAATACCTTAAAAGAGAATATAATATAAAAAGGTGTGCGATTTTATTTTTATCTCCCCACTTTTATACCCACAGATACACCTGGTAATACACACATCAATTTTCTGGAAGCTCAAATCTTTCATGTCCTTCCTTCCAAAACATCCATTCTTTGGTCTCATTGAAGCATCTTGTTTCCTCACCTCTCTTCATTTTTCTAGTCATGAAATTCATCTCATATAAGTTCATTCCTTACTGCCATTCACTTTGATGATACTCTGACTAGAAACTTCAATCCCCTCATCCTACTGGACAAGTCTTGTAATTCAAGATGGTAATATTTATACAATGTTGTGGATGGATTTAATTTACTTCCCAGGCATTATATGGTCATTTTTAAAAATAAATATTTATTTAACATTTACTATAAGTAGAACTTACTACAGATATTGGGGATGTGTAGATAATGCAGGTTGTTTTATTAGTTACCTTGTACTTATTTAAGTACAATTAAGTTTTTTCAGTTTTAAAGTGAAACTATTAATACTTACATTGCTTGGCTTCCATGAAGATTAAAGCATCTTCATCTTCCATGAAGATGTAAACACCTGACATGTAGTCAGATTTGATATTTATATTATTCCTGTTGTTATTAATACTAATCTAAGTATTTCAATCATGGTGGCAGCACAATTGTCCTGAAATACATTTACTAACGGGAAAGCACAGTAAGGCCAAGTTTACCCTTTGTTTTAAATGTTTACTGTACACCTGCTCATCTTCTTTTCTTAGCTATCAGTAAATCATTACAGATATGACCACATATAGTATAATTATCTAACATTTTAACATTATTGTACATTTTTCAGAAGAATAATTTCTAGGAAGAGAATGTAAAGTTGCAGGAATACTAATGGTCTAGAAGTTTGGCATTTCTCCCAGAAGTGCTACAGATAAACACCTGAACACTTTCTCCTTCAAAACCAGTAGGTTTAAATAGAATTCTGTTTAGGTTTTTGAATTGTGACATATGTTAATCCCAATGAGAGTCTCTGCATGAAAAGAACGTTAGCAGAATTTTAACATGGTATTATCAGGATAACTTGCCACTTTGCAGTAAATATGCTATAAATATGCTGACCTTTGGGAATTTAAACCTATAAGAAAGGATTCAACAAACTATAGTTTAATGACCTGAGACCAACCATTATTCATTAAGGGGTCAATAACACCTCACATATTTTCATAATTCATATCAAATATAATATTATATATTATTATACAATAAAATTTATATTAAAATATTTTAATTTATCATAACTTTATTTGCAAGTGGTATCAAATTTTAAAATTTACTGACAAATGTGGTTTAAAATGTATTCGAAATTAAAATTCTGACGACCAGTAAGTAAAGTTTTCTGTATCCCTATCAGGTGTTCACAATTAATTTTGATATTTGTTAAATACATTTTAAATATAATGAAAGTTTATCTGTTAAGATTTCTCTATTTAACAGTCATACCAATATTTTAATGTACAGAACCAGAATCAACAAGAAAGTCTAAAAATCTGTCCCTGTCTCAATGAGTAGCATAGAGGTGGCTTAGGCTCTGTGCTTCAGTCCTCAAATTATGGTTCTCCTCTCATAGAAAAGGGGGAGAAAAAGAAGTAGGGAGAGATAAGCAAGGAAGAAAGGGAGTGAGAGAGAAAGTGGAGGAAGGAGAAAAGGACGACAATAGTTGAGAGAAAACCTGGTCAGCTACTTAGAACGCATTCCCTTTGCCTAGCCACAGTGTTAAATAGGGAAACAGACAAAATTTCAAACATTGGTCTATTAAAAACTAAAGATGACCTGTCATATTCAAGACACTGTGTATGGTGTTACTGCTATTTTTTTCCTTCCTTAATAGGAAAACTCCTGATTTAAGTTGTCATGGAGGAGAACTGGCTACTGAGTGTGTGTATGGTACCTCCTCCCTCTCTCAGGTACGTCAGATGTCAGATACTTCATAGGTATACTCCCAGCCAGACCAATGGTGTTAATTTAAATGATATCCTGAGACCCCTTCAATATCACTATTATAACTCCTCTAAAAATATAAAATGGCAAAAAATACTTTTTATAACTTGGTGGTTTTCATATTATCAGGGCTGTGAGAGATTAACATACAGAGGAGAGAAACAAGGATGTATGTGTTAATTCAAATAACTTTAAGTATAAGTTTTAAATAGTTCCTCTTTGTTAAGTAGATTACCCTTCACAGCATGTGAAGACAGGCATCACTGGTGTTACCAATATAGGTAGTAGATAACTCATTCTTGAGTTTTTGATACTGCTCAATTAAAATATCTTTTGAATTAGATATCTGAGGAAGGAAGAAGATTATCATGAGTTGGAAATAGAAGAAGACACTATTCCAAAATGTAATATTTAACCTTACAACAGCCCTAGGAATTAGCTATACATATTGTTTCACTTAAAAATAAGGAAACTGAAGCAGAAAACATTTAGAGAGTAACTTCATTCTAATGATTATGGAGACACCATGGATAAAAAATTCTTTTGAAAAACATAACCAGATGAAGGAAAATATCTTAAGTTTGATTGTGTATTATGATGATGATGACTTACAGATTCTTGCTCTGATATTTTTATGAGGAGAAATAGACCCTCCAGATTATTCAGCTTTTATCTATAAAGAAATAGCCCTTGTGGTAAATACAGTGCAGATAAAATGTATCTATAAGGGCAATTGAACTTGTTTACTGAAAATATTTTTTAACAAAATTCAATTTATTCACCTAAGTCATAAAATGAATTCACTGACTTGAGTTGTAGAGAACAAAAGTTTTCTCTAAACTGGAGCCACGATACAAGGTAAAGTATATATATCTACCCATAGGTACATAGATATATTCATGGAATATATCCACACAATTGTTTACATATATGTTCCAAATACCCCACTCTACCCCAAATACCTCATTCAAAGCACCACTCTTTATTTTAGTTTCTAAGTAGTAAATTACTTGAGCCAAATCCTATCCTGCTCATTTAGACAGGGATGAATATACTCCTGGTAAAAATTGCCCTACTCTAACCTGTGCACCAACCTGACTGGGGCATCCAGAGATTTGTGTGTGTTCCCAGAAAAATGAATCCTCCCTTTGCCTCAAGCTGGACCCTTGCAGACTGAAGGAATGAATACCAGGAAGGCCATTGTTGTATACTGTGCCACCCCAAACTCCCTGTCTAACCACTCCAAAGTATTTATGAGAAATTATGATGCAGAATGTACCAGATGAAAGAGAAGAATATGAGTAGCAAAATCACAGAAGGGAAAATAAAGCATGTTAATTGTTCATACATGAGCAACATGTTTCTTAACATTTATTTTAATTTTCTTCACTGATTATTCTCCTTAACCTTTGTAATTTAGTTTCCTTTTTCAGTATGCTACCCAAAATGTTGTACTGAAGGTCACTGAAGACCTTTTGAATTCTAAATCTAACCTTTCCCTAGGTCTCTTGAACTTCCTGAAGTTTTTAACCTTATGACTGTACCTCCATAACTTTTCCTCTCTGGACATTTGTTGCATAGGATTATCCTACTCCTAATGAATTGTCCTTTTGTTTGTCTATTCTTTCACTCAGGAATCTGATTGATTCCTGAATTTTACCAACCTCTGTCTATACTAATTTATTCCATACCGTTACCTCCAGACCTAAATTCTCTCCAAAAGGTCAGTCACAAATTGCAAATTCCAATTGGCTTCTAGTGTCAATATGTAAATGTGCTAGCATCATTTCACTCTTAATAAATGAAAAAAAAGAAGACAAAAGTAATTCTGTGCATAGTTTGAGTGTGTGTGTGTGTGTGTGTGTGTGTGTGTGTGTAGTATAAAAAGCTGCTGAATTTAGGTTAAGGGTATATTGAAGTTCCTTGTACTATTCTTACAACTTGTCTGTGAGTTTGAAATTATATCAGTTTAAAACATTACCAGAACAAAAAAATATCAGTTGAATCTGTACTTCTTTCTCTCACACATCTGTAAAAAATTTTCCATATTGCTCATAATCTGGATTTGAGAGTATACTCATTATGAGCCAAGAGTCGAACATTAGATTGTTTGTTTCAAATCCTGGTTGTTCCGTTTACAACTAATATGACCTTTGCTTATGTACTAAACCTCTCTAAATTGTATCCTTTCTGTAAAATAAGGGCAATACTGGTATTTATTTTATAGGATTGTTGTGAATATTAAGAGAGGTAACCCACATAAAGTGGTTAGCTTATCATAAGAACATAAGCATCAGTTTATACAGTTATTACTATTGTTATTTTCCCCTGTACCTTCTAATCAGATCACACATTTAGGAATCCTACCTCTGCAATACCATTATTCCTTTCCTCAATCTATTCACATTATATGGTATTTACTCGTGAGCATTATTGCAAAGATTTTTATTACTCCCTGCCTCCAAACCATGTTATTTATAGCTGCTGGATTAATAGGCCTACACTACAGTTCAAATTGTGTATTTTTGGGACTTCCCTGGTGGCGCAGTGGTTAAGAATCCACCTGCCAATGCAGGGGACGTGGTTTCGAGCCCTGGTCCAGGACAATCCCACATGCCTCGGAGCAACTAATCCCATGAGCCACAACTACTGAAGCCCGTGCACCTAGACCCCGTGTTCCTCAACAAGAGAAGCCACCTCAATGAGAAGCCCGTGCGCCTCGATGAAGAGTAGCCCCGGCTTGCCGCAACTACAGAAAGCTCGTGCATAGCAACAAAGACCCAACGCAGCCAAAAATAAATAAATAAAATTTAAAAATTGTGTATTTTCCTTTGCTGATGAGCCTTTATTATTTCCCCATTGCCTCCCAAATAATTCAAGGGCCTCAGCTTGACACTTGAAAGCCTTCCAAAATATGGCGTCAATATACTTTATACTATTATTATCTCCCCTTATTCTCTACAACTATCTATTACTACAGTCAGAACACCTGATACTCTACATATATGTCTCTCACTTGCCTGCTTCTGCCCCATTCTCATGCTGTGCTGAGTCCCTCTTTTGTCTTGACTCCTCTCCCTACTTAGAAGTTTCTTGCGTTCAAATCCTTCCCACTTGTATTAAGTAAGGTGACAGTAAGGCAACTGTTGTACAGGATAAACTCCAAAATTTCAGTACTTTGATAGACAGTAATTTACTTCTTGTTCTTGGAAATTCCCAATAGGTACCTCTGCTTGGAAGACAGCTTTCTTATAGAGGGTAATTCAGGGACCCAGTCTCCTTCAATCATGTGGTTCAGACATTTTCAATTCATTACTTCCAAGGTTACTATGCTCATCGGTATCAGGTCAGTGGGGAGAAAAGGAATGTGAATGGTTTTATGGGCCAGACCTGGTGCATATCATTTTCGCTCCCATTCCATTTTCAACAACTTAGTCACATGGTTACACTTGACTTCAATGGAGTCTGGCAGTGTAACCTGGCTGTGTGCCCAGAAAGAAGAAGAAACAGGTCTTGCTAAATACTCTGCCACACTACATTCTGTGTACATTTCAAATATTCTCTTTTCTATGAATCTCCTCCTATACCTTCTAGGAAGATGTCATGTACAATACATAATACATACAAGTGAGCACGGCAACAAATTTACATTTCTAAATTTGAGTTTGGTTATTACAAGATGTTATTAGTAAAAAAAATTTGTGTTAAAATTGTTATTAAAGTAGATTGTAAAACAAGATCATGTATCCTCTTTACAGAATCCGTATAGAATAGAACATGTATTCATCTGTATAGAATAAAATACATATTCATACCAGATGGCAAATAGTTGAGTTAATTAATCTCTTAAGATCCCTTTTGACCTTCTACTTCTAATGATTTAGGGACTTCCCTGGCAGTCCAGTGGTTAAGACTCTGCACTCCCAATGCAGGGGGCACAGGTTCAATCCCTGGTCAGGCAACTGGGAAATAAGATCCTGCGTGCCACAGGCACAACCAAAAATAAATAAATGCTTTTGAAAAGGTATTAATAAGTGTCATTTTGTTTTCTATTGTGACAACATACACAGCTTGTATCAGGTTTTTAAGCTTTCCAAATGGCAAAGCAAATGGCATTTCCATAGAGTAGATGTTTCTAACCAATGTTCACACTATTTCACTGAATTAAAGGGAACTAAATAAAACTGAAGAGCATAGTCTCCCTATCTTATTACGGAGAAGTAAACCTTAATGCAATTTAATAATCCAAGTTGTATTGCCCAGATTTTGAAATTATGCTATGAAAGCCAACTGTATTGCAAACTGAATCAGAAAATGTAGAATGTAATGGGCCTTACCAGACAATACTGTGTTTAGTGTTTTCACTAGCTCCACAAATAGCTTTCTCCAGATGTTGCCAGGCAACAACAGCTCATATGAAGAGATTTCTTGTTCATAAAATAAACCTTGTTGGTAATACAATGAAACTCAAGATTTTTACCTCCTATACGGGTGGAATTACAAGTAAAATAACTTTAGTTATAATCTCAAAGAAAAGAATCAATGTATAATTTTTTACTAAAATTATGATGGTGACCTTAGTAGAGAGATCTGTAATCAAAATGATAAACAATCACATTAACCATATGTATGCTGTCTGTATCAAGGAACAAAATGGGAGATTTCAGGAAGAAAATTTCAAATTATATAAATAATACTTTATATGAATAGGAAATTAATCAGAGACAAATTGATGTAGTGGCCCTTGTGAAGAATTATCAAACTTACAGTTAAAATTTTAGTCGTTGATACTAAAGAATGCATGATGCAACAGAATTTTGCATTTGGACAGAAGGCAGTCACATGAACATTGGAGTAGTATACAGATAAGTGAAATACAACATGAAGTATAGAAAAAGAGATTTATGACTTCTCCATATTTCGGACAGAGGTATGCATGAATATGTAACCAATATATTTGGAGAATATTCTTCAAAATATCATATAATGGAATGAGCATTTTAAAAAAATGATCTCTAGCAATAATTAAAATATAAACATTTCCTATTCTACCCCTCTCTCTCTTTGTGTGTATATATGTGTGTGTGTTTTGTTTGCACAAAAATTTGTTCATAAAAAAAAACTTTGAATAGTTCATTTTGTGTATTTCTGATACATAGAAAAATGTCACATATCCTTGTCAGATAAAGAACTGCAGAAGAAAATAGGTCAACTGAGAAAAGAAAATATGGACATTTTTCAGTGTGAGTCAGGAAAATGCAAGTATGATATGTTGAATACAGAAAAACTTTAAAAAATATTTACCATGGCTACTGTGTATTTATATTTTTTAAATTCCTGATATGTTTAAGCACTTTACACGTAGTATAATTTAGATGACAATTCATTCATATCTTGCCTTCCATTTTTTCATATGCATGTAATTTCAAATGTGACTATCTTCACCCATGTCCACTCATAAACTTATTCCTCTCAATTACAATCAGTTCCTGTTATCTAGCTTGACAGGGAACTGTTGTGTTCTCATTATACGAATTTTTTCTGATTCTAATCTAAAACACATATGGATTACTAATTTTCAAAGTACAGTAGTATAGAAATTATTTTAGCATTAAAATGATACTAAGTAAAATTACTACTTTTCTTATTTATAGAGTTTTACAGTTTTTATTAATTTAATTATCATTTATTAAAAGCTTAGAATGTGCATGGCAATAATTTAGAGTGTTTAAAGTTACTGTCTTTTTCCTTAAGAAGCAAAAATTTTGGTTTTATATTATATAATTCAAAATAGAGTAAAAATTGCAAAGAGAAAACGTATACATGTCCATTGTAGAAAAAGATCTATTCTCCAAGGAGATTTATCACAATAACATTCTTTACATTATGGCAAAATCAAACCATGTTATTGGTCTTTGATGTCCTGAAGACTCCATAATACTTTAGAGTATTCTTTGTGTTCTAGAATTTCTAAGATTTTCGCCCATCTATTCACAAATGTCTGAAAACAATGAGTAGGTAGAAAATTTTCATGTTACTGAGGCACATGTTTTAATTTTCCAAATTTTGAAATAGGGGTGTAACTCTAGCGGTGAGCCTAACTGCAAAACTAACCCCTCAGCATTTATATCTCTATGCTACATGGCTACATGGCTGTTATAGTTTAATACTCGAATCCATGTAATCCACAGTGTCACGTAGTGAAGTATCTATTATCATCTTCATTTTGTAGCTGAATGAAGTCAGGAAACATACTGTGAAAATTGTGGGATGAATCATTTGTGAATATTATGTATATTTGAGACTTCCACTTCAAGAGTGTAAGGGTAGCTGGTATTTGACTAACTGCTGAGAACAGCTGAAAAGCTGGACAAAGTACAGAAAGAGACATAGAGAGAGACAGAGAGACACAGAGAGAGACAAAGAGAGAAAGACAGAGAAAAAGACAGGGAGGACTTGAGGAGCCAATATCCTGGAGAGACTATGTATGCATTTTCTATTGTTGCTGTAACAAATTCCCACAAATGTATCAATAGTAGCTTAAAACAACTACAAATGTACTATGTTACAGTTCTGGAGATAGGAAGCCTAGAATGAGTTTTAGGAAGCTAAAATCAAGGTGTTGGCAGAGCTGTATTTGTTCTGGATGCTTTTTACATATGTGCACATGTAAGGAAAATTGAATTAACATTTACCTAAATGCCAGGTATTCTACCAGTGAAGCAGTATGAAGGAAACAAAAAAAAAACTAAGAAAAGATTATTTGTCTCTAGCTCCATCCTTCAAGAGACACATTTTATGGAGAAAATGTGCACTGTGAAGCATTGCTTATGGTGACCTGGATTTTGTTTAGTGGGAAGGAAAAAAAAATACCAACTCCTAGGCTAAGACTGACATGGGAAATTAATTTTGCCTTACCACAACCCTATAAATTATTGTCATTTTAATTTCATCAATAAGAAATATGAGAATCTAAAATTTTAAATAAATTTCCTATTAACAACACAATTCAACTCTTTCAGACTCCAAAGGATGCATATTCAGTAATGTTTAAATAATATGTAATCTTATGTCCATATTGGAGGCAAAGGAAAATAAATTCTTTTATCTCAATAAAAGAAAAATACTACCAGGGGGAGGCTTCAAGGCTATTTATGACCTACCCTTAAAAGTCTCATAAAGTTATTTCTGGAGTATTCTATTGGTGAAGCTAGTCCGTAACACCAGTGCAGCTTCAAAAGCATGGTAGGAATAGAGTTCATCTCTTGATGGGGGAATTAAAAGTAAGAAATGGACATATTGATGACATTCATCATGAAGATGGGCTATCACAACTTCTGGTTGACTGTGGTCAATGGGAAGTTGACACCAGAGACATGAAGAAAGAGAAAATATTCTAGTATTTATTCACTTGTTCATCCCCTGTTTGATCATGGATTGCCAGTACCTTCCTTCTTCAGCCTTGTTTTACCAATAGGCATAACCTCTACTCCAATCACAAGCCTTTTGGGTTCTTTTACTCTCTCTGTATTCTTGACCCTTCAGTCCTAGGCGGTACTCAAAGATTTCAACTACTGGGCTTCCCTGGTGGCGCAGTGGTTGAGAGTCCGCCTGCCGATTCCAGGGACACGGGTTCGTGCCACGGTCCGGGAAGATCCCACATGCTGTGGGGTGGCTGGGCCCGTGAGTCATGGCCGCTGAGCCTGCGCATCCGGAGCCTGTGCTCCACAACGGGAGAGGCCACTACAGTGAGAGGCCCGCGTACCGCAGGAAAAAAAAAAAAATGCGGAAAGGAAAAGTCATTCTAACAAGGTCAATGGTGACTACTAATTCATTTAAAATATTATATGAATATTAAACACCTAAAAGAATTATGGAGGACAGAATACAAATATCAAAAAGGCCTAGATAATATATAAATAATAACCTAACTAGCAAGCAAATAATTGAGGATAAGATCATAGGAGTAAAGTTGCTGACTTTAAGACACTCAGATTTCATAGCAGAGAGTAATTTGATTCTCCCTCAAAATACTTACTCTATTTCAATGTTATCTATATGTGTTCCATTCATATTTTCATCTTTCTCTCCGTCCATGCATTCTACAACAGATACATCTTATATGTGCATATAAAGATTTCTGTACACATGCTTACCCAGTATTAATGACGTTCATGAATGGCAGGATTTGTATTGTTTTTTTATACGCTTTTCTGGCTTGCTTGAAAACTTCATTATGTGAATGTATGAATTTTTAAAAACAAAGAGAGATTGTTTTAAAAATAAAGACTGAAGGCAAAGATATTAAAAAATATTGATAATGACTAAGTCTATCTAGTGGAGATGGATGATTATTTTCTTCTTTCCTTTTTCCTGAATTTATGTTTCTCTCTGAATAAAAATAATAAAATATTATAAAATGAAAACTGAACAGAATCACTGAACTGAGTAATGCGTTCTCCTTTCTTTCAAAACTCTGCTTTTTGCAAATCTCAGATATGTATATTAAAATCCCTTGTCAGTGTCCTATGTATGATCTATACATTTTAACAAGAATTAGAAAATTACTTTATTCCATGGCAATGAGTCTGTCTAGGGAGGCGGTCATTTGGGAGCTGGCATATCTTTTCATAATCCTTAAATTAGACCTCACTGGTGACTATCTAGACATAAAGATGAGTTTTACCTCTCAAGTCCTGTATACAGCATCATTCTTTTTAATATAAAGGAGAACAATCTCCTATTATGCAAATATATGTATTTGCTCCCTTTATAATTTTCCCAGGAATCAATTTTGCTTTCCCTTTATATCTTAAAATGCTTAGGTATTTGACTAAATTATTTTCAATTTTTATGATCACATCAACTTGAACAATTGAATTCAGAGTGTGGAGAAAAATGCTCATTCACATCCTGTTTCACTAATTGATTAATTGTTGAGGTTTTGTTTTTGTTTTTGTTTCACTGCAAATAAAGGCACTATACAGGGATTAAAACACAAGGAATGGGATATCCCCATGCCATACATAAAAAACATTGTGAATTAGAACTTTATAAAGATTTTAAATGTATTTTATTCTGGGCTATTTCATTCTTTTTAAATCCAGATTCTTAACAGCCTGTAGCAGCATTTCAGAAGCATTACAATTTCTGCCAATAACCTTTCACCAAAAAATAATTTCAGTGAGCATTATCACTCAATGTAACCAACAGAAACCAGAAATCTACTTCAAATGTCCTTCAAATCGCTAAAGATGAATTCAAGGGGATACGAAATATAAAACCCAGAAGATGAGGCCTGACTTTGATACTTACTTGGTCTGATAGAGCAATTTTGTCTCTATATAGATCTCACCACATAAGAAACGGGAAGGGGGAAAGGAAGCTGTAATGTGTCACCTTATCTAAATAAGGTACCTGTCATTTCTGGAATTTTGTTTAAACTGTGATGGATGTTCTTATTCAACAAAAGGATCTCTTTTCTCCCTAGAAAACAGGTCTTTTAAAGAGAAAATAGTACAAGTAAACCATATTTTCTTCTGGAAATGCTATGAACGATGGAAATTTACCCCTTGATTAAAGACAGCCCAGAATTTAGAGGGAAAGGTACAAACCACCCACAGGTGACCAAGGCGGTAGTTTCTTTTAATGTGAGTGTCACATTGACTTATTACTGGTTTTTTCCTGCATGTTGGGTTACCTTTAACATTTTTCATTATATTATATTTTTTATACATTTGATCTATGTGATATTGTAATTTAAAATAAACATATATTTGGTCTTTGTCAACCTTTCTGACACTGAGCTTCTAAAACCCTTGGAATTTCCTAAGTGATAAGAGCAATAAAGGTGTCTTTTGTTATGTTGAATGAGGTAACTTTTGGAAAGCTCCTAAGGACTGAGGTCAGGTTGCACCTAACTTCTGCTTTCCAGGACAGCCAACTGTGTGATTAGAGGATTAGAGCCTCCAGCCCCATTCCCCTTGAGCTTCAGGGAGGGAAGAGGGGCTGGAGATTGAGTTCAATCACTAATGGCCAATGATTTAATCAATCATACCTGTGTAATGAAGCCTCAATAAAAACTCAAAAGAACAGGGCTTGGGGAGCTTCCAAGTTGGTGAACATGTGGAGATGCTGGGAGAGTGGCAGGCTCAGAGAGGGCATGGAAGCTCCTCGCCCTTTCCACATATCTGTCCTATGCATCTCTTCCATCCTGATTTTTATCCTTTTATAATAAACCAGTGATCTAATAAGTAAAATATTTCCTGAGTTGTGTGAGCTGCTCTAGCAAATTAATCAAACCCAAGGAAGGAGGGAGTGGGGGTGTGGCAACCTCTGATTTAGAGCCACTTGGTAGGAAGAATAGGTAACAACCTGAACTTGTGACTGGTGTCTGAAGTGGAGCATGGGGGTGTGGGGCAGTCTTGTAGGACTGAACTATTAACCTGTGAAATCTGATACTAATTCTAGCAGATAGTGTCAGATTGAGTTGAATTCTGGGACACCCTGCTGATGTCTTGTGGGAAGACCTACCCCCCACGCACACATACACACATTGAATTGGAATTGGGTCCAGGAACCCAAAAGAGTCTACTTTTTTTACCTCCGTGGAATTTGGAGAATTTATTTTTTTTACAGAAAAATATGCTAAGCAAGTTACAAACTATAATTTTTTACCTGGCTAGAGCTGGAAAGAAATGTAGGAATTTTTGTTAAACAACAGGTGAATAATATCAGATCTGTTTTATTTGTTTCTTCTCCAGCTACTCTTCTTATTTCTGGAAATAGCATCCTATCCAAAGAGTGAGTTAGAGATCCATTTCCTCAACCACATTCCTTTATAGTGATGGTCAAAGTATAGACAAGTGTTCAACAATCTGCCAATCTTAATTCACCTTCCTGCCTCTATCTATCATGGTTGAAGGTTTATATACAAGACAAGAGGCCAAATAATTACCCCCTCTGACTTTTCAAAATTGGAACATGGATTGGGGGCAGGGGAGTTGGCAATGAATATGAGCCCATAGTTGTTGGTAGCCACAATTGTATTAAAATCTCAATTTTAACTAAGACAGATTTCAGCTGCTTGCAACTAAATGCCTAAAGATTAATGCAAGTATAAAGAAAATCAGATTTCTTATGCCTAATTTTAGTGAGTAGGTGGAGTAATGGCAGAAAATGAAACAAATATTCCTGGTGAAGTATAATAAAACACTGAATCAGCATTTTTTAACATAAAATGCAATGGCCATGTGAATACAGTACACAGGCAGATAGATAGATAGATGATAGATACTAGTTCCAAAGATGTAAAATATTTTAGCAATCGGGATACCATCGACCTTATTTTTTTCTATACCTCCTACAAATGACACTATTTGAAATGTTTTCCAATTCCTTTCGAAGTACGTAATAGCAAAATCATTGCCTTTTTACTTGCATTTTCATGATTATTTAGTAATACAAAATAGGGTAGTGTAAACTTAGACTTACTTAGCACCCCTGGTAAAAGCTGAAACAGTTCCGTTATAATGAAAACTTAACAAAAACTGCAATGTAATATATGGCTATATACTAAGTATATGGAATGAATTTAATCATCTGGGATTCTGATGCTTTTTTTTTTTTTTTTTTTTTGCGGTACACGGGCCTTTCACTGTTGTGGCCTCTCCCGTTGCAGAGCACCGGCTACGGACACAACAGGATCAGCGGCCATGGCTCACGGGCCTAGCCGCTCCACGGCACGTGGGATCTTCCCGAACCGGGGCAGGCACCCATGTCCCCTGCATCGGCAGGCGGACTCTCAACCACTGCGCCACCAGGGAAGCCTCCTCTGATGCATTTTTAATCTTAGTACTTAAATACCTTTTCCCTTTGGCTAAAGCCTTTAAGCTATATATATCATATAATATGACAAGGAAGACCTATATGTAAAAATAATTTTTCCATCAAACCTCATAATTTCATGATATTGCGGACTATGCATGATCATTCTTACCTCTTTTTTCTTCAATAACAAAACTGGATATATGAGTTACATCTTAAATGTTATGTCCTAAGTGTTTTAGAGAGATACAAGAGTACAATCTCAAGTCTATTTCTGCCACAACTAGTCTAACTATATTATTCTCTCCTTTCCTTCTCTTTTTCCTGTATTTATTCTCTCTTCTTTACCTGTTTTCTTTACCACCTCCTCCTCCTTCTTCTTCTCTCTCTCTTTCTCATACACTTACATCAATGGAAGATAGTGTCAGCTGCTGAAATAAAAAAATAAGTAAAAGGCAATAAATATAAATAAACAATATAGTTGTTTTATATAACAAACACACACACAGAAACTTATATTCAATATATATCGTGTTGAACTATTGGTCAAACAAAATAAAACAAGTCTCAAAATATTTAAAAGCATTCAAGTCATACAAACTATATGATCAATCCCAATTAAATTAAATTACAAATCAAATAGAAAGCTGTCTGGAAAATCTCCAAATATTTGGAAACTGAATAACATACTTTTACATAACTCAAGGGCCAAAGAAGAAATCAAAAGAAAATTAGAAAGTATTTTTCACTGAATGAATATGAAAATATATCAAAATTAAATAATTATTCTAAAATCTAGCCAGACTAATCACATAAAAAGAAAGAAAACACAAATTATCAAGAATGAGGAATTTAATACTGCTGCAAATTCTACAGATAAAAAGGATGAAAGGGGAATATAATGAAAAAGTTTTGTCAGTAGATGCTTCAATTTAAATGGAAAGCACAAACTACCGAAGCTCACTCAGGAAATAGATTACCTAAATAGCTCAAATTGCATGTATAATTATTTAAATTACCAAGTTCTCTCCACAAAGAAAACTCAGTGGTGGATTTTACAAAATATTTAAGGGTGAAATGATACCGACTCTACACAAATTCTTTCAGAAAATTGAAGGCTATGGACTACTTCTTAATTCAATCTATGAGGCCAGCATTACTCTGATACTAAAACCAGGCCAAGATAATACAAAATAAGAAAACTACACTCCAGTTTTATTCATGAACAAAGTCCCCAAGGCTTTATACTTAGCTCTGCTAAGAATATTTCAGGAAGTGTAGCTTTTTTATGATTTTTAAATTTTCCAAATAAATAGAATTCAATAATCTAGATGCTGTTTATAAGCACATTTATAATTCAATAGGAGTTTCAGCACAAATTAAAGTTTGATCATTGGAAAAACTTAGTATCTTCTAATTTTGAGGCACATATATTATTTTTTCTTCAGAGTGCACTTTACTTCCTCTGCCTCTCCATTAGTTTTCTTAGAATTTTAATTGAATAATTTATCTTTAGAAAACCCTGTTTAAAAAGTTTATGAATTTTTGTTAATTTTTATAACTGAACAAATAAATGGTCCCTTACCTTTAACTGACAACACATTAAGTTCTAATATTTCACAATCCAACTTATTGGGAATGAAATGCACTGAAAATAAATAGCCATAGCATATGTTTGCATTACTCAATTGAGATAATGTGAAGTAAAATCATATGTTTAAGAGCTGAAGAAATGATGTGATGTTGTAAAGTTGTCTATAGTGGCACTGTTCAGTAGAAATTTAATGTAAATAACATGCAATTAAAAAAAATTAATACCTTATTAATAAAAGTTAAAAGAAATAGGTGAAATTAAATTTAATAATATATTTTATTACCCCAATATTTCTAAAATAGTTTTATTTCATCATGCCATTGGTGTAAAAATAGTTAAAGACATTCCTTTTGTACATGTGGCTACAATATGAATCAGGAGAAATATAAATAATTTGTAAATATGAATTCATAAATATGTTTCCAGCAAAAATAATTGTAAATTAAAAACTTATACAACTTATTTGTCATATTTGACAAATTACCTATTGAGAAGCAGTACAGCCTGGTGGTTCTAATGGTTAAGGGCCTGGTATCTAAAGCTAAGTTGCCTGGATTCAAATCCCGCCTTCAGAGTTTACTAGCTGATGCCCATAAGTCTCAGTTTTCTTTCTTTAAAATCAAGTTTAATAATAGTATATAACTCCTAGGTCACTGTATGGATTAAACATGTCACATCAATATATAACTATATATATATATACACCATAGATTAGTGCTTGACTCATAGTTTATGGTAGTATTAGTTATTGATATGATATTTATTATGAATACAAAATATTTTTCCACTGAGGACTCATAATACAAACAATATTAATAACCAAAAAAATCCCTCAAAAACTAATAAAAAACAGCAAAACTATTATTTCTTAAAATGTTACATATGAAGAAAATAAAATTGAAATACCTAGTGTATTATACATATATTTTATACATTCTTAGATTTTTCTAGTCTTTCAAACAATTCTAAAGCATAATTTGCCTATATCTTTTTATATTTCTCTTTCTCCTCTTGTTTCTTTGCTTTCTGAGGACTATTAAAAATGTTGCACAAACAGTCTGTCATTTCTGCCTTACTAAGTACAGAAAATTCTAACAAAACAGGTCCTTGAAATTTCAAAGAATAATTTGGTCATATCTTGTTTGACACTGGCTCTGGGAAAGAATGATATTGTCAATTCTATGGACAGCTTATTAAGCCACTTTCTGTGCTAGACTAAAACATAGATAGTATTTGTATTTAATGAGATGGTTTGTTTTATTTCAAAGCCCAGGTGCCTTAACTTTAAAAATATATTCAAAGCCTTCTTGCACTAGGAAGTAGAAGACATGGATAGCAGTAAGGAAAATTTTTCTTTATCTCTTTTGTTGACATTTTGAATATTCTGAGTCCATTCATGAACTCTAGGTTGAAAATACTTTTTCTATTAAAATGAGGTAAAGGTGTGTTTGTACCTTCAACAGGGAGGATGAATGAGCCCCATTGTCTGAAGACAGAATGTTGTGACTGTGTAAATTTAAATTCACTGCAATCTACACTTTGTGATATTGCAGTTAATATATAATAGAGCAGTTAATATGTCAAACTTCTAAGACCTTCGTGAGGGAGAAAATATTTAGACTCATCATAGAACTACAGTTGTTAACAGTTGCTGTAATTTGCCTCCATTTAGTGGGTGTCTAGACAAAACAGCCAAATGACAGATATTTAGTAGACTGATTCCCTTCAGAATGATGTATCCTTTTTTTTTTTTACTTTATTTCACCTTCATAAAACTATCTGGCACATCATTCTGAGGGCAGTGCAATTGCCATTATAAGGTCTGCTCTCCAGAAACTGTATAAATTTTTATGGAGAACCATATGTTTCTTTTTTTCCTCATGTTAAAGTACAATGTGGCAATCTGAGAATGCGTGCTAGTAGATAGTAATACATTTACTGGGTCTTCTATAGTCATCAGAAATTTTATTAACTGTGTCATAATAAAAATACCTGAAGATTTAAAATCAATTATGGTAATTTTGCATGCAGTCTAGTCAGACAGTTAACATCTGATGTAGATTTTCTCCTCTGGACTCGATTCCAGCCATATAATACTCTTTGTTATATGTCCTGAGGTAAAAATATAATCCTGACAAGTTAAAAGAGATTATACCTGTGACACAAAGTTGGACCAGAGCTAAATGGTATAATTTTTAAAGTTTATCCTTAAAACCCTTTTACTCTTTCACATCCCTTGTAGCATCCTATTCTCTGTCTTTCTCAACTCCACGGCTTCCTCATCCCTCTTGCTACTTCCTTCCTGTGCAGTAGACAAGGTCCCCACTGACCAAACACTATCAGTTTCTACCTGGATGACTGTAGATATGTTACTTCAACTCTGAGAATCATTCTGCTCTGTTGCAAAAAGGGTAAAATAATGCCAAGTTGTTATAAAGACAAAATGAGACAATATTTGGAAGAGTGCCTTGTACATATCAAGAGTTAGAATTATGTTTCCTTTGGAAGAAACTGTCAGTTAAAAAAAACATGTGAATTAGAACTCATATTGGGTAATTAACTTTTGAACAGAAACCTTTGAAGACCAAAAGGATGAAGTTTCAGGAAGAAATGGCTAAACTGTAGTATACAAAGATTGTTGTAAGGGACCTGCTCAGTGTCCCTCAAGCTATACCTGTGTGGTTCACTTTTTCAAAGGCCTTTCCCAGAGATGAGTCTGACTAAATAATGGATGAAATATTCATTAAAAATAGCTTAATAAAATATATTAAATTCTGGAAATTTTTCTCAGGTTCAAATTATTTTTTTGGCCTATTCATGGACAACATTCAAAATTTCATCTTTTGAGAAATGGGGGAAATCATATTTTGCAAAAAACTCACTGTATAACAAACAAAAGAGGGGAATTCCCTGGCGGTCCAGTGGTTAGGACTCAGTGCTTTCTCTGCTGTGGGCATGGGATTCGATCTTTGGTCAGGAAACTAAGATCCTGCAAGAAGTGAGGTATGGCCAAAAAAAAAAAAAAACCGCAAGAAAATGGAACACATATAACATATTGTATTAGGCTTGCAGAACAAAATTTTCAAAGAAGAAAGAGAGAGGTAATTTAATATAAGAGTATTCAAACTATATAGTCATCGACAAATTTCACACTATGGTAACAGTGGTCCACAATTATTTTCACTGGCCATGGCTGGATAAACTTTGCTTTTCAAAATCCAAGTTCTTACTTGTTTTATCTTAACAAAAATACTGATTGTTCTAAGTAACTCTAAGAGATATATATGTTCATGTAACATATGAAATGGAAAACATATGAATAACATATGAATATGTTTCATATGAATATGTTCCATATGAATATGGAAAAATACATCTGAAATTAGTTATAATCATAAATAAGGAATTAAAAGATATCAGCAAACCTTGAAAAAAGGCCTCAAATTTTTGGTGAAATCTTAAATATAAAACTCAACTAAGGGCCTGAATATTTTAAATCTGTCATGGTATTAAATTCTGCAATACTATGTTATAGATGGTATTATTTCAGGTTTTACTATAATGAGGATGATGTAAAAATATTAAAGAAAGGTACATTGAAAAAGAAAAATTATGCAGTACATATATATTTACTTGTGAAATCTCATTTCTAACACCTTTTCAGTAACTCTGAAATAGAAAAGGCAACAGCTCATGAGGCATATTTTCAATCATCTTGAAATGACCTTTACCCTAGTAATTTACTTTCTAGCTCTGCATGCATTTTAAATGACTACTTTGCTAAAATGTGAAAGATGTTAAAAAGTAAAATGAACATATCATTCACTAAAGAAGAACGTGGAGAGAAATTGAGGTCATTCAAATTATTGGTAAGAGGCTTATAACTCATAATGATGATCATGACAATGAAAAGATAGCAGGGAAACTGGCAAGCAACTATGAGCTAGTTGATTGTATAAGAATGATATCATTTCCTTGACTGGGCAGCACAGATACTGTGGAAGCACTTGTCACTGCTCTGAGTGACATTTCCCAATGTCAAGTCAGAACATAAACCAGTCATAAATTCTTATAACAACAAGTGGTCAGTAATGGCAAATTGAGAAATATTAACAAGGCTCTTATTGTTCCCAGACTTTTTCAAAAATTGATCTTTTTTGGTTTCTAAGTACACGAGTCACATCTTCAGAGTATTCTAATTGCCTAAATGTGTTTTCTGTACCTATTCAGATGAAATCTAAGTTATTATCTCTACCCTAAATTATGGCGGAATTTCTACTTTCTCCCTCCTAAGTTCTGCTATTTCTACCTTTTCCTCAGTAGACTTAGATGGTTTAATATTTATCACAATAGTATTTGAGCTTAAAATTTCCCTCTGCTGTTATTGTGGAAAATAAATAATAAAAAGTATTGCATGACACATTGCAGATAAGGATATTTTATTAACTTGGGTTAGAACAATTCTCACTGGAGTTCAAGTTACAGCATCAAAGAACTACCCCAAAACATCTGCCTGAGATAAAATAACTCCAATAACTGTCATTGTATAGGCCAGTGAAATGAGGCTGAGAATTTTAAGTAGGTTTCCTAAGGTATTAGAGTAAAACTCCAATAAAATCAGAAACAGAAATATAGAAGAGGCATGAGGAGCTTTCTGGATTTTGACTTTATCATTATTCTATTTATCTCTTCTGATAAATAGACTTGCCTCATCTGACTACAAAATTTATAACCTGGCATTTCTGAAATGTTGTTTTGGATAACAGAAATCACAGAGGTAAATTTAACACTTAATCACAATTACATTAGGAAAGATTTTTGGTGCATCGTTTTGATATTGTATTTATAATTTATTTGGTTTTAATTTATATGTGTGCTATAACATGTAATTACAAATCTTTTGGGAAGCCAACTGTGAAAATAAATACATACAGTGGTAGCATCTACATAACTTATTTTGTGATTTAATCAGAAATAATAAGTGATTGTTATTACCATCACCAGCTAAACCAAGTTATAATTTTAAATATATGATATTTCTGTCCACATTTTTGGAACAATACTATAGTTTATTAAATTTTCTTTTCTATGTAGTGTACTATCTGGAATATGGAGAAAAACTGCTTAATTTTTAAAACAATGTAATCTGGATTGAAGTTTTCAAAGAGTTCTGAATACCGAAATGAATAAGAAAACCCTTCAAAAAACTATTCCTATGCCTTTCAGGGGTTTGAAGACTGCTGTCCTATTTTTTTTTTTTTCTTTTTTTGTGGTACGCGGGCCTCTCACTGTTGTGGCCTCTCCTGTTGCGGAGCACAGGCTCCAGACGCACAGGCTCAGCAGCCATGGCTCAAGGGCCCAGCCGCTCCGCGGCATGTGGGATCCTCCCGGACCAGGGCACGAACACATGTCCCCTGCATCGGCAGGCGGACTCTCAACCACTGCGCCACCAGGGAAGCCCTGCTGTCCTATTTTCATCCACTTACCTTTAGCCAAGATCTCTACATTTATGTCCTTTAATCCTTCTTCAAAAATGAGTACCTCGATTCCTTAATCATATTTGAGAAACTTTTCATAACTCCCTCCAGTTTGTCTGTTCCTGAATCTGTGTTTGAAATCAACATCAAAATCAAGTTGAAAAAATTTCTTATACCACAAATCCAGGACAACTTTTCCATTTGTTGGATTGGTTTTTTCATTGCTTT
The DNA here is from genome assembly GCF_003031525.2 of Neophocaena asiaeorientalis asiaeorientalis. Lineage (NCBI taxonomy): Eukaryota > Metazoa > Chordata > Mammalia > Artiodactyla > Phocoenidae > Neophocaena > Neophocaena asiaeorientalis. Next base: position 3,506,288 of record NW_020185317.1, read on the forward strand.
TGACGGTCTAATATACTGTCTGCTGTGTTTGCCTAGGTCTCCCTTGGTATTTTTACTTATCAGGTATTTCCATTTACTACCTATCTGTGTTTCCAAAAGGTGATTTTATTTCTGCCCTAAGTCTAATAATGTTAACTGCACTTTATCTTGCTATCTGCCTATTTCTTAGTTCAGTAGTATTACAGATTTTTTACTCTGATTTTTTGTCCTAGTTTCTCTGCTCTTAAAGTGGAAAGCAATTTTTAAAATCTTATACATGCTACTTTTTTTAATCAATTGGAAAAGATTTTTTATCAAAGCATATTGTCATTTTTCCTAGGATTCTTTAAGTAATACTGCTGAGAAATATGATTCAAATTTGTCCAGGCATGGTTATGAGTGAAGAAATTCCTGAAGGCAAGTCCTGAAGGTAGGTCAAAATAATGGGTGACTTTCAGGGGACTTCACTGGTCCTCTGATTCTTACTGAATTCAATTCAATACAGAGAAGGTAAAGAAGAAAAAAAAAAAAAAGACTCCATCTATATCATTTAGCTTCTGCTGCATAGAAAACAATCCCAAAACTAGTGGCTGAAAACAATGAACATTTATTAGATCATGTTCCAGTGGGTGGGAAATATGATCTGGGCTCAACTGTGCATTCTTTTGCTGCTCTTGCTAGGTTCACTCATGCAGTTCCAGTCTGCTGGTAGATAAGCTGGCATTTGACTGGAGAATTGGAGCAACTCAGCCAGTAGTATCCAACATCTAACATGCTACTGTGAACTTCATATCACAGCTGTGTTCCAAAAGCAGTGAAAAAGGGCATGCACTAGTGGCTGTGTTCCAGAAGCAATAAGTAAAGGCATGCATCGATGAGCAAGCATGTCCCAAGTCTATGCTTGTGTTGCATTCACAAACATCTCATTAGCCACAGCAAGTCACATGATCAAGACTGAAATCCAAGGAAGAGTTAGAACACACTTCTTGATAGAAGGGTGACAAAGTCACATTACAAAGGGCTGAATCATAATACAGTTGAACAATAGGGGTTTGAACTACATGGTTCCACTTATACATAGATACTTTTCACCTCTCCTGTTCAATGGTCAATTGTAAATCATAGTCTATTAAATGTTCTTTGCCCATAGCTTTCTCTTTTTTGCCTCCCTTTATTTGTCCCCATCCGTTTAGGGGATGCCTTTCATTAGTGATTTAGTGGAATTCTTTCTGAGATTTCTCTTTGAATGTGTAATATTTTCTAAATTTATAAGAAGCTAAAAGCATTCCTTAATTAGGAGTAAACCAATTAAGAAATTCTTTGCATACACCAAAAGCACTCTGCATGCAAAGATCGTTTGTAACTGTGGCCCTGAAAATGTTCTAAATATTTAATTTATAGTATCTCAGTAGAATCACCAAGTCAGTGCACTGCTTTCTATTTTCATCACAAAAAGACTAAAATGCAGTAATGCTTTTTATCATTTAAGTGTAATATCGACTTTCACAATTATGGTATTCTTCTTATATGTCTGATTAACTGGGGCTGACTAGAATTGTGAGATATCAAAATCCAAAGGGAAGAAAAAAAAAGAATAGTTGTCTGTCTTGGAAGGGTCTGTCAAATATTTACATTATATACCGACACATCATCTAAGGGCATGGGCGTAAGTGGTATGGCACAGAAGCAGAAAGTCTGGAGAAAACCCGGCATCTATATTAATGAGGCTCAAATAAATAATATGCTTTCAAACTAAAATAAAATGTAATTTCTTCTTAAAGAAGTAACTATGATACCTTTATCATATTTTTAAAAACTTATTTAGGGAATCCCCTGGTTGTCTAGTGGTTAGGACTCCAAGCTTTCACTGCCTGGCCCGGGTTTGATCCCTGGTCTTGGAACTAAGATCCTGCAAGACGAACGCATGGCCAAAAAGAAAGAAAAACAAAAAAACAAAAAACATTTAAACAAACGTATAAGGAAAAAATTTAAGTTAAATAAATATTGAAAGCATTGTTACTAGATTAGGCTATGACACTTTTATTTTCTAGTGAAAATCATGTCATTGACTTGTAATAAATATGCAGCAGGTATTTCTAAAGGTATGTAAATATATACATAGAAAATGGTCTCCACGCAATAGATAATAATGATAGCTATTGGGATAATCATTTGAAAGTTTTTTCATATGCTTTTATTGCTCCCAGTTAAATTATCTACCATGTATTATCAACTCAGAAAACAGAGAAAGAATGTGTTTACATTCTTACAAATTTGTTGTAAGCAATTGGCTTATGCATTTATGGAAACTGAGATGCCCCACAGTCTCCACTCTGCAAATTGGAGACCCAGGAAAGCTAATTGGTGTATACCGAGTCTGAAGGCCTGAGAACCAGAGGAGGTGATGGTGTAGATTGCAGTCTGAGTCAGAAGTCCTGAGAACCAGGAACATGGAGAACAAAGATCCATGCCCCAGCTCAGGCAATCAGACGGAAGAGCCAAATTTTTCCTTCCTTTGCCTCTTTGTTCCTTTCAGGCCCTCTCTGGGTTGGATTGTGCCCACCCACACTGGGGAGGGCAAACTGGTCTACTGAGTCTATGGATTAAAATGGGAATTTCATCTGAAAATACCCTAACAGACACCCAGAAAAATGTTTAGCCAAATATCTGGACACTCTGTAGATCTCTTGGCAGGAATCCAAGGAGTGAAAGATAGATGTGCTGTATGATTATTCATTAGTTAACATGTTTTACAGTTCTGTGCCTGTCTGACTTCCAGAAGATTGTTTCTGAGATTACATAATACAATATCTTTTCTCAAAATAATTAATATCATGACAACACAAAAATAGGGTACAGATAGCATTATATTTCCTATTTTCCCTATGATATAAAATTTTTTACATTACTATGGATGTGAAGTATTTATGTAAAAATTTTATAAACTGACTTTAGTGTCACATTTATCTCTATAATTCAGTGAATGTATGATTCTAGTATCGTTAGGAAAAATACAATCCAATATACCCATTTTCAGGATGTTTAAATGGCATATATTTCCTAATCTAAATAGTTTTACAGTCCAGAATGCTGACAGGATCATTGGAATAATCACTAATATCCTTAGTTGCAGGACAAAGTGTAAAATTATTTTTCTAAAATTTATCAATAGACACACTTCTAAAATTATATAAAGACACATTCCTAAGTAATTAAAGAAAACTTGCATATATAACTCATAAATTAAAATGTGTGGATACATAGTTATAAAAGAAAAGAAATGCATATCAATAGTAAACCATGAAACACAATGTGTTACTCTACATTAGTCTTGGAATAACACAAGCTCCTACTTTAAAAAGCCCTAGACAATAGTGGAAGTATAACTTTCCCATCAGAAGTAAAGAATAGGAATAGGATTTGATGTGATATATACTTTAACAGGGATTCAAAATGATGTTTACCAAGAAATCTTTATATCCTTAAGTACTTCCATCCCTCTATGCTGCTCATTAAAAATGTATTTCTTATGACCAGAAGCAATTTAAAATAATCTCACAAGACTAAGGTTGTGTGGTTCAGTGGGATAATTTTAATTGCCTTAATTCAGAGATAAGTCCTATTTCCCAGGAGGGTACTTGTTTCTATCACTTGATAAAAATGATAAATCTATTAATTTGTATCATTGCAAATAGCGATTTTATCAGATAATGTATCAACATATTATATGCTGTGCAACAATATCCTGAAGGCAAAATAGAGTGAAAACCTTTATTTAGCAGATTTTGTTCTTGCACTGACTTTTACATTAATATGCAACCTAAATAATCTTTTTCATCATCAAAACCCTTTGGCAAAACAATAACTAAATCTCAATACCTTCACAAAGAAGGTTTTATCCGTGATGTATAAAGAAAATAAGGATAAAATCAGAGTAATATATTTGAAATATGGAACTCTTGGCAGTAAAAGGAGATGCTTTGGAACATAAGGTTCTGGTACTGTTAAAAGCTACATGTGAAATCATAGGGCATTGGGAAGAATCTTCTATAATATTCTACTTGAATCTTGTCTGCATAATAAAAATGTAAGTTCAAGTAGAAGGGAAAGAATGTAAATAAATCTAGAAAATTTAAAACTTAGTCTAAAAAGCAAAAAAAATCCTGGAGTAGGGGAAAATTCAGATTTTATTATCTAAAATCTTAGGTGACATTATATGACTTTCTGAGGTGATGGCCACACCTTGAATCCCTAAGAGACCAGAGAAAGGTGTTAAATGAATGAATCCAGCCACACTTAAGATGGAACATGGCAACTGGCTCAGAATCAACACAATAGGTATTTGTGGAAAAAGAAACAGGAAAAATACCCACCTTACTAAATGGTAGCAATTCTTACATTGCAAAAACATGTGCCCATAGTAGTCATATCTTCTGATTTGCCAAGAGAATTTCAAAATCTAGATTTTTATGTGAAATATCTTTTTACATTAAATATTCAACTTTTCAAATGTTGGTAAAAAATTACCGTTTGTATCAATATAAAACAATTTTTACGGTGAATAGTCTTGACTTCTAATCTACACACTGAAAGTGGTCTGGAAATGATTACGTTGTTTATTATGAGAGTTTCAATAATTTATTCTGGTGAATTTTGCATAGCATACTATTTGAAAGTTATCTAACTCTTTTGGCTCTAAGATCCTTTTGGTTTGATTAAAGTAGAAATATCAAGTGCTTTGGGGTTGCCAAATAAAGTTAGTTAATGTGTATGTGTGTGTGTATAGAGAAATGAGTATAAAATAGTTTTGAGTTGATACATCTCTTGTAAGTGCTTATTTAGTGAATTTCTGGTGATAGCCATAAGATTCCGGGTTTTTTCCTACAAGGCAGTCAAAAGTAAGTAAGAAATTCCAATTCCTTGGAAACATCAATAAGCAATACAACATTACCTGTTGTCAGGAACAGGGCATAATTGTGCTTAAAACATGTGACTGGGGACAAGTCAATGATATCTTTTTGTTTCTTGCTATTAATATTCTAGAAAAGCTTATTTTAGTTGCAAACAACAATATACACTTTCCTAAAAAGAAGGGCACTGTGTTCTTCCTTATCTATGGAGCTCAAACTTAGTTGGACTCCAATTGTGTTATTATTCAGAGGTTTGCCCTATGTCAAGTCCATACACAAATGAATGCATTTGCACAAAGGGTAGAGGTATATTTTAGATGATATTCACTGAAATTGAAACTCCATCAAAGAAGAGATCTTTTTTGTAGAGCCACTGCCTGACAGAATTACAAAGTTCTCTTACAGACGTATCATAATGACACCTCAATGATGCTTCTTAATGAAAATAAAATCGACATTTATAGTGGGTCTTTAATGGCAGCAACTAATGAGATTGCAGTATTATGTATAATAGGAATTAAAGAAATACTTTTTAATGTTCGTGCTACCCATACCAGAGGATAGAAAGCTCTTGCCAACATGATATGTTTTGTTCAGGTTTTATTCTAGCAAGTGTCTGCTCAGAACAGTGGCTGTAAGGTTGTGTGTGTTCAGAAGCATGTAGCCGAAACAAAGGAATGAACCCGAGTTAAGGAGTAAGTCAGCAGAGTACAGGATATACCAATGCTCAATATTTTTAAATCGTCTTAGACACCCCTGGCCTTTATCAGACTACAGGATGTTATAGCCTGATGCTGTTTAAAGATACTGCAGGAAGAGACCATTATGCAGTATAAAATGTTCTGAATGTAGTTCAGGTTTTGTCTGTCATAATAATTCACATTTTCCTTGAGGAGGACATTTTGGTTTGTTTGTTTTTATTTTTATTGTTATTTTTTGTCATCAGCCAGGGAAACTCAGAAATTGACTTATAGTTAGAAGGCCCATAATAGCAGGATAACTATATGAGGAATGAGACATATGCCCATAGGTGAGAGAGATTGAAAATCCCTAACTCTCCTCTCATTGACATCAGTAGGCCATGGCCACCTGAGTGTTTGGGGGAAGCAAAACCAAAAAAAAAAAAAAAAAGGAAAGAAAGAAAGAAAAGAAAAACAAATCTAACAGCAATGACACCAAAGATAAAACAAAAAATGTAAGAAGCTAACAAAACATTGCAAAGGTGAATAGTATATGTCAATTAAAAGCACTACACCATTTCAAACATATCTTAGTGAGAGAGATTTTATTTGTCATTAGTTATAAAAATGAATGATATTTGGAGACAAAGCTCTCTTTGATATAAATTAAGAAAGAAGAGTTACAGAGGTACAATTTTCTACCAATGACTGGTTAAACAATTTCAGCCAAATCTTTGCTCCTGTGGTTTTAGACCAATAGATCTGTCCTTGGAAGGCCACAATCTCACTGATTTCACTCATTTAAATAATAACTCTTAAGTCTTAGAAGGCTGGTATAAAGAACCTTGTTTACTCAATTATCAAAATCCTTTCCTTTGAGTTTGGGCTTTATTCTTACAGAAGTTCTCATAACTTGGGATGATTGTTATTATTTTTGTTATTTTTCCTTTTCTGTAAGTGCCATTATGAACCACTTTTCTAAAGCCTTGCAAGGCTATAGGCTCATTATGCTAGTTCCTAATTATAATTGTTACATTCTATTCCCATGTGTTGAGAAACTTGGAACAACTTATGACATTTTGTAGTATTTATTGATCTGTTGTTAGCCTTTGAGTCAATTGGAAAGAACTACATGTAGAAAAGTGCTTCTGATGATACCTGCATAACCTTATCACAATATCACATAATAGCTGCATGCTACGAATGGAATCCCAACAGAGAAAACTGTACCTTTATATGTCCTGAGATAGGATGAAAGCTTTCTTTTTTTTAAACTTAAAAATCCATAACTCTACAGAGATTTATGCCTAATAGCACAGAGGCAAGTCCTACATTCTTTTTGGCACCCTGGATGGATAGTAACAAAACCAGTTATCAGCTGAATTGTAGGTATCTGGAGAATATTGAATCTATCTCTCAAGACTTAGAATAATGCAATTCTAATTTTTAAAATCCCCAAAACTCCAGCTCATACCTTTCAAGCATTATAGTGAAGAAGCTGGGCACTTCAATAAAGTACTCGTTTAAGAATTTGAGCAGCTTAAATGGTGTTACTTGAAAAAGACTTTACCCTGCCTACAAGATTTCCTGTAGCCTACCTCAATGGAGACATACATGGGTCACATATTTATGTCACACCCTTTGAATTCTAAAACAAAGTGTCAAGCTTGCCAGGTATATTCTTAACATTTAGATATTTCCATAAATAATACAGAATTTAACTTGTATTTCAAGACCAAACCAAAATAGTTTCATTTTGAATTATTTACCTTCTCGTTTCTATCTCGTTTCTATCCAAAGAAATAATAACACAATTAACAGTTAGAGAAAAACATGCTGATTAGTCAGTCATTAGGTTTTTCAACACCTACCCTTAAACTCTAACCTTAAATTGAAAAGAAATCATCTGAAAGCTAGATAGATTATATATCAGTTCATTAAACTTAGAACTGTCTTCATGAAATAAAATGTATAATATTTTACCTTTGTCTTTTATTAAGGGGATACCTTAAAGATAGCAATGTAATTGATGTTCCTGATCTTTTCTAAAAGTACTATTGAAGTTACCTTCCAATAAACGGTCTAATGTCCCATACATAAAGATTCATCAAATTAAATGTCTAACTTGTATTAGAAAATATTGCATTGTATTGCCCTGATCCACTTTCACAAATTAATAAGGAGGTGACATAGCGTATTATAGCCCCTCATGTCCTTCAATTTCCAGGAGGCCCAAAGTTTTAATTTATATTCAGACCAGTAGTTAGTCTTATCCTGTTTTCTGATTCATTACCTGGCTCTTGTTCTTTTTCCTTGTTTCAATGATACGTAACGCATTTGTGATTTTTGGCATAACCTACTTCTGATTGTTAAGGGAGTGGGAAAAAAAAACATGAATAAATCAACTAAAAAGCAAATCTAATGTACCCCGAAATGAACACGATTTTAAGATAAATGTGAACACTGCATATAGTTGTGCCTATAGAAGGTAAACCTGCATTCCAAAATATTTTAATAAGACTATGAGTCTTCTTGAGTTATTCAAAATTTAAAAGTAGTTAAATTCATCAATCATTTACTGAAGAGTCATTATGTGGAAATTACCATGTAAAACAGTTTGGTAAAGAGTCCAGAACCAGAAGTCAGAAAAAGTAGTTTCTATTCTGACTAGACCAGTTTTTTGGCTTTGGAGAAACAAATTCTCTGAGCTTTGGATTAATTGGCTATAGAAAGCAGAGCCCTAGGCTCCTTCTCAGTACAAAAATTTATTGTTGATTTTGAGACATATTTTTATTTTTGTAAGCTTATGAAGGTGCTTAAGACATATGTGCTAATCACTTGTACATGAAGCAAAATTTAAGTTGTAATTCTTAAAATAAAAATTTTAAGTTAAAATGATTTGGCACACAAAACTCCTTACCTATTAATTTTGACTCAGGAGTTCCTGGAATAAGGGATTTATCTGCATTTTCAAAGATGGTTAGACTTTCAATGAAAGACTATTCAGAGGAGGTCATTAAACAAAGAGTAAATAATATGAAAAGTACAGAGGAGCAAAAGTTACTTGACATACTTGCAAGACTATAATAAGAAGTTCAAAGTCCTGAGGATTGAACGCATTAAACTGCTTCCCTCTTCCAATTAAAAATAAAATACTAATATTAAAATAAATCTAAATATATCAAGAAAGTTTTGATATTAAACCTGATGCTTCTTTTCAAGTATATAATTATCGTCTGCTTATAATGGTATCCTAAACAAACGCTTAGTTTGAATATTTGATAATTCAGAACTGCATATTTGTGATAGTTGTTGAACAATCATATAGTTGAAGCTGCTGGGTGAGTATTATAAATACATATTATGGATCTTTCATAGATAAGATTCTGCTTTTTATTACATGAGTGTGGACCAAAAGCTTCAGGGAAAGAAATAGAGAAACAGAATTAGAAATTGATGTTCAAAGCATCTATTACATCGGAAGAATTCAACTAGCAGAAGCTATTGATTTATTTTTCAAAGTTCTGGTGGTTTAAAAGTGTCACTCTTTCTGGGGCTTCCCTGGTGGCGCAGTGGTTGAGAGTCTGCCTGCTGATGCAGGGGACACGGGTTTGTGCCCCGGTCCGGGAAGATCCCACATGCTGCGGAGCGGCTAGGCCTGTGAGCCATGGCCGCTGAGCCTGCGCGTCCGGAGCCTGTGCTCCGCAAGGGGAGAGGCCACAACAGTGAGAGGTCCGCGTACCGCAAAAAAAAAAATTTAAAAAGTGTCACTGTTTCTGAATTCACCCATTAAACCATATCATATGCGAGTGTGGAAATGTACCATATGAGCAAAGGGGAAAACTGGAAGAAATATGTACATATAATTCAATAACTTGTCCTTAATTTAGTTTTATAACCAATCGTGCTCATATTATCATTTTTTAAATTAATTAATTAATTTATTTATTTTTGGCTGCATTGGGTCTTCGTTGCTGTGCGCAGGCCTCCTCTAGTTGCAGTGAGTGGGGGCTTCTCATTTGCTGTGTGTCGGCTTCTCATTGTCGTGGCCTCTCTTTTTGCAGAGCACAGGCTGTAGGCACGTGGACTTCAGTAGCTGTGGCACGCGGGCTCAGTAGTTGTGGCTTGTGGGCTCTAGAGTACAGGCTCAGTAGTTGTGGTACACAGGCTTAGCTGCTCCGGGGCATGTGGGATCTTCCTGGACCAGGGCTCAAATCCATGTCCCCTGCATTGACAGGCAGATTCTTAACCACTGTGCCACCAGGGTTGTGCTTGTGTTAAAATGATACTAATGTAATTACCCTAATGATGCCAAATGCATTATAAATCACTAAAACAGAAATCCTGACCAAAAAGCTTCTGTACAGCAGAGAAAACCATCAACAAAATGAAGAGGCAACTTGCTGAATGGGAGAAGATATTTGCAAATCATGTATCTGATAAGGGGCTAATATCCAAAATATATAAAGAACTCGTACAATTCAAAAGCCAAAAAACAAACAATCCAATTTTAGAAATGGGCAGTGGATCTGAATAGACTTTTTTCAAAGAAGGCATACAGATGGTCAACAGATACATGAAAACATGCTCAACATCACTAATTATCAGGGAAATGCAAATCAAAACCACAATGAAATATTACCTCACACTTTTAGAATGGCTGTTATCAAAAAGACAAGAAATAAACAAGTGTTGGCAAGGATGTGGAGAAAAGGGAATCCTTGTGCACTATTGGTGGGACACAATGGAAGTTCCTCCAAAAGTTAAAACTAGAGCTACCATATGATCCAGCAATTCCACTTCTGGATATTTATCTGAAGAAAATAAAAACACTAACTCAAAATGATATATGCACCCCATGTTCACTGCAGCATTATTTGCAGTAGCCAAGATATGGAAACAACTTAAGTATACAAAGATAAAGAAAACATGGCATATATATATATATACATATGAATATTATTCAGTCATAAAAAAGGAAATCTTGTCATTTGTGACAACATGGATAGACTTTGAGGGCATTATGCTAAGTGAAATAAGACAGAGAAAGATGAATACTGAATAATCTCACTTATATCTGGAATCTAAAAAACAAATAAACAAGACCAAACTGATAGATACAGAGAACAGATAGATTGTTGCCAGAGGCAGGGGCTGGGAGTGGAAAAAATGGGTGAAGGGGGTCAAAAGGTACAATTTTCCGGTTATAAAATAAATAGATCGTGGGGGTGTAATTTACAGCATAGCAACTATAGTTAATAATACTGTATTGCATATTTGAAAGTTGCTAAGAGATTAGATCTTAAAAGTTCTCATAACAAGACAAAAAATTCTGTAACCACAAATGGTGACAGATGTTAACAATACTTACTGTGGTGATCATTTCACAATATCACATCATTATGCTGTACACCTGAAACTAATATAATGTATGTCAATGTAATTCATATTTAGCTACAGTTAATTATTAATGCTACTGCAGCTGGCTTACACACTTATGGGCTACTGTCCTTCAGTTCATTCAGAATTTCCTTGTTTCATTTGAAAACAATAATGGTTCAAGAAATTCCTATTTTATAGAAGTCCTTATGTGATGCCTTATTTCAAAGATAGCTTCATGATGGGAGTTAAAACATAGGATGCACATGTATAAAAACAGCAAAAAACCACTTCGTTCTTTATTATATGGAGTAACTGCATTTATTTATTGATAGCTTCAATGAGCACTTCTTGAACATTTATACTATTTACTTGAGCTACAAGATGAAAAAGGCAGAAACTATGTCCACACAAGGCTGATGATCAGTTGAGAAAAAAGTGGCATCTTCATAAGCTTTCATTCATTATTCATTTAATACATGGCTCTGGTATTAGTATATAGCACTATGTGATTCAAATAGAATTTTGTTGAGTGGGTGAATGCATAAATGAGTGAATAATAATATTATATGAAATAGATATTATGACCATGACATTATGCTAAGCTTTGATGATATATTATAAATGTGACTCAACCGAACCCTTTCTCTGAGATTCTTGCAATCCATTGAAGGGGACACAATCATAAGTAACAATTTGATAAGTGTTATAAACCAGTTGATATAGAGGCCCTGGGCCCACTTAGCCCCATCTATAAGAAGGACAAGTTGAGTAGGGAGGACATATTGGAAAAAAAGAAAAAGATCACCATGATGAATCTTGAAAAATAAGTGGAAGAAGAATAAAGAAGTGAAGGAAACAGGAACCAAGTAGAGGAAAAAGCAGGAACAAAGGCAGGTAGGTAATGTATATTATTGGAAAGCAACAAACAGCTTAGTAATGTGAGAGTTTAAAAGAAGGAGGATAAATTTTGGGGAGAATATAATGAGTTATGATTTACCCAACTCTCCTGTCTCCAATAAGGAATAGCTTCCACTTAAGCTGACTTCAAGGAATTTATAAAATATTAGGAATAGAGATAAAAGTGTTTTTAATAACCCATAATCATAACATGAAAAAATAATCTCTGTTAACATTTTGACATATTTTCATTGTCTTGTAATGCACGTGTTCATATTACATGGATGTATGTATAAATACACATATATACATATTTTTACCTATTTTGAAACATTAGATAGTTTAACATCCTTCTTATCTTACAACATTAAACCTCATTTTATTTTATTAAATATTATTCAAAATAAGGTTTTAATGGCTTTGTGGCTTTATATATTATATGGAAATATTACATCTTTTAATAAATTTATTTTTAAACAATAAAATATATATGCTTTTAAAGTTATAAAATATGTAAATAATCATTTCTTGTAGAAGTGTGTGAAAGGTCAACAGTAAAACTTTCTGACTTTCTGACCTAGAGTCTTCTTTGAGGTCTTTAATATGAACTATCAAGCATAAAGTTAAGGTCACAGGGCTGTTATTTTAATGATCCAGAATAAAGTAAGGGGAGGTTGTGCTCCCATATTTAATGTAATTGGCACCATTTATTTCAGAGACTATTGAGCATTCTCCAGGGCCAGAAAATTGATAAAACAAAAATTATTCTTTGGCTTCTGAATCTGCTAAAATGGACTCACCTGTTCTTTCTAAGCCTTCTGGTATGGTTTGAAGACTTAATTTTTAAAATGTGTATCCTTGCCTGTTAAAGATTATGCTAAGGAATTAGGGAAGAATGCTATGTGTATCAGAGTACAGAATTTAATATTAATTTTGTATTGTATATGCTGGTTCTCCTGAGTTTTTGTAGCTATTGGCCGAAATATTTTAGAAGTTGTGTGGTAAGAAGAGGTGTTTTTTCTAAAACCTGGTTTATTTGTTGACAATTTTCTTGTTGCTATTCTCCAATATATAAATAAGGAGATATCCCATTCTATTTAATTTTACTGAAGACTGAAATAAGTATAAGGCAAAATACAGATATGTGGACTATTAGTTTCTGCTAGCTTTTTGGAAGAATTGTATTCATTCTATAAATATAATTTCTGACTGTGAAAACCTTACTTTAATATTATGGCCAGTTAAGCAAAACCTCTTCTGAGGAAAGGAAGATAGGAAGCCCTTACCACCCTCTATAGAGTTTCATCGGTTAGCATTTGCTGTACTAAAAATTACTCCAAAAAAACATAGTGACTTAAAAGACCAACTGTATCACTAGCTCATGATGCTATGGGTCAACTGGGCAGTTCTTTTTTGGTCCAATTTTACTTACTCATGAATATGCTGACACTGTGAAGGAGGAAAAGTATTTGCTGATCTTGGTCGGGCTCTCTCACATCTCTGGGGCCTCCACTAGGACAAATGTGAGGACTCTACTTTCGGCATAGTTTCTCAACCTACAACAATCTAATATGGGCTGAGCAGGGTCTCAAGACAATAGACCATTCACAAGCCCAGCCAAACTTCCAGGGATAGGAAAATAGACACTACCTCTTCATGGGAGGAGCTGCAAAATAACATTGGATTGTGTATTGATACAGGGTAGCAATTTTACTTTCTGCCAGTAGCAGTGAATCATGTTTATGTTTTATCTTAGTATCCCAGTTAATTCTTAAGGACAATAAACATTTTTAATATTTCTCTTTTATCCAATTACCATGATCAATGCTATGCATATAGCAGGCATTCTTTTTAATGAGAACAATACAATAAATTATACAGTTAATATATTTCCCTTTCCAAAGAAAGAGTAGGAACCATATAGACTACTATTTCATAACCAGTAGCATAGATTGTAATAATATATCTCCTTTATACAATGCACTAGGGATGACCACAGATGTAACTAACCCATTGTTTCTACCTCTCAGGGTAGAGACAATGACAGGGACATTATCCATGAGGAAGATATACAAGCTCCATATCACTAAAGAGTTGCACCCATTAAGCTTCCACCAATGGCAATTACCTTTACAAATGTGTCTGAAGATGTTTTATTAATGGCTTTCCTCTTTTCCTCTGTTCTAATTCTTGCCCATTTGCTGTAGGTAAATCTAACTACTTCCTTCTCTGTAAAATCTTTTTCTATCCCTCTATTCTTTTATTTGATGCTATCCTTCCTATATTCCCTTGATTTCCTTTATTATTACTTATTTTTTTTGTATGAAGACATGGCTAATTATTTTAAAAATGAAACATGTTTAAGAAGTAAAAAAAGAGTTATGTTTGGAAATTAAACTATACACATTGAAAACAGGTGACATAAAACTCTAAAGCTTTTGGAAATATCCATATTCGGAAGCTCCAAAAAGTATCCAGCTGACTCTCCATTCTCCTATGATGAAGCCTGCTTTCCTTCAGAAAGAGAATCATTTGAATAAAATTAACATTTGTCATTCAATTTCTCTTAAATGTGTACAAGTGTTACAGCATATTTTCCCATTTTTCATTAGGAATAAATATAAATTTTTGGAAAGATTTGTGGACTATTATTTATAGTATTGTTTCTAAAAGATTAATGTATTCATATTTCCAATCATGATATCTACAGATGAACATTTAATCTACAACTGGGTTTTTAATTTGGTGGTTTACAATAGCAAATACATTTTTCGTTCTAAGTATTATTAAATTTTCCTTGGTATTACAATCTAGTTTATTCAAAGGTTAAATAATCACTGACAAGGGACATTGGACAAATGAAATGGTGAAAATCTTTTTCCTTGACATTTAGATGTAACAAACCAAACTCAGTTTCAGTAATCGTGATCCATTTAATACCATATTTAGAAGACTGATACGTAATGATTTCTCAACTGGCACTTACAAACAGAACAAAAGGTTTCTTTCCCTTTTTTAGATTCAGATTGAAGAAATAAAATGTGATTAAGATTAAAAAATAGTGTAAAATAGAAAAATAATTTACTGATAATTGAGAAAAATATGTTTAAAAGGGATAATTTGGATTTTTCCCTAAGCAGCCAAATTTTGTAATAAATAAATCAGTTGAACTTATTGCTGTTCTTAGGTACAACATATGTTTTAATTATTATAGAAATTCTCGAAATTAAAAAAATATATATTATGGTAGTTTGCTTGGTACGATATTTATTATTGCTTTTGTTGTAATTCAATTCTATTGAATAGAACAAAATAAAAGAAGAATACTAAAAATTAAGTACTAGCTCTAATTCTGACATCAAACAGCTATGTGCTTTTAGCTTAGATTCTAGAGAAATTCTTATCACATAAAAATGTTGAGTCATATGTGAAAATATCTATTGTAGATGATGAATTCTCAAGGTATGATGTAAAGATTTTAGGTTAAATTCTCAGTGCTCATCATTGTCAATTAGTTTTTCCCTTTCCATGAGTTTAGGCCACCTTTTTAAGTCCGGTCAATTGTCTCACATATGTGTCATTGGTGATTACAGGGAAGAGACAAGAAATAATAGGCTTAAAGAAAATTGTCAACACTACGGGAGAAATAGAAAGGGAGAAATATGAGAGGACTTGATAAACTGATATTTATATTACTACATTTTTTTATTTCATAATAAGTAAAATACATTTATTTTACTATGATAATATTTATCTTTACAATCACAAATTCCAGCAGTATATCACTCCTGAATGTAATTAAATCCCTCTGCTCCCTGTATGCATTTTTAGACAGCTTCCACAATTGAAGGCCATATTACCATGGACATTATAATCTCTTAGTCATAAAATTTTTCTATAACATTTTTACAAAATGACCAGAATACCTCATCCATTTTCTGCTATCTTCCCAGTATTTCACAGTTGTCTCCTATTTCTCTACTTGTGGAATTCTCACTGTGGCAAACACTTATGGGATTGTCAGCTAATTCAAAGAAATTTAAATTCTCAGAAAGAAAATTTCAATTTTGGGGAGAATTTAACTGGAGACTTGGATTTGGAAACAGAAAGGGATTATTAATTTCTAGGCACTGATTTGGGAATTTGAAATTAAAATGTAATTTTGCTGCTACTCTCAAAACCTCCCATCATTTTAAGGAAGGCTGATTCAAGATCAGTGACAACAAAGTAAGAAAAAGAATGAAAGTCACATTTGAATTGGATAGGTGGATATACAAAAGAGTATGTTTCAGACAGAAAAAGTAGCATAAGCAAAGGCACAGAGGTGTGATGTTCCATGACATATTGAAAGAATAGTAAATAGTCAGGATGGCCAGAATGTTGCAGAAAATTGACAGGGGAAAGACTTCAAAATATGTGTCTGGAATATAGGGTGGTATGTTGAAAGTGGCCTTATACATCAAGGTTGAAAGTTTTGGTTTATTCTATATTTAATGGAAAAGCACAAAAGTCTTGTAAAGCTGGGGTTAGACAATCATAACTGAGTTTAGAAAAATAATTTTAAGGGTTACCCTGTTATAATACAGAAAAATTAATTTTAAAGAGAGAGATGAGATAAGAATGCCATTCAGACAACTGAAATAGTCAAAATGGGATATTACTAGAACAGGGTCATCAATAGGTCTCATCCAGATCAATGAGTATACTCATCAAATATCCTAGAGAGCTTTTAAAAATATGTCCAGTTCCTACCACAAAAAGGACTAAATCAATGATGGGTCTCTGCAATCTGCAGTGGTAAAAGTCCATATGATTCTAATGCAACCAGCCAGATACCAGTCTTCAGCTCAGTAATTGAGAACCAATGAAGTGGTATCAAAGTAATCAAATAGAAATGCTTGTCTAGGCTGATAAACTGAGAAAGATTGTGAGGCTAAATCTGGGCTCTGTGGGATAGAGTGCTACTAGCTGTAAACTCAGGACCATGCAATTCGCCTCCTCTGGCCTAGGTTAGGACAGGGACTGAAGGGATGGAGAGGGGTTGAATCTGAGAATTAAGATTAAGAGAATTATCTTAATAAAGAGAAAATCAGCAAGTCTTAATCAGTAATCAGAAACAGAGCCTCTGAAAAAGAGAAGTCAAGCGTGACTGACTTGTTTCTTGTTTACTAGCTTAGACAACTAGTTAGAGGATGATGTTAACTAAGAAACAGAGGGCATAAGGCATGCCTTGAGAATATCTGTAAACAAAAACAGAGAGTGAGGCATAAATTAAGTTTGTAGATATAAGAGGAAGGTGGAGGTAGGCTAGTGAGAGAAGGGATTGATGTATGAAAGTACTGGTGGAACTGGAAAGAAATGATATTAAAGAGACCAGTGGAGGGGTTAGCCTTACAAAGGAATATGAATCTCTCATGCGAATTCCAAAGGGGAAAGATACAAAGAAATATTATGTATATACATGCAGAGATAAACAGAAAGGAAAATGGGTGATTTCCTGAGAGATTTTTGCAGTGAGGTAAGAGTAATTGCTTTATTTAGGGCAATAGCTTTCAAACTTAAGTATGCTCCAGAATCTCTTAGAGGACTTGTTAAAACACATATACCACCAGACCCCACCCCCAGAGATTTTGGTTCAGTATGTCTGAGGCAGAGTGTGAGAATTTGCATTTCTAAAATATTCCTATGTGAAGCTGTTCTCTGCCACCCTTAGAGCCACTGGATTAAACTATGGGGGAATCAAAGCTCATGCTCCTTTCCTTGTATGTTTAAGACTTTTAGGGTAGAAGAAATATTTCAAAATCCACCTGATAAGAGAGGTTCACACACCTTCCCTCTGAAGATACTGATTGCTAATAATGATTCTTACGATTAGTGATTTGGGGGGAACTCTAGAACAGGGAGGGATCTGCAAATATTTTCTATAAAGGGCAGATAGTAATTATTTTTGACTTTATGGTCTCTGTTGCAGCTACTCACTTTGTCCTCAGGGAAAGCCATAGAACAATATGCAACCAAGTATGTATGGCTTGATTCCATTAAATCTTTATTTACAAAAATAAGAAAGAGGCCAGATTTGGCCTGTGGGATGTTGTTTTCCTACACTTGTTCTAGAGTAGAAAATGTTAAAAGATCTTTTAGGTTAGTATGTTAGTTAACTTCTCAGTATGATATTGAAGTGGACATATTATTCAAAGTAATTTATGGAAGGTGGAAACCAGGTGCTAAAGTAAGCAGTGACATATAGGTTCATAGAAAACAAGAATGGAAATTGAATCACAACTACATTTTAACAGTTTCAACAGAGGAGAAACTTAAAAGAGAAATAAGAAAGTAGAACCGAGAGGAAGCCTGTTCTGCCAAAACATTACCCTGGAGTAGATGAGATTTAAGGGAAAAAGTATTACTTCTTCTAGACAGGTTTTTGGAAATCAAGGCAAGAAGATTTAGGAGTCATTCTCTTGCTGTAATTCATTATGAGTTCTAATAACACAAGGAGTGAGTTTAGAATGGAGATTAGCAAACATGGAAAAAGGGCCAGTGAGACACGAAGGTGCCCTGGATTGAAATGAGAGAGATGAGAGAGTGAAAAGCACAGTTGAAAGCAAGGCTGCTTCTTCGATGGGAGATTAATAATCCTGGGGTTTGTGGGATAGAAATTGAGAAACAAGCAAGAGAGAGATGATATTGAGAGACAACTTTGAATAGAACTATGAATAGAGTTTGAGACACCAGCCTCAAATAACATGTTCGTTGTTGGCTGTCTTTAAGGAATTTATTAACATTAGATGACACAATTTTGTGAGCCTTGGGTGGCTAATCTGAGGAAGATTATGGAAAGTGTATTCTATTACACTTTGGTAGAAAAAGGGTAGTGTCTCTAAATGAGAGGATAATCCAGGCAGAGCAAACCCAAACTTAATTTAGAAATTGTATATATCTAAACTAGTTCAACTAAAGGGGCATTAATATTTTGAGGAGCTGACACCAAGCATCTTTAATTTACTGACAAGATGTGACTGTAGGAAACCAACTGACTAGATGCTAAGAGATTATGTCTCAAAATAAGATGGCTTATTATACATTTTATAAATTTTATTTTTAATATGATATTCATTTTGCATTATATAGTTTTGTGATTATGAACATGCCACTTTTATTGTATAAGCATAACTTAATAAATTCTTATTTTATAGCTTTTGCTTCCCAGACTAGACAATCCATTGGCTGCTATTATTTGACCACAGCTTCCAGCCACCTGAAAAATAGCAACACTAAGTAACAAAGTTACTATTTTTTTCTGAGAACTTAAATATCTAGTTAAGACTACCTTAAACTTTAAAGTTGTTGTGATAAATAACACAACTCTATTACCCCAGATAACTTTCCTGCACTTTACCCTCAGAATAATCTATTGGCATGGAGCAAAAATATAATCCCAAATGGCTCTTTTTATCATCTTCGTTTTGTATTGTTATTTTGCGTGAATAATAAAGTACACTTGAGCTGGCTGGTTAGTCATGATAATTGGGATGTATCTAAGGATGATAAATATGATAGTACCAACTAAATTACTTTCAAGGATGTGTGTGAGATTATGTTTATACATACTCATGCTTTATTTTTGGTTTTTATTCATTTTAACAAAAAAGGAGTCAATAGGGCTGATGTTTTATTTTGCTTCAGCTGTATTGACCAGTAAAGATCAATTACATTTTGACACTTCCTTTTTACTACTGACTACACTGTTTGAAATGAACAATAATACCTCAATTCCATGATGTCCCATTGGCAATCTATTACAGATAAACTTAGAAATGGAAATAACATTATGAAAGGCATAGCTTTGTTTACATGTCACCATCTGGTTTCCTTCATTTCTTCTTTATTACTGTTTTTCTTCCTTTATTCTTTCTTTCATTTGTTGTTCCCTTTTCCTTGCTTTCTTTTCTTATTTTTGGTGTAATAATCAGTAATAAAAGCCTGAAGTGGTATAGCATTGTAACAATATTTTTTATGGAAATCAATTATGGGCTCAGATGCAAAGAAAGTAACAGAGAAAGTGAATTTGACTGCTCTTTTGTTTGTCAGGGTAGGTGAGCCGAGTTAAAGCAATCTTTGTTTGCTAAAAATTATCGTTGCTCTCAGTAGAGCTAGAAATATAATTAATTTAAGATATGGAAAGCTGTGTTTCCAGAGACTATATAAGCTCTCCTAATACCCTGAATATTGAAAATATCCACATTCATCCATATCAGAAGGTTTTCACCTCTCTGCTTATTAGTGTACTAATAAGCTACTGTGATATTGAGAATTTTACTGTAAGATTGCAAAGGTCACGTGTGTACAATGAGTATGCCCCAAACTGCTATCATATCCTTAGTCATCTAAGCAGCCAGATATAACTTCTGTTCATTTTTCTAATCCTTGTTTTACCTATTCAAAATTTACGTTTGCATTAACATTCTGGGACTTGAGGGAAAGAGAAGAAGATACAAATAATGGTTCACAAGCATTTCAGTTATTTGACAGAGAAGACAAAATCTGAAAAATATTTAGAAACAGAAAAACATTTCTTCCAGAGTAATTAATGATTTTATAAGAAAAAAAACAGCTCCGACATCAATGTTTTCATCTTCTTTTTGGAACAGTAATAAACAATTAAGCAACATATTTAAATATTTTATGGTGTGTTATTGGTAGATTATGGCATATGTTACATAACCTACAACATATACATCCAAGATGCCTAAATGGCAAAAGAAAAGAACCTACCAATAGTTCCACTGCCTGGTTGAAAAAGCATAAAACAAGAGGCATGTAGAAGAGAAGGGGGAAAAAGTCTTGATAATCTAAAATGAAGAATAAAATATTTGTTCCATGCTTTCCTCACTAGTTCCTCCATCCTTCCTTCTGGCCCTTCTTCCTCCCACTAAATGATTAAGTCCATGTCTTTGGTGATGGAACTAGAGGGGATGAGTTAAGTATATTAGATTAAGCTGAGCTGGAAAACATCCAAGACAGCCAGAGATAACAGATCAGGAGTTTAGATTCTAGACAGGCAGAAGGCACAACGTCATGAAGAATGACAGAACAGGCACCAAAAATGACGCACCATGGCAGTTGAAGTTTAGGAAAGTCTCCTAGCTCTTTCTGATAACTCCTCTATACCTTCAATCTTCCCTGACCACAGCTTCTTGACTCAAGTGAAATTTGATTATCTCCTGAGGACCCTGTGTTTCTGGTACAGTCTTCTCCAGGAGGAGGATTCTCAAACACTCGTGATATATCAGGATTGGGTAGTAAGTTGATTATGTTTCCTGCCCATTAATCAATGTAACTTACATTCCAAAGTTCTACCTCCCTCATTTTTAAAAATAAGGTGAAAAAAATAATTTTCCTTTGAGGCTTGCAGAATCTGACCCCATTATTCTCTCCCATTCCATTCCACAGGGAATCTGTTCCTGATCATTACCAACCTTTTGGAAATCTCCCTTCATTTATTAATAACTTTAGAAAATGGATTTCGTTCTTTCACTCCTCTGAACCTACTATGTCATTCACATTGCCCCTTCCATCCCCACACATGATCCATCCCTCTCAATGATTGATTAGTTGCTTCAGCTTCTTATTTTCAATTACTTTTCTTAAATGTACTACTGTATAGCCAAACCTAGAATTTGTCACTAGCGAAAACTGCACTATCTATGAAATCATAGCTTCAAAATCCACCTGATTATCACTGACTCTTCTAGTTCGTTGGCACAATTAGCTTCACTGATGAATTTCTTTTCTCACTGAGATCCTTAACCTCACCCCTTTTATATACTACCCATTAGTCTCTTTCTGGATTTACTTTCCTCTCTGAACAGCCTTGATTTCGTGTTATATCATGCCCACCGTTGCAAATTCTTTTAATTCCTTGACTCTCTCCCCTTCCATTTTATTTGTACCGAATGGAACTCATATACTTCTATAGTCACATAAACACAGCTGAACTTTGCTGGAGAAAATTACAGAACAAATATGTCTAATTTTATTTTTCTAAGTCAGGTTTGTTGAACTATAATTTATATAAAATATAATTTATCCTTTTTAGGAGTACTTTTCTATGATTTTTTTTGAGTTTGAATCTTTTTTTCATACATAAACTCAGGTTTTTTTATTTTTGTATTTAAAAATTTTTTTATACAGCAGGTTCTTAGTAGTTATCTATTTTATACATATAAGTGTATATATGTGAATCCCAATCTTCCAGTTCATTCCACCAGCACCCCAACCCGCGGCTTTCCCCCGTTGGCGTCCATATGTTTGTTCTCTACATCTGTGTCTCTATTTCTGCCTTGCAAACTGCTTTTCTATGATTTTTTTTGAGTTTGAATCTTTTTTTCATACATAAACTCAGGTTTTTTTATTTTTGTATTTAAAAATTTTTTTATACAGCAGGTTCTTAGTAGTTATCTATTTTATACATATAAGTGTATATATGTGAATCCCAATCTTCCAGTTCATTCCACCAGCACCCCAACCCCCTGCTTTCCCCCGTTGGTGTCCATATGTTTGTTCTCTACATCTGTGTCTCTATTTCTGCCTTGCAAACTGCTTTTCTATGATTTTAACAGGTGCATATGTATGTGGCAACTACTACCACAATCAACATATGGAAAATTCCCTTCGACTCCTTTGTAATCAATCATCTTCCCTCACCACCTACCCTTGGCAAGCAACTGAAAGACAGAGTATACTAACTGACGATAGCCAGACCATATATAAAAATAGATGTCTGACCCATGAACTGCAGCAAACAACCCAGGAAGCCAAACCTTTGTGGCTGTAAGTCTAGAACAGCCAGGATTGATCAATAACTACCAGTCCCCCCCAGTTTTTGCCTCTGCCTTCAACTTAGGGCTAAACAGAGAAAGCTAAATATGCTCCCTTAATGAATCACATAAGATTCCAAATTTAGTGAGCCCACCCCCAGCTCCAATGCCAAAACCTCCAATCAGGGCATGCCTGAATCCTCTTTTTCCCACTACACATATGTCCAACTTCCCTGTCTGCTTTTAAGTCTCTGTCAAATGCAAATAATGATGGCTGACTCACTTGCTAGAGCAAGTTCAGAATATATAGGCTTTACTTGTTCCCATTTGGGTGGTTTCATTTATTTCCAGGGTTTTCCTGGAGGTCCCATCAAGACACTGTGGTAGCAGACTGCAGCCCTCAACCAGGTGTGGTAGCTACAGAAGCGTTATGCTTTGTTGCTAGAGGCTGATTGAGTCTGGGATGGCATTGTAAGGTAGCCCCAGGTCTGAACTCTGCTATCTTTGCATTGAATTCCTTGCCTATTTATTCTCAGTTTGGCATCTGGGTTTTGTTACTCCTTTCCATTTGCTTGGACATCCTTAGTGAAATCAAGCTATTCATTTTCATCTTTTTTTGGTGTCTTTTTTGTTACTCCTTTGTGTTGTACTGTCTAAAAATGCTTGTTGTCATAAGATGGAAAATGGTAGAATACAGGGATAGGGCATACGAGCCTTATTGTTCAAGCTGGCCTCATAGACTAATGAATTTGCAGTTTTACCACACTGACATCTGCTTGGACAAGTTTTTCTGTGGGTCACCAAAGGTTCTCCTTCATATAAACTCCTGAGAGCTCAACTTTCAGCCACAGAGAGCATTCTTTCTGTTTTTCTACCTATCAAAAGACACAGATTTGGGGAGTAGCCTTCAGAGGTGATCAGCTATCAGGTTGGGGGCCTGAGACACAAGATATACAAGCATTATGTTCCTACTGACTATTGCCAGCTCTCATGAGGTCATCTAAGTCTATAACCTTTCCTCTTCCAGAAAAAAAATAATAATGCTTCTTGTATGTACTCTCAGCATAATCCTTATTCTTATGCCTTTCTTTCTACATGGCATAAATTTACCAAAGATAGTTTGGGCTTTCAGTGGTGACTTTGGGGAACATTTGACTTGAACAATAATGTTCATTTCAGCGACTCCTTAGAAAAGAAAGGGGATAAGGTTTCTTAGGGACAGTGGGCAGCAAATTTTGACTGCTATGCAGAAACCTCCAAATGAAATTCTGAATCAAAATTTGCTACACTAAAAGATCTTTTAGCCAAAGCTAATGAGCAATTTGATCATCTTAAGTGAAAATGAACTAGATTCGTTTTCCCTTTGAGTCCTCCCTTCCTTGTCCTCCAGTGATTTCCTCATATCCAACTCTCCCTCTTCCCCTTAATCTTTCTGATCTCTCTTCTTTTGGGCCTCTGTTGTCTCCTTCCTCTTCTCTGCAGACTCCCTACCTTTTCCCCAAACTCCCAAAATAACAGATGCCTCTAAAGATTCATTCATCTCATGAGCAAGATATGCAGGCAACCACAGAATTAAAATCTTCCCTAGGGGACCTAAATTGAATTATAGGTTCTAATTAAAGATTTCCCATAGAAAAATTTTGAATTTGGGGGGATGCATATGACTCAAGTTTTCATGATCTATATCAACATACACACATGTTAGTTAGAACCTCAGAGATTAATTCCTGAGGCAAAAGATGATTGGATTGACTCAGACAGGACCCTTCAGGATTCCTATTTCCACAATAAACCCAAAGTTCAAGAGAAAGGCCCCCAAACTCAGGCAAAACTCTTATACGCCACCCCAGAGCATTTCCAAAAATATTATTTGAACATAATTTTAATAAGTTAATCAATTCAAATAATTTGATTTACTGAAATGATTGATAACAGAGAAAAGATGAAACTATAGGAGATTTTCAGTATTGACTAGAAAATACTTTTTGACAACAATTGTGAGTTAAGGAAAGTGCTGATGTCATAGCAGCTCTTTCTTCTTATCTTGTCCATGGAGTTAATCCTGAAATTAGACACCTAATTAGTAAACAGAAATTAGAATGGGAAATAACCTCTTTATCTTAACTATGACACTTACTGAACATTTTGAAAGGGCCTTAGAGCAAGATGAGACTGGTCTTAAAAAAAAACTGTGGCCCTACTGATCAAACAGCTAGATGGCCCACTTTCCAACCAACCACCTACTGCCAAGAACACTTATAAATACCATAAACGTAAGGGATGTTGGGAAAAAATTTTCATTTCCTACAAAAGAATAACAAAAGACAAAGAAAAATCCTTCAATTTAAATCAGTAAAAGTGTCCCCCAAAAGGAAAACTTGCCTGATAGCCTGCTTACCCTTAAACATTCATTAAAGGTAAATTAACCATAAATCTAGGTGATCATCTTCATCAATTCCTGGTACATGTGTACATCTTTCTCCATTAAACCCTACCACTTTTGCTCAACATTTACCTCAGAATAAACATACTACACAGTTGATAGATATTGCAAATAACCCATAGATTTTCCCTATCTTCTAGCCCTTAACTGAACCCTTGGGCTCTTGACTGAAAAATCTTTCCTCCTGCTTTGTGATACAACTCCTGCAAATTTAATAGGGAGAGACTTATTTTGCGTACAAAATTGTAATATTAAATATGTACCAGAGAGAATATTTTTTGAGGTTCCATAGAACTCTTCTATTTATAATCAAGTATGTCTTCTCTGGATATACCTTTGCCTCCTCCATTGTATCTGATACATACCCCAGGTAAGGATACCTGACATTATATGGGCTAAAAGTTCCACTGGCATAAGAAAGATAATTGGAGCAAAACCTATGCAAGTTCAGGTAAATCCCATTAAACCATTACTCAAACTTCCTCACTCTTTCTTAAAGCAGAAGCAAAGAAAGGGCTCAAACCTATAGTTGAAAATCTTATACCAAAGGTCCTCTAATGTGCTGAACTAGCCCTTGTATCACTCCCATTCTCCAAGAAAGAAACCAAACAAATGAGGAGATTGATTTGTTCAAGATCTTGGGGTCATCAACAACAATGTTATCCCTCACTTCCTGGTAGTACCTAACACAAATACCATGCTGTCATCAATTCCTCCTGAAGCCACTCGCTTTACTCTACTTCTTTGCTCTACCTCTTTCCGTGTATCTCTAGACCAAGAGAATAAATACACTTTACCTTCACCTTGAGGATAACAATATACCTGGATATTTGTGACCCCTTCATTTGTTTCACTGAAGCTCCCTCCTATTTTCTTCAGGTCTTCATTAAAGACTTAAAAGATCTAAATTTCCCTATGGTCCAGTTCTGATTTATGTAGGTGATCTCAGCTTCCTTCTGTATGTATCCCTAACTGCAAGAAACCATTTCATCTATTTGTGCATGAGTGATACAGACAGACACTTGGGGTTTAACTCAATTCATGGGAACCATCAAAAATACTTTACTTACGCCTCACAAAAATACCTCATTCTTGACCAGGTTGCTAAGTCTTATCCTTCTTGTGATACAGCATTAGCTGCTATAGCAAAATTTGATGCTTCTGCTGAACCAGTTCTAGACTCCACATTTGACCTCATGACTCCTTATGAACTGCAGACATTTCTACTCACTGAGAACACAAAATACATTCAGACAGTTGATGACCCTCTAAGGAGATTCTGTTACTCTCTCCTTTTTACATTACTATCACTGCAACACTCTGAATCTTGGAAGAGGAACATTATAATTGTCTAACCTCAGAAAACCTTATCTCACTGTTTTGTTAGGGACTCTCATTAAGATCCTGACCTGATATTATCTGTTGATGAATCATACCTCAAAACTAAAAGTAGATTTTATCAAGTATTGATAGAGCTATCAGTAATCTAAGATCTCCTTTGAAATATAGTCCTCTATGTGAAATAAAATTCATACACTATAGATTTTAACCATAGCCTCTTTGTCTTAGCATAATATGCTTGAAATTTATGCAAGATTTTTCATATATCAGTAATTAATTTGTTTTTATCACTAAGTAGTATTCTGCTATATGGACGTAAAACAATTTATTCACCAGTCAGTGAGCATTTGGGTTACTTTCAGTTTAGGGTAATAATGAAAAATGTCTATAAATTTCTGCTTATATAGGTTTTTACTTGGACTTATGATCTACCCTTATATTTGAATGATAGTTTGAGTATAGAGTGTTAGGTTAAAGATCATGTATTTCAGAACTCAGAAGGAATTTCTTCTTTTCTTCTAAACCCTGGTGTAACAGGTGAGAAATTAATTCCATTCAGATCCTTAATCCTGTACATATTACAATTCATGCTTCTTTCAGGAAGACTTTAGCATCTTTCTCTCTATTGTTTGAAATTTCACAATAATGTAATTTTGTGTAAATGGATCTTTTTTCTTATTGTGTAGGGCATGCATAGATGCTTTAACTTTTTAAACAATTCTTTAATGCTTTTCTTCTTCTAGTATTTCTTTTGTAAACTCCTATTATTCATCTCCAAGACCCATCCTTTAATTCCTTTGTTGTTTCTACTTTTAGACATTTTATAACCTTGAGCTTTCTGAGAGTTTTTCTCAAACTTACCCTTTTATCTGCTAAAGTACTTTTTATTTCTACTGTCATATTTTAGATTTCCAAGAGTATTTTTATATCCGAATGTTATTTTTATAGTACTATAAATCCATGATGCATTGCCTTCTATCTCCTAGGAGATATTGATTATACTTGTTTTGAGGTTTTTTTCCTGATCTCTGCATTGTTTTTATTGTTTATAAAATAATTCTTATTTCATTGTTTTAGTTTCTGTATTTCATAAAAGCATTCCTTAAATGTGTTTTGATCTTATTTTTTTCAATTGAAATACAGTGGACATACAATATTACATGAGTTTCAGTGCACAACATAGCGGTTTGACATTTAAATACATTACAAAATCATCACCCCAATAGGTCTAGTAGCCATCTGTCCCCACACAAAGTTATTACAATATTACAGACATATTTCTTATACTATATATTATATCCCTGAGAATTATTTATTTTATAACTGGAAGTTTTAACCTCTTAATCCTCTTCACTCTAGTGAAGGACCTCCAGGCTGGGAAGCCCAATGTGGGACTTGGACCCCTAGCTCCTTGGGGAGGACCTCTGCAATTGTGGTATCCCTCCCATTTGTAGGTTGCCACTCTGGGGGTGTGGGTCCTTACTAGACTGCCTCTCTGCTTCTCCTACCTATTTTGTGTGGCTCCTTCTTTATATATTTAGTTGTGGAAAGTATTTTCTTCTAGTCTTCAGGTTGTTCTCAGGGATAGTTGGTCTGTAAGTAGTTGTAATTTTGGTGTGCCTTTGGGAGGAGGTGAGTTCAGGGTCTTCCAACTCCGCCATCTTGACCCTGCCCCATGATCACCACATTTTTCCCTTGATCTCATTTTTTCATTTATAATTAAGAAGAAGGAACTAAGAAGCTAATTGAAAGCTTTCAGTTCTTGGATAGAGTTTATTGAAGGTTAGGCTTCAAAGCAAATTGATAAGACAGTGAACCATATTTTTCCCTGAGTAATGACTAATTTCCCCACATAGAGAAATATAAACACTTGCATAGTGAGAAGGATGGGGATACATCTCCATGCCAGCATTATGGGATCTATCAAGGTGCAGGGTAGTTTTATTGGTGAATATGTAAACTTTAATATCCTGACCTGTGTTTACAATGACATCTCAAGCACTCTCAGTGGGGCAAACTTCTTCTTAGAATCCCTAGTTTCTGTTAGGGGGTCAGTAGTCTTCTGCTGTGTGAGGTTTGGGAGGAGGTGTATTCACTTAACACATTTAAAAAAAAATTCTGATTATATGTCAAACATTGTTACAGGTAATTGAGATATATCAATGAAAATAACAGAGAATACCCTTACCCTGTGGTGCTTGCATTCTAGA
Organism: Neophocaena asiaeorientalis asiaeorientalis; assembly: GCF_003031525.2. Classification (NCBI taxonomy): domain Eukaryota; kingdom Metazoa; phylum Chordata; class Mammalia; order Artiodactyla; family Phocoenidae; genus Neophocaena; species Neophocaena asiaeorientalis. Next base: position 3,534,950 of record NW_020185317.1, read on the forward strand.
GATTAAGGGGTCCCAAAATTCTTCAATCAAATTTTGAACTAATCTTCATATTTTAGGCCCTACTTTAAACCCCCACTTCTGGAGATTTCTTTCCAAGTTATGAGTCTTTTTGGAGGTTCTACCTTGTAAATCCATTTGCTTTTCATCAGCTTCTCTTCCTGAAAGCTTAACTATCAGCTTTCTCTTATTAGCTAAGACAGGTATCATTCTACATTTAATGTCATCTTCATGATTCTGCTGAAATTCTTGCTATTGTAGTCTATAAATTCTTCTGTTATTTTTTAATTAAAATCTCTTAAAATATTATTTGAACTAACAATGTATATACAATCCAAGATTTCTACATATATATCTAATGAATATTTGTTCCAATATACTTTAAATAATATACGTAGTTTCAGTTTTTGCATGGATGATATATAATTGTTCCATAATTGAGTGATGACTTTTTCAAAGACTGATTGTAAATGTTCTAGGTCTTCCACGTTGATAATTTTAAGAACCAAGTTTTAATTTCAATCTATGATTGTATTAGTGGAATTTCTCAGTGGAGAGATGAATACTAAGCTAGAATGATTAGAATTAGTTTTCAAAAGAAAAGGGTAGAGGCAATCTTACACTGTGATCTCATTTAGAATACAAATACAAAATCCATTCTCAGATTGATGATACCAGTTGCAACATTAATAACTTCACAAGTCGGCTAACATAGATTCCTCTGTCCATGAATTTTTTTTTCTAAAATGCATTTTCACTGTAATGTATTATTCAGAATGAAGAATTTTAACTTAATAAAAAGAATAGTGACATCTGCCCTCTCAGGACTAGAGTGAGCCATCTTAGCTAAAAGAAAATATTTTTTACTACTATCACCAAACGCTTGAATCACTAGCATAGCAAATGGATAGTTATTATCATAATGGATTCTTTAGCTTTGGCATTAATTTATAAACAATAACTTTTTAATATAGTTATATTATGATCAATTTGTAAAATTAACTAAATTATAAAGAAAAATCTTCTAATATAAGTATTATATTAGGCAATCATTCAAACATTTCTTCCCTCCTCCCTCATTTCCAGAGAATGTGACAGTATCCCATACTTTAATATTAATATTTCCACCTTTAACTATTTACTTGACAGGAAGCACAAGTAACAATAGCAATATGAAAGGACAAGGTAGAAGCAGACATGTGCTAACAAGAAAAAAAGAGTGAACAGATTTATAATTCATCAAGCTATATATACTATCTCCTATTCTACAAGATCTGCTCAGACCACCTATCTAAATTATGCAAGTTAACAACTTTCCATAGGTATAGTTTTATAAATGCTGTATAATATTTTTCTAATCCTTTTGTACTAATGAATTGGAAATCTAAGAGTTTTTTCCCATATAAGTGGCAGACATTTTTAGTAAATTTGTTAATTGGAAGGATTTTGCTAAATTCCAGCACACTAAGAAAGAAGACACAATACAGACATCAAGGAATTCACAGTTAATGTTAGAAACAGACATGTAAATAAATACAAGTAATGTACTTAGGTGTTAGTATAGAAGTAAGGCACAAGGAAGAAATGGATGTTAATAGAGCTAGGAATAAAAAAGATGAGGTGTTGAAGGTTAGGTCAGGCTTCTTAAAAGAATTACAAATCCAACTTCTAGGACTAGTCATTATGCTCAAAATCTTGAATTCCTCTGTGTGCTGAGAGTTGATTCCTAAACTATTTCCTTTCACAAATGTACTATGTGCCTCCACTTCAAGTTAGGAACAAAAAAACCTAATAAACCCAACATAATTGAAGATTTTGAGTTTATATGCAGCTTCTCAAACTCAAGGGAGAGAGGAAATGCCTCTATTCACTCAGGATTCAAATCGTTGTCCCTAAGGCAATATAGACTGAGGGGTTCAATTGCTCTTCCCTACATCTCCCAAAGACAAAGTTTAATGATTTTATAATATGAGATGTATATAGCATAAAAATGATCATTATCAAATTATTTTACATACCTATTTTAAAATCTCAATCAGAATGTTCAGAGGAGAGAATATAATTTTTTCTTTTTACAAACATTAAGAAGATTTGACTTTTAATCAATCCAAACTTTTTTCAGTTTGTTAGGAATGCTTCAATAAGATGATAAAAGTTGAAAGAAAAAGTCTTAAGGAATATAGCTAAACTATAATATTAAAGCATGTTTTCTCACCTTAGAGATAGATAAAAATGTTTTAATCAATTTGCAATTTTGGGCAGTATGAACTTTTTCAAATACCCTGAATCACATCAAACTGGGTAGTTTGGAAGACATTCAGAAACCCTGGAGACCTTTTCTAACAATTTTACTGGAAAACATAAGCTAGTTTAATTTGTGTTTTAAATATGTTGACTCTTAATAGGACCATGTCGCCTCCCTCCAAAGGAAAATTTTCATTCAAAAGACGGATACATTTTGGAAATATTGTTTGTACTACTTCTTTACATAAAAGTTGTGAAATCATTGCGTTCAGATAAGTGACAGAAATGTATTTTTAAAATATATCTAATTTTAAGTATGCTTAATAACTGTTACAGAATTATCAAGTATGATGTTTTAAAGTATAAAACTTACTCTATTTTATTTATTTATTTATTTTAACATCTTTAGAATATGACGGGAAGATAGAGCCAAAGTTTATTTCATATTGGAATAACTAATGAACGAAAAAAGATTTTAAATATTTGTATTTTCTTATTGTGAGGGGAAAAAAAAAAGGAAAGCGCATTTAAGAGAAGTGAGAACCAAAGATGAGGATGGCAAAACTAAGGTGATGTTTTCTATTGAACTGAGAAAAACCAAAAAAGATGTGTCCAAAACAACACAGCCTTGGATTGAATCCTGCCTATGGGGGAAGGTTGGAAGCTCCAGGCCACATATCTTGGAAGATATATTCCTGTGTGGCTCCTCAGTAGAGTTACCCTATGAAGAGTGCTTAGAAAATTTTAGCTTTCACTTGAACAAAGGAGGAATTCTCTATGCACAAGTAGGTTATTTCACTTGCTAATGTATTTAAAGGCCAGGATACCCAAAGTTTTTTGTGTTTGTTTTGTTTTTATGTTATTGTTGTTTTTATTGCCTTAACAGACGGTTCTGATAAAAGATAGGGATAAACTTTTCAGATCTCAAAAATAGTATATATGATTCAATTTGAATTATGCTTTCATTTATATCCTCAGTATTAGCTGAGACCAATTATTTACCAGGTTCCATGTATAATAATTTGAGGATAGAGAGAAGGATTAAAACAGTGATCACATTTAAGAAGTTTCTAGTTTACAACTAGAGTTCTGCATTTATCATTCATTCATTTTTTTTAACATCTTTATTGGAGTATAATTGCTTTCCAATGGTGTGTTAGTTTCTGCTTTATAACAAAGTGAATCAGCTATACATATACATATATCCCCCTATCCCCTCCCTCTTGCATCTCCCTCCCACCTTCCCTATCCCACCCCTCTAGGTGGTCACAAAGCACTGAGCTGATCTCCCTGTGCTCTGCAGCTGCTTCCCACTAGCTATCTATTTTACATTTGGTAGTATATATAAGTCCATGCTACTCTCTCACTTTGTCACACCTTACCTTTCCCACTCCCCGTGTCCTCAAGTCCATTCTCTATGTCTGCGTCTTTATTCCTGTCCTGCCCCTAGGTTCTTCAGAACCATTTTTTTTTTTTAATATTACTTCAGTCTTCTTGTTTCTAAAATATGTGGTTTGGAATGATAAATTTAAAGCTCTTGTCCAAACATTACATTTAATTATTTGAATGCAATTGAAATTTTCTCATTCTCATCTTGAAAAGGAAAAGGATTTTTTAAAAAACTGAATGCTTGCCCCCTTTAGAAAGAAAATATGACACAGCATATGGACAAATGGATTAGGAAAATACATTTTATATAGATTAAAATATACAGTTAAAGGCAACATTTTATATTTTCAGTTGGAAACCTCCAGAAGCAATTCTTTTTCCCAGTAAAGTAAATTTGACCTCGTAGGAAGCTCAGAGCTAGAGACATGTGGTATGTTGTTTAAATGACCTCTGTAAGATGATAAATTCTTTGCACCTCTGTTTCTCCAAAAAACCTTGAAATGGTCTAGGAAATTGTTCAAAAGCTAAGATGAAGCTATGTAGTTGAAAGTTAAAACAATGCTTGTTTCTTGATCTTATTGTAGTTATTTTAATAATTTTGGCTGTAATGAACTGCATAAATGGCATTGTGTGGTGTTTATAATTGTCACATACTAGATAAAATTTGTGATATCTATTATTGTAGATCTTCAATCTGTGTGTGTGTGTGTATAGGGACCTGAAATCAATATTTTTAAAGTATTTAGCCATAAATTCTATAATTCCAAAAAACAATGCTTGTTTCAGTTTCTCACCTCTAACCTAAAAAATGTTTTATATGACATTTTATTGTTTCCCACAGGAATATTAGAAGGGAAAATCAGTTGTATTTTTCCAAATTGAAAAAAGATGCAAATCTTCAGATTCAGAAAGCTCAACAAAATGTTTCACAACTAGGTGTATTATAGTAGTCTCCCCTTATCCTCTGGGGATATGTTCCAAAGCCCCCAGTGGATGCCTGAAACAGCAGATAGTACTGAACCCTGCATATACTATGTTTTTTCTATATGTATATACCTATGATAAAGTTTAATTTATAAATTAGGCATAGTAAGAGATTAATAATAATAAAATAGAACAACTATAACAATATGCTGTAATAAAAGTTATGTGAATGTGGTCTCTCTCTCTCTCTCTCAAAATACTTTGGACAAATATAACACCTTTTCCATTTTAACTAAGCACTTATCATGCATAGTGGCCATAACTCTTATAGTCTGAGGTTGGACAGCAAAAATAGCATAATTTTTTTCCTTTTTCATAATCTCATGGATAGAAGTTGTGTTTTTACTCTAGACCTTAGCAACCTCAGCATACGATTTTTTTTCTTTCCTTATTAAGTCGAGAATGTTCACATTTTCACTTAAAGGAAGCACTTTATGGCTTCTCTTTGGCATATCCAAATTGCTAGAATTACTACTTTTGTGCTTTAGGGCCATTATTAAGTAAAATAAGGCTTACCTGAACACAAGCACTGTGATGAGACAGTCTACCTGACAACCTAAATGGCTACTTTGTGACTAATGGGTGGGATACAAAGAGATGATTCACATCCTGGGTGGAATGGAGCTGGATAGTGCAAGATTTAATTATGCTATTCAGAACAGCACACAATTTAAAATTATGAATTGTTTATTTCTAGAATTTTCCACTTAATATTTTCTGACCGAGGTTGACCACTGGTAACTAAAACTGCAGATAAAGGGGGACTACTCTATACTAAACCAGAAAATAAACATGGATGTGTTTTTAAATAGAGCCAAAGATAAAAGAAAAATTACCTTTAAAATGTAGATATAGCTGGCTTCTCAATAATAAGCATTGAAAGCCAGTAAAATAATGGAAATATTTTCTAAAAGCCAAATGGAAAAAAATTAATCTAAAAATATAAGTATGAAAAAATTAACTTTCAAAAATGGAAGCAAAAGGAGACGTTTTCACACAAAAACTAGGAAAAATCTATCAAAAGACTCTCTCTAAGGAAATTTCATATATATATGCAAAATGATCACAGAAAAGAGATCTAAATTGAAACAATAAAAGATGAACAAAGAAAAATAGATTTGTGTACGTTTGCTTACATAAGGTTAAAGTTTTATTGTATAAAGCAACAAAATAATGTATACTGGGGTTAAAATATCCATATGGATACAACTGCATATAAATGAGGAGAGGTGAGATGGTAATGAAATTTTTCTAAGGCTCTTGTATTATTAAGATAAAGATTAAATATACAAATTAATGTAAAAGAACATTCTACAGTGACCAGAAAGGATAGAAATTGTGTAAATTCCAATACAGTGCAAGGGAAAATGTGAAGTGAGGAAAATAACACAATTAATTATTTTAAAGGCAAATAAAGGAGAAAAATCATATAAAAATAGGGAAATATAAGTAAATTCACATGTAAGAGTAATCCACAATCAATATAAATCAGCTAACCCTCTAATTAAAAAAATAGAAATTGTCAGTCTGGATTATGAGAATCTTGCTAATAGTTGCTTAGAAGAGGTATATTTATAATAAGAACACAGAATAATTAAAAGTAAATTGTAAGGTAAAATATCTCAAAGATACTCTAACGAAAATATAACTGGAGGGCTTCCCTGGTGGCGCAGTAGTCCGGGAAGTTTCCACATGCCATGGAGCGGCCGGGCCCGTGAGCCATGGCCGCTGAGCCTGCGTGTCTGGAGCCTGTGCTCCGCAATGGGAGAGGCCACAGCAGTGAGAGGCCCACGTACCACAAAAAAAACAAAACAAAACAAAACAAAAAAACATATATATATATATATATATATATATATATAACTGGAGAGGTATATTAATATCAGAAAAATAAATAAAAGACAAATACATATTTGTAGTATATCTTAACAGAAGCAAGTAAAGTTAATCACCAATAAAGTGAGAGATTGTAACTTGTTCCTCTTGGTAACTGAGAGATCTATCAGACACAAAAATTAGTAAAGACATTGGAGATTTAAAAATGCAATTAGCAAGCTTTGTTTATAAGATACATACAAAACACCGTACCCAACACCTTTAAAACTATAGAATAAACACTAAGTTTTTAGAATAGGGAAAATTAATTATATGTGTATGTATGTGTAATTTGTATACATTTGATTAATACAAATTTACCTTGGGGAAGGAGGAGGATCTAATCAGAGATTGGACACATGAGGAAAAGGAGGACTTTAAATTTACAGGTAGCATTAGCTTTTAAAATTAAGTGGTAGGTACATGTCATAGGAGTGTAACATGCTATTTTTATTATTGTTATCATTATTATTTTAAATGGATATAAATATGTATGGAAATATGTCAGAAACCATAAGAAGGAAATATTACTTTTAATAGAAAGAAATATAAAAATTAAAAATGATAGTGTATGTTAAGCGATGGCAGAACTAAGTGAAAAATGGAAATTCTCAAAACTCAGTGTTTACTCTCAATTATTATAAGCAAATCTAGCAATTTTAAAAATTATACATCAAGATTTTTGTGAGTGTGGTTTTTTTCCCCATAAAACAGCTTATAAGGAAGGAAGAAATAAATATTAGTTTGCTAGAGCTGCTATAACAAAGTACCACAGACTGGATGGCTTATATAGTCTTTTAAATTCCTGGATCCAATTCCAGTGTCATGTTGGGGGACGGGAGCACTTCCCACACAACACAAAGCAATTCCCTAACAGGTGTCTGAGAATTCAATTCAATTCTGACACTGTCTACTGGGAGATAACGTCAGATCCCATAGGTTAATAGCTCAGTGCCGTAAGACTGCCCCTCACCACCAAATCAGACTTTAGTTGCAAGCCCAGGCTTTTACTTATGCTTCTTAAAACTGGCTGTAAATTAGAGGTTCCCACAACTTCTTCCTTGGGTTCAATTAATTTGCTAGAGTGGCTTCCAGAACTCAGAGAAACATTTGACTTACTTGATCACTGGTGTATTAAAAAGGATACAACACATGAAGAGTCAAATGGAAGAAATGCTTAGGGCAAGACATGGGGAAAAGTTGCAGAGCTGTCATGTCCTCTCTGAGCACGTGACTCTCCCAGCACCTCCATGTGTTCACCAACCTGGTTCTGCATCCTTGGATTCAATCAACCACAGATCAAAAATATTTTTTAAAAAATTCCACAAAGTTCCAAAAAGCAACCTGAATTTGCTGCAAGCAGGCAACAATTCACATAGCATTTACATTGTATTACATTGTATTAGGTTTTAAAAGTAATCTAGAGTTGAGGGGATAAATGGGGGAGGGATAAATTGTGAGTTAGAGAATGACATATACACACAACTATATATAAAATAGATAACTAACAATAACCTGCTATATAGCACAGGGAACTCTAATCAATACTCTGTAATGGCCTATGTGGGAAAAGAATCTAAAAAAAGAGTGGATATATGTATAACTGATTCACTTTGCTTTACACCTGAAACTAACACAATGTTGTAAATCAACTATACTGAAATAAAAATTTAAAAAAATTAAAGTATATGAGAAGAGAGCATAGGCTATATGCAAATACTATGCCATTTTATTATGAGACTTGGGCATCATGTCTTGGTGTCTGTGGTGGGGCTGAGGTGTCCTGACACCAATCCCCTGTGGATACCAAGGGATAAATATACTTGGGGTTTGGGACTTCAACATATGAATTTGTGGGTGAGGAAACACAATTCATCTCACAACAGAATCCCCTGGGGATTATTAACTTAGATCCTCCTTTTCTTAAAAATAATACCTGTATTAATTTTAACCTTCATTTGGGATATAATATTTCTCATTTAATATTAAAATGACACTTAATACAATATTAACACAATATTAAACAGTAAAGACATTTAAACAAAATACACCTCTAAACATACATGACACTGAATAACAGATATCTAAAAATAATGTCACTTAACAGGAAGTTTAAATATATATCATATATCCATGCAATGGAGGCCTGGAAGAAGAGTAAGGAAAATTTCTGCACTGATATGTATAAATCTGCAAAATTTTTTAAGTGATAAAAACAAAAACTATAGATATTATGTTACCTTTCTTAAAACTATGAAGAAAAATAATGTATGTATATGTGAGTGTCGTAGTTACCAGTGGAATCACTGGAATTATTCTAAATAATAAATATTAAATATCACTCAATATTTTTGGTAGAACATGTATTGTGGTTTTGAGAGTATATTATGTATATCATAGAATAAATCAAAGAATTGTATTACTAGTATTTTCAATAGGAAAGAAGAGAGATAACAATATAAATCAGGGCTTCCCTGGTGGCGCAGTGGTTGGGAGTCCGCCTGCCGATGCAGGGGACACGGGTTCGTGCCCCGGTCTGGGAAGATCCCACATGCCACGGAGCGGCTGGGCCCGTGAGCCATGGCCGCTGAGCCTGTGCATCTGGAGCCTGTGCTCCGCAACGGGAGAGGCCACAACAGTGAGAGGCCCACGTACCGCAAAAAAAAAACCCCAAAAAACACAATATAAATCAGAAAATTCAAGAAAAAAATTAATGTTAAATTTGATTTTGGAATAGCAATATGAATGTGTAATTTAAAAACATATCTGGCTCTGTACATAACAGGGTCCTAAAAGCAATGGCAATCTAGTGACAGAAATCATACTTAATGTCCTGTATACATTTCTAAACATTAATTGAGACTAAAATGAATCAGGCTTCCTTGGAGGAATGGCTGATTCTGTGTTTGGGACAGGGAAAACACAAAGTGAATCTGGGATATTTTGTCATAACAGAAAGCACAGACGTATTAAAAAACTAATGCAAAGAATGTCAAAAAGACACAGGAGCCAACTTGAAGGAAATCCCATTCTCCATGTTTGTTACAATTTGAACATTAAAAAGAATAATGATTGTAATTGGTAACATCTTGAATAAATAAATATTCATAAGTTTGTAGAGATATTAAGGAAGCAGGAAAAACAAAGTAAATTTCACACATTGGAAGTGGATGTTATACAAACTCCTTAGTTTAATAATAGAATGAGAAATTAAACATTTACTCTCTTTTGGAGATACTGTTGTTCACCTGTAGACAATGAGGAAGACTCTTTTCTTTTACAAAGCAATTTTGGCTAATAAATGTAAATTAAACATTATGAAGCCTCTAATAACAATAATGAATTGAGGAAAGTATCATAGATGGATGCTAAAGCCATAAAGTAAAATTTTGTTGTGGAATTCAATATTCACATGTTGCCAAAATATCACCTCACAAATTGTAATTTCAAATATATATATACATGGATACAGATATAGATATCTTAAAATAATGACATTTAGTTACTACAACTTTATTAAGTAACGAAAGTGAATGTCACCGATAAGAGCGCAACCAGAATTTACACACCTTCTCATCTGATGCAAAGTGAAGTACAAAAGCATCACTTAGGTGGTATTCTGGACAAAAAGCGCACAATCTAAATGTAATAAATACTTTAGATAAAATTTCTAGTTTATAGGACTATCAGAGGACAGAGAAACTGGGTAAATAACACCATAAGGAAACAATCATAAATGCAGAATGTGGGGCATTCTACAAGACATCTAACAATCTTCTCAAAAGGTTAATAAAAGGAAGCAAAGATATAGAACTTTTAGGAACAAGATATAATCACCAAATGCATTTTGGTTTAAATCCTTATTTGAAACTACCAAGTTTTATAGGACCCTTTTTTGGACACTTGTGAGACTTTGTATTATATATGAACTGACTTGACTTAAGCTAATATTAGAGAATTATTGTTAATTTTTGTTAACTGTGGTAATGATACAGTAGTTATGTGTGAGAAAGCACTTATTTGGGGGCAAGGCACGTTGATATAGTTTGAGGTGAAATTCCATGATGTCTCCAGCTTTTTTTTAAACGGTCCTATAAAAACAAATAAAAATATGTATGTGCATAAATGATACACACATTGATATGCACATAGCACATTTGGCAAAATGTTAATAATAATTGAATCTAGGTCATGGATATATAGTGCTTATTTTACAATTTCTTCAACTTTTCTGAATTCTAGAAAATTTCCATAATAAAAAGTTTAAGGAAAACCCCACATAAAATTGAACTCATCTTTTGAATCCTTTTGTGGAGCAGCAGAGGATGCATTATGTTTTTCCTTCTTCTTTTCATCTTTCACAAGAAAGATTTTACTACGTATCAGGTATAGCTTATTACATTAAACATTTGCAAGATAATTATTTTCTGTGACATCAAAGTGTCATGATAAATAATGACTACCAAGCGGTTTTCAATCTCCAGATAAGTTTTGTAGAATTAATTCTTCAAAGTCAAACTGTTTTACTAAGTTGAAAGTTTTCTTAGTATTTTAAATTTCAGTTGTGAGTTCCGGTATCTTTTCCCATCTTTTCCTTCACAGTACACTTGAAAGCTTACTAACTATTAATTTTCATTCTCATTCAAATGTAGCCATCAGGCTTCTGAAATTGTATATATACATATTTTACCCTACTTCAGGATTTAGATACAAAAATAGTGTCTTTGATCAATTACATATTATAGGATTTATTCATATACAGTTTAACTTTATAAATGATACTAATATAAAGAAAACCTTTTTAGCACTGATGATTTGTGATAATGGATTATCATTTCTCTTATAAATTTTATATTGAAAATATTTATTTGCTGATTACACGGATCCATTTCAATTACTTCTAATAAAAAATGTTCTTACAAAACTGTTTTTATGGGATTCTTCATCCTTCTAGATGATAGGCAGATAGATATTTACTCAAACATAAATTTCCATCTGATTAGATCAATTTACCAAACTCAAAATTTTGTTTTCAATATGTAATGAATGCATTTTACTGAATATGGCCCATGTTATCAAGATCCATTTTATTTTATAAGAGGACATAATTAAGATCAAATAAAGTTATATGGATTTTAGCTCACTGTTTAAAAAGTGCTCTATAAAAGTAAAACTCTGGCAAAGGGGTGAGCGGTTTCACGAAATAAGTGAAAGTCCCTACACTGGAAGTATTCAGAGTCCAAAGAAGCTTGTGCAATAGGCTTTGTAAAGCCTATTGAATATGTGGCACATTCCAGAATGAGTATCATGCCATATATACTCTTCCCCCCCTTACCTGTACCGCCTACCCACCTTCACTCCCACCACCTTGGCAAAAACTTTATTATCTAACCATGTCTTGAAAGCCTGATCTCTTCCCATCCTGGGCTCAGCCCTATGTATAAAGCAGTGAACAAAACAGATATGTCCCTTACCCTTACTAGGATGAAAATATATTGGGAAAAAATGAAATTAATCAGATGAGCATGCAAAAAATGTATGTGCTTTAAACTTCAAACTGAAATAAGGGATATGGAGTGGAATAATAAGATGTATAGAAACAATTTTTGTTGTGTGAACAGTGACTGCTTTTCTGAAGAAGTGAATTTTATACTGAGATGTAAGAATGAGAAGAAATCAATCAAGCTAAGAAGAGAAGGATGATGCCAAGCAAAGGAAACTGCATGTTTAAATATCCTGAGACAAAAACAAACCTGGTTTTTCCAAATAACAGAAAGAAGACCGGAGTGTCTTAATCACTGTGTGTGAGAGGAAGAGTGGAACAGGTAATATTGGAGAAGTTGGTGGGGCAAAGTAATGCAGGACCTTATAGGCCACACTAAGGAGTTAGGATTTTATTCTAAGAGGATGAGAGGCCATTGAAGGGGTTTAATATGAGGACTGATACGTTCAAAATGTATGTATGTACATATATATATATATATATATATATATATATATATATATATATATTCTCTC
>NW_020185317.1:3547497-3570456 GCF_003031525.2 Neophocaena asiaeorientalis asiaeorientalis
TAAGAGAATTGGCAAGAGATGAAATGGGGAGATTAATTGAGAGGCTAAGGTAGTGACCACCCAAGAAATTATTGTGGCTTGGACTGGAGTCTTGGCAGTAGCAAAGGAGAGAAGTGGAAAGATATATTTTAGAAGTTTCATTAGAAGGATTAGAATGAGTATTTTGTGGGTATGATGTCGAGGTAGGTTTCAAGAATGACTTCCAAGTCTCTGACTGAGTGAGGATTCCTCCTACTAAATGGGGAAAAGACTGAAAAGTTCAGTTTTAGGCAAGTTAAATTTGAAATATCTGCAAGTCTCTCCAAGATCTGTAATTAAAATTTAACCCCTCTGCTTAGCTTTCCATAATCATTATCTTATCCTACTTCACATATGTAAGCATACTTCCTCCTAGTCTTCATATGTACTCTCAGATCATTCTTTTAATTGTTCCTTGTTAATGCCAAGCACATCTATTCCTCTTAGGTTTTTACTTCTCTGTCATATTGATTTGGAATACTCTGTATACTCTTCTTCTTTGTCCAGGTCCTCACATGAATATTTGTTAGGGTGTTAAGCATTCCTTGACTCAAAAAGATATATGCTTTCAGAGAGCAGCACATTGGGGTTTCAACTCTACTAATGCTTTCCAGTAATCAACCACTGCATTGTATATTTTAAGACAGGTACTTCTTTCCCTACCATGGTGATCCTTGCTGCATGTACTTCAGCCTGGCAGTTTGGTAAGGAGTGGATGACTTGTGGTGAACACCGTTTTAATGGCAACTCTCCATACCTTCATAACTGGTTTCTATTTGATCATCAGCATAGCTCAGAGGTGACACTAATTCACAGATAGCCTACTTCTAGCTGAGAGCAGCTTTCCTTTGAATCGTTTTGTACAATAGCTTGCCAAGAGTTACACACCTGAAGACTCTTCATAAATGCTTTTCATGATGAAAGGATCTAAACTTTGTTCCAGGAAATGCCAAGTGTGCGGCCATTTTCACAGTAAGCTTTGCATTCAGCATTGGAAATAAATTTCAAACAGGAATTTTCTCATTTTACATTAGTTTTTAAATGACTATGTCTAAGTTCCTGGGAATAAACCTCTGTTAATAAGAGTGTATATTTATCATAATTTTTCAAGCAATGCAGTGAATTAAAGATTGGACAAACATGACAATTACAGCCCTAAAAGGAAGTTGGTATGAGCTATTCTATATATAAAAAAGGAAAGTAGAAATTTTTCTAATGAATCACTCTGAATTACGTCAGTTGTTTAATATCTGATAGCCATTAGTAGAAATAACTTGAAATTTTCTTTTCAGGTACTTTCTACTTTGACCTCTATAGAAGTCAACATCTGTTTATTGAGAAATAAATATCAGTAAATCTTTCTGTTATTATGGTAACATCAGCTCAAGTTAATTCCCTGCTGAGATGGAAAAATATGATTCAGACAGTGAAAAACATATGTTTTGGAGAGACAGTTTGCCATCAAGCTACATCAACAATTTAAGTGATTAAAATGTTTCTATAAACATCACTTTTCTTGTCAGTAATGGATGAAACACACTTGCTCCCCATTGTTTTATTTTTTTTATGAACAGCTGTTAATGTCATGAAGGAAACTTATTTTTACAGTGTTATAATTAAAACCATATCTTATTACCTTTTTGTCATATATATTAAAGGAACCTCAAAATTATTTTGATAGCTAAGCTTGTGAAAGAGATTCTTTCTTAATAGACAAGTAGATCAGATTATAAACCACTGTTAAGATACTTGCATACTTGCTTATTTTGACTAAATAGTCTAAGAAAGTCTTAATTTTAACCCTGATGGAATAAAAAAACAAATTTCAAAATTATTTCCTTCTGGCAAGTGCATTATAAAAATTAAATTGTGGGCTTCCCTGGTGGCACAGTGGTTGGGAGTCCGCCTGCCGATGCAGGGGACACGGGCTCGTGCCCCGGTCCGGGAAGATCCCACATACCACGGAGCAGCTGGGCCCGTGAGCCATGGCCGCTGAGCCTGCGCATCCGGAGCCTGTGCTCCGCAACGGGAGAGGTCACAACAGTGAGAGGCCCGCATACCGCAAAAAAAAAAAAAAAAAATTAAATTGTAAGTAGCTAATCAGGCCCTATCTGGTTACCCTGCTTAATGATTTTGCCCATATAAATTCCTCTTAAAGTAGAAAAAAAAGTTAGTTTTATGTAATGCCTCTGTAATTTCACATCTCAGTCAATAGCTTCAATGTGGTATTCCCTTTGAACTGTTCTTACGGGATGAGTTACTGATAGTTTAAATGTTACATTTACATTTACTATTCTCTGATATAACATGGAAAGCCCCTGAAGATTACAATGCAGTATTTGAAATTAGGTCTTTGGAAAGGAAGTTTGAACTATGCAAGGAGTTTCTTGAAATCTAGAGGAGAGGCAAGAAGGATAAGATTTATCTTTTTGTAGGTTATATATTCTATGATTTAGAAGGTACCGTAAAGTTCTTTTAAACTACATTTTCCCACATTGACCATAGTCCATTTCTTGGTCATAAGGAATGAAAGAATACGTTTACACTACACTCCAATGAAAAATACCATGCAGGACTTCCTTGGTGGCACAGTGGTTAAGAATCCGCCTCCCAATGCAGGGGACATGGGTTCGAGCCCTGGTCCAGGAAGATCTCACATGCCGCGGAGCAACTAAGCCTGAGCGCCACACTTGCTGAGCCTGTGCTCTGGAGCTCACAAGCCACAACAACTGAAGCTCACGCGCCTAGAGCCCATGCTCCACAGCAAGAGAAGCCACCGTTTGCCACAACTAGAGAAAGCCTGCATGCGGCAATGAAGGCCCAACACAGACAAAAATAAATTAATTCATTAATTAAAAAAATATACCATGCAGCACGAAAAAAATTCTTTGGTAATCATTTTCCTCTGAGTTCTGCATTTTTTTCTTTCCTCTATTTCTCAATCTCTGGCAAAACCAAAGATATCTTAACAATTTTTGACTTTATTGAAAACAGAACTTTCCTATTTAAAATGTCTACATCTTGGAGCACTTTCAAGGTTTGGGTGCATTTGTGTGCATTAGTTCAGCGAAGCTGAGATCCAGGTTCAGCGGTCATGTTATGAGGACTTATTCACAAGTGCTAAATTAAAATGAAAAAAATAATACGTTAGAGCAAGATCAACCCTGATGTATGACGTTTGCACTGCACGAAAATGAATTTAATCAAAGAAATAAGCTCAGTAAACTAAACATAAAATACCTTCAGAGATTAATACTGAGACTATAGTCATAAAAAATGCAGTAGTTTATGATATTGGGTAACCAAAGAAAATGTCCCATTTGTTCCGCTTCTTTATTTTTCCATTTATAATGAAATAGATTTGATCTTTATTATGGTCCGTCAATGATAGAGAAGCTGAGTGTTATTTAGTAGATTAACATTTCCCATCATATGAAGAGCACTCTGAATTGCATATAGTTTCTGAAGTCAGATATTGCTGGTTAGAGGATCGTATGCTTTGTGTCGTGCTGCTGCTAAAGCTTTTGCAAAACCATATTTCTATAAATCCAGAATGTTCGTATTTCTCTAGAGAAACATTGGTACCTAGTATAAAAATACAAATATGACCATACGCTATTTGCATGACATTGACTAAAGTATTAGACTTTATTCAGTCTTGTTTGCCCTTTCACAAAATGAGAAAAACAGTACAGATATATTAATTTTGTTGGGGGCTAAATGTTTTAATGAATGTAAAGTCCCTAAAATACTTCATGTCAAAATTAACATTTTATAACTGATAGGTATTTTTATCATCAGGCTAAATCTTGAGTAAACCACATAAAATTCAATAGGGTCACTTGATTCATCTGAAGAATAATTTTCAATGTGAGTCAGTGAATAAGAATTTAACACATACTATATATGCAGCAATTTTAATGTGTTGTGGATGTGATTTAAAGAATTAGTAAAATGTGATTCATATCCTTATACAATTTATAGAATATGGTAAATTTTGTGGTTGCCTGCTCAGAATCCATTCCACTTGAGAAAGATAAAAGCAGCTTCATGCACCCCCATTACTAGATATTAAATTTTAAGATACCAATCACTGAAATGTCCCAGCTTTATGACAATTCTCAATCCAGAGGAAACCTCTACTTCCTTGAGTCTTTATTAAATTCACTAAACACAATCCCATCTACTATAACCTTCCACTACCAATACTCCTTTCACCAAGACATCTCACAGTTCTTCATGATGAGCAATCTCCATCGTTGCCTCAAAAAATACATCCTTGACTACAGGTGTGTCCCTGGTGGTCATTGGCTGGTGGGCATCAACATACCTTTAGTCATTTGTACAGTATCTGTAGAGATGAATGGAACTTTTCCACACTCAGATGAGGAAGATTCTAAGACAGGTCAAACACTGATAGACACAAGTTGAGCAGGAGAGACACATAACCCAGCTTTTAATCACTCAGTGCATCACAGTTACCTAGTCACAGAGACTTGTTAAAAGATGGGTACATGACTAGACTAATCAGAATGCAGAACAATACACTGCTGTGATCTTTGTGAAAACCTGAATCCTCTCACCTTCTGGGTATGGTGGTTTGTGTGTTTGACACTGGAATTGCTATGGCCATTTTCCTGCTATGGGAGCAGCCATCTTGAATAAAAGGAAAGAACAAAAATCAAAAACAAGCAAAATAAAACAAAAAACCTACAACAGAAGCAGGAGTAACCAAGAGAATCATAGAGAGATGGAGCAGAAACCTTGATCAAACTACCCTGATATCATCCTTACATTTGTAAGCTGGAAATACATATGCCAACAAATCACCTTTATTAAATTTTAAGCCAGATTTGGCTGCTTTTCTGTTATTTGAAATTGACTTTTCTGACTGGAACACATAACTTGTAATCCACAGTGTCGACAGGCACCACAGAGATAGGCTCTACCGGACTTAGCCATTACTTTGGAGTGACAGTAGTGAGTTAGCAGTAAATGATGATTATGACACCAAGATTTTATGTCTGAATGATTAAGAAGTTTGTGATTCCTTTATTTAAAATAGAAGGCATCAACTTTTATAGTAGTGTAGAAATAAAGAGAAGAAAACGTGGATAATTAAGAGATGTCCAAATATTAATGCTACATCTTTAACTCAGAAGTGTGAGAAAGGTTATGAACATTTTTAAATATGCAGAGTGCCCAGACCTACACAAAGATAATCTGTTTTAGTATTTTGTGAATAAATCCCACATATAAAAATTTATTTAAAAGAAAAAAATAGAAAAGATAGAAGCAAGGAACATGAAAAAGGATTGCAATATGGATAAAGACCTGTCAGAATACTGAAAAAATGAGCAGTTTAAAGATAACATTTACTTAGCGATTATTATTTTCAAGAACCCGTCTAAAGACTTCTAGCATGTATTATTTATTTTAATACATCGCACTCTAATGTAATTAGGAGTAGACCCACTTTTCAGATGGGCATAAAAGTGCCTGCCTTTTACATATCCTAATTTGTTCTAAACAAATAATAACACATATTCATGGGTGATATTAGTATATATATGCATAATAATGTTGAAATAAAATTTTTTAATATGAGCCATTTCTTCAGATTAAGGACCATATTAAGGCTAGGGAAGTAAAAGAATGAAAAATTTGCATCCGAGTGAAGTTGCTAAAATACATTGTTAATGATCAGGTCTTACTGTGGAAGGAGAGTTTCTCAAGCTTCACTGTGTCTCATAACAAAAGTGGATATAATCCAGAAACATGCTTGCTTGAGTCCCTTGAACACTTGTGTGCTCCCCTTCATTTTTTACCTGACAGCTTTGAGCTGTCCCTGGATGAAAACCTCTGTTGATATTTATATTATTCCAGATGTAGCCCCCTGACAGGGCTACATGAGCTGCGATGGCAACTCCTGTCCCAGATGTAAGAAGACTGTTTGCATCCTTCAAGACTAAAGTGGGGGGAGGTTGTTGCGTGGGGACATAACAGCTGCCAGCAGTTCCCCTTTCCTTCCTCCTGGTACTTAGTGCTACTGGGCTGGAAGCCCAATCCTCATGTTGGCCTGGCAACATATTGTGATGCCAACACTTTCTGCATGAATCCCCCCTGGGCATGCACCAGACACTGTGAGGAATGATCTCTGTGGAGTGCGTGACTGCTCTATTTGGGGATTTTTTGAATTCAGACCATAAGGAAAGCTGTATCCCTAAGCAGATGTGACACCACTAATGAGGCTTCAGTTTGCGCCAGTCAGAATCTTCTCCTGTTATTTGATTCATCAGGCTGTTGTTGCCAGAACTCTTAGGCTTCCAAAGATTACATGATTTTTTTGCTTGTTTTATCTACCGATACCTCATCTCATTTTGTTGGACACAGTATATACTTATTAATTTGTACCCAGCAAGCATATTTGAATCTGTTTTTTAATTCTAAAAGTCTAGCCTGGGGTGTTTTATTATACAGAGTTCATGGTAGACACTCAGTAATTGTTAGCTAATATTATTACTAAGTGGGAGAGGAGTGTAGGCTATACTCAAGGCAGGATGATAATGCCCCCTCAGTCTGTTTTTCAAGATATGTTCATATTTATCTGATTGTCTCAATTATTATATCTCTATCCAGATGTAAATGTACATAGTCTATAGTCAAACACTTGGGCTGATCCTTAGAATATAGAAACCTCTGTAGCATGAATGTGTCTTGCAATCTGAGATACAGCTTTAGATCTGCTCTCTGCATCTGCACTCATAATGGTGTTTATATAAAAGAAATTGTACTTTCTGACTCATATTTTCGCTTGTGGTGAACATAGAAACACTCTGTTCACCTCATGTCAGTTCCCCAAATTCTGTAGCCTTCTTCCTAAGGTAGATAGATGCCTGGATCCTAGCACATTCAATGGACTCTTGGGCTCCTACTGTGTCTTTACATTTTCAAGGGCCTCCTGGGCTTCTATGTGTTATGAGGCAGATCCCAGGGCCTTGTCCCTAATCAAATGTTTCTTATCCATCCTGTAGATATCTTATGGTTAATTAACTTCCATTGCCAAATCTAATAACCCTACAGATACCACATGTTGGACTGTCAGTGAAAGAACCAAGTCTTTTTTTGTTTTGTTTTATTTTGTTGTAAGTCAGTGTGTCCGAGAACTTAGAAACACCAAAGGATAGCATAAACAATAGAAGGTAGAGACTGCATGAACTTTGTGGCCATTGTCACAAAGAGATTCGAAGAGGAAAAGTAAGAATGAACTGGTGACCTTAAAGAAAATACCACCAAAAAAGTGAAAGAAATAAAACAGTGACAAAAAGAATGAAACATTTTCAAAAAAAAAAAAAAGAAACATTTTCTTTCCCACCTTCTCTCTTCTTAAATATCCTTCCTAAATATTATTCTATATTTTCATGTCAGCACTGTCCTTTAGAGCCTGATTTAGCTACTCTAAATAATTCACACAAATTCTCAAATATCTGTAGGTTATCAAAATAAATGATTATTTTTTATTCACACCTTCCTATGGGTTTATTTGGGAGCCCAGAATCTTTCTATCTTGTAGCTTCACCCTCTTCCAGATCCTTGAAGCCCAATCTATTCAGCTGGGAGATGGGTAAGAGGTCTGACTGGGGCATGGGAGATATACAAAACCAGCACTGGTAGTAGTATGGATGTATTACTTTCACTTAGAATTCAGCACAGAGTCACATCTGATTACAAGAGATGTCAGAACCTGTAGCCTAGCTGTATAACCAGGAAAGAGAATCAGTCAGATATATGTGAGCACTACCAGCCTTTGACACAAATCTGTTTACCATGTCACTCTTTCTGGCTATTCTGTTTTTATTTTGTCTGTCTTTCTGAAATATTCAGGGATTGCGGGTTAAATCCAGTGATGGAGTTTACACAGACACTTTTAAGAATGGATCTCTTTCCATTTTTCAGTTATTAGTGTTGTAGACAGCAAAAGAGTTACTTGCCAACTGAGATGGAAAGGTGTATGTGTGTGAACATATATGCACATGTGTGACTCACATGCATATTTGTGTATAATAAGTTCTGAAGATGGTAAGGGAGTTTCAGTATATGATTATCTAAAATAATTTTCTTCTTATTTTTAAAATATTTTTTATAACTAAGAGTAGCCAAAATCTATGTGATAAGCAGAGAAAGGCATGAAGATTGAAATAGAAAGTTTGGAATAGCAATGATCTCACATACTTCTAGTTTCTCCTCAGCTAGTAATTGTTTCTCTGACCTTCAGATTCCAAATCTGAAAAATGAGAATTATGATGCCTATATGAGTGTCTCTGATTTTTCATTCCATCCTTACCTCATAAAATTTCTATCTTTGCCAAGTCAAATTCTCCTTTTTCTCCCCCCTCTTATTCCAATACAAAGAAATTTCACCTGTCACCAGTACGTATCTTATGATTCCAAAGCAAAATACTGGGTAGAGAGCAAGGAGGCAAAGAATAAAAGGGGAAGCAAACTTCCACAGTAAGTTCTAAGAAATAAAAGGAGAGGCTCCAGAAGTGGGGAAGGGAGCAACAGGGAAGACAGCAACAGTGTTTTTATTAGGTTATATTGTGGCTATGAAATTAATTTTCTCTAAAGTTCTTAGAGATATAAAAGTAAAACTTTTAGAAACAATTTTAAAATTATTTTCAGTTCTGCACTGTGATTTGTTACATATGATTTGTGCAGAGTTGACTATGGGAGTTCCCATATTTTTAAGTTGGTTTAAGTCTCTTCAAAAGTTGCCATATAAGAATTAAATGTAATTTTAAGTTATAAAGATTATATACAAATGATAGTTACTATTATTTTTAATAGCTCAGCTGTATGCAGCCTTAGACTAAAAGCATAAAGTGAAATGAAATTTGCTTTGGCTAACCATAGTAGCAATTGAAGTCCATAATACTTAGGAAATATTGGTTTGAAGGTCACAATTAATAATGTTTAAAAAAAATCAACAAAATCTACATAGAAGAAATGCACACCTACACAAACACATGCATACTCACACTAGCCTAAACAAGCAATTTAGATTTCTCATAATAAGTGTGCTTATTTTGCTTATTGATTAATTAGAATTGTTTTAACATTCCTATGCTAACAGTAATGATTTGGGCTAACTGAGACCTCTTTTTTTCTTTCTTTTTTAAAAATTATTCACTAGTATCAATAATAGAAGGAAGTACTATATCAGAATTTTACTAGCATCATTATTGCAAAGTCTTAAATTACTTAGCTAAGGCCCGGCTTCAGGAAATATTTTCTCAGTACATTCCACAAGGCTTAAGTTTTGTTTTAATAAATCCTTAATTGTTGAAATAGAAGCTCAAATATTATCTTAATTAATACATTGGTGAATAGCTCTTCCCCAAATATCCACATTTGGCATCTAAATCATGATGAATTACATTTTTAGGTCATTTAAAAACCATTCACAGACACCCAAACATTACCTAATTAAAGAGATACAAAAGAAGTTTACAAGAGAAGTTTGTATCATTACTAAGACCTGTGAGCGAACCTTTGACCTTAAAAATATACATTAATTCACACTGGATCTGTAAAACTTAATATACTAATCTTATCTCCCTCCATCTATTCTCCTAAATTTCACTCACATTTTATTTAGTCTTTTTTGTGTGTGTGTGGTACGCGGGCCTCTCACTGTTGTGGCCTCTCCCCTTGTGGAGCACAGGCTCTGGACACGCAGGCTCGGCGGCCGTGGCTCACAGGCCTAGCCGCTCCGCGGCATGTGGGGTCTTCCCGGATCGGGGCACCCCTGCATCGGCAGGCGGACTCCCAACCACTGCGCCACCAGGGAAGCCCTAAGGTAATTATTGATATGTATGTTCCTATTGTTCCTATTACCATTTTCTCAATTGTTCTGGCTTTGCTTTTGTATGTCTTTTCCTTCTCTTGTGTTTTCTGTCTACAGAAGTTCCTTTAGCATTTGTTGTAAAGTTGGTTTGGTGGTGCTGAATTCTCTTAGTTTTTGCCTGTCTGTTAATGTTTTAATTTCTCCGTCGAATCTGAATGAGATTCTTTGCCAGGTAGAATAATCTTGGTTGTAGGTTTTTCCCTTTAAATATTTCCCACCACTCCCTTCTGGCTTGCAGAGTTTTTGCTGAAAGATCAGCTCTTAAGCTTACGGGGATTCCCTTGTATGTTATTTGCTGCTTTCCCTTGCTTCTTTTAATATTTTTCTTTGTATTTAATTTCTGATCATTTGATTAATATGTGTCTCAGCATGTTTCTCTTTGGGTTTATCCTGTATGGGACTCTCTGTGCTTCCTGGACTTGATTGACTATTTCCTTTTCCATGTTAGGGAAGTTTTTGACTTTAATCTCTTCAAATATTTTCTCAGACCCTATCTTTTTCTTTCGTTTTCTGGGACACCTATAATTTGAATGTTGGTGCATTTAATGTTGTCCCAGAGGTCTCTGAGACTGTCCTCAATTCTTTTCATTCTTTTTTATGCTTCCTGGCAGTTATTTCCACCATTTTATCTTCCAGCTCACTTATCCATTCTTCTGTTTCAGTAATTCTGTTATTGATTCCTTCTAGAGTATTTTTAATTTCAGTAATTGTGTTGTTCATCACTGTTGGTTTGCTCTTTAGTTCTTCTAGCACCTTGTTAAATTTTTCTTATATTTTCTCCATTTCCCAGATTTTGGCTCATCTTTACTCTCATTACTCTGAATTCTTTTTCAGGTAGGTTGCCTATTTTGTCTTCATTTATTTGGTCTTGTAGGTTTTTACCTTGCTCCTTCATCTGTAACATTATTTTGTCATTTCATTTTTTATTCAGTGGGTGGTGCTATATTCCTGTCTTACTGTTTGTTTGGCCTGAGACATCCAGCACTGGAGTTTGCAAGCAGTTGGATAGAGCTGAGTCTTGGTGCTGAGATGAGGACCTCTGGGAGGCCTCACTCCGATTGATAATCCCTGGGGTCTGAGGTTCTCTGTTAGTCCAGTGGTTTGGACTTGAAGCTGGCACCACAGGAGCTCAGGCCCGACCTCCGGCCTGGGAAACAAGATCCTGCAAACATCGTGGCACAGAGAAAAAAAAAGGAGCAGTACTATATCAAAGAATAAAAATCAAACTAAAATTAGAAAGATAAAAAATATATTAGGAAAAATAAGACTATAAGTGAAACAGCTACAACAAAGTAAAATAAAACCACAACCGAGATAGGAAAAAAGAAAAAGAAGGGGGGAACAAGCCAGAGGAGCAAACAATAACAAAGTATAAAGAAGAAAATAAAATTAGAAAAATAAAAGATTTGTTAAGAAAAAGAAAGATATAAAAGAATCAACAACAATGAACCAACAAGGTAAAACAGAACCCCAATCTAAAAGAGGAAAAAACAAAAAAAGTCTTGGCTACGGGGACGGAGTTTAGGCGGGGGTGGGACTTAGGCAGGGGTGGGGTTCAGGGTTGGACAAGACCTAGGCGGCAGGGGGTGATGTTTGAGCATGGGGTGGGGCCTAGTCGGGGCAACATTCAAGCGTGGGGCGGGGACTCTGTTTAGGACCTGCATGGAAGGGAAGAGGCAGCACACCCAAAGGAGGGCCTCTGGAGTGTGGAGTATGGAGTTTGGAGTACGGAGTTTGGAGGTAGGCCCCTGAATGAGGGTGTATGGGTGAGGTTTAGTCCCAGCTTGTTGCAGGGGGTCTCTGAGTGTAGAGGTAGGGCCCTAGGTGGGGGTGTAGGGGTGGGACTTGGGCTCTGCATAGCAGGAGGAGGCTCCTAGGGCAGAGGATTAGGCCAGGGAGCCAAACAGGGACAGGGAAAGCACTGGCCCCACTCCCTTCCGTACTTTTGCACCCCTCCCCCACTGTCTCCCCCAGGGTGTCCCCCATTGCTGCTGGACCCCTAACTGTGGGTGGGTCCCACTGGGTGTAGGAACTCCTCCCCTCCCCCAGCCACCCCTCAGGGGTGCCGGTTCCGGAGGTCCGGCCTTTACTTTTGCTCCCCCTTCCCTCCCTCCTGCTCCCTCAGGACCTGCACGGCTGGAGGGGACCTCGGTGGGCAGAGGATCAGACCCGGGGTCTCAGCAGGTTCTCCTAGGGGCCCAAGTGGGCAGGGGAAACCTGGCCACGCTCCCTTTTGATCTTCTGCCCTCCCAATGGTTCCCCAATTTACCCCTTTGGGTGTGGGATCCCTTCCCCTCCCCCAGCCGCCCCTCAGGGGCACCTGTCCCGTCAAGCCTCCACTTCTCTTCCCCCCTCACTCCTCCCCAGTGCCTGGTAGGTGTCCTAGTTGTGAGGAGATGCGAATACGGCACCTTCCTAGTACTCCACCTTGACCTCCATTAGGGCTTTTAACTTACCCTAGAAACTTATTCAGCTCTCCAGTCTTCAAAACTAAAAAAACAAACAAAAAATCAAAGCAAAAGTTAAGAAAACAAGCCCCCAAATCCTTTACTTTTTACTTAGGAACTTGGAATAATTTATGCACCTTGACTT
This sequence comes from Neophocaena asiaeorientalis asiaeorientalis, assembly GCF_003031525.2. Taxonomy (NCBI): domain Eukaryota; kingdom Metazoa; phylum Chordata; class Mammalia; order Artiodactyla; family Phocoenidae; genus Neophocaena; species Neophocaena asiaeorientalis. Next base: position 3,560,015 of record NW_020185317.1, read on the forward strand.
CCAACTTACATTTCTCATGTAACAAATTTATCTTTGTCACAGTAAATGTTGTCTTGTATTTTCTATTACTTGGTAATTACTGAAGCATTTGACCCAACGCTATACTTTTTTTCTAAATTCAAAAAAAGGACATTGGTTATGAAATTGATTTTTCTACATAATAACACACGTTCGCTGGAGAAACCACAACATGAAAACAATGTATCGTAACAAAAAGCATCTCAAAAGTACCATCTAGAGATAACAACTGTTAGAATTTTGATAATTTCTTAACTATGTTCTATCTAGGAGTGTATTTCACCATCATAGTTAAAATATGATGTTTATGCAAAGTTCATTATAATTTATTTTTTACAACATATTATAACATGTCACTGTCACTGCATTACAAAGTTATTCATGAAACAACTTTTAATGGCTGCATGGTTTTCCATCATTTGTGTATACATCAGCATGGTTTCAAATAGTCCCTTCTTGAAAATAAGACTGTTTCCACTGTTTCATTTTCATAAATTATGCTGTGATAACCAACTCTGTGTACAATTTTTGTTCTTGTTTCTTATTGATAAAAGGTATGAACATATGTAAGTTTAATACATATAAATTGCTTTCTATAAAGATTTAGCAATATATAGTCTCACTAGGAGATAGTCTGTCTCATTAGACTCACAAGTAAATGAATATATTCACTTTTAAAATCTTTGCTAATGACACAGGAAAATGCAATCATTGTTAGAGGAAATGTTCAACTTAATTACTCATGAAACAGAGACATATATTTATAAACCAACTATAATTCTTCTATTGTGACTTAAAATCTCACATAGATTTTCTGCTTTTTCTATGTGGCATTTGTCTTTCCTTTATTGTGTAACAAACTATCTTTATATATACCTATTATATGTTTTCAGATATTTTCCAAAATTTATCAAATGTTCAAATATTTTGTTCTAGTTGTTATGATTTCTGACACATAGAAATTTAAATCTTGTTTTCTTTTTTTATTGCTTCTATCACTCTGCATTTATTTTTCTATTTCGTTTTGTACATTTTTTGATATACAGAAATCACTTACACTTTAAAATCTCTCTTCAAGAAATTTGAACATTTTGTTATTACTTTCTTCTAATTGTATGCATGTCTTTTTAAAAAATGTAATTCCTTAATATATTTTGTGTGTGATGTGAGATTTTAAGTGGGTTGTTTCCAAATATCCAAGCCTGGGTTTTGGGGGATATGTTTTTATTATATTTAAAGTTCTTATGTATATCATGGTGCAGTGGTGTTTCATTGCCTTCTGTTTACTCCATGGATGAGGGAGGGATTCTCATTCTAGGGTTATAGGATTGCCTGAACACAGGACATCCAGCACGGGACAGATTAGATTGACAACAGCAGTTTTTTAGTCACAGGTACTCACAGGCCAGGGAAGGAGGACACCTCATGCCATACAGAACCACATGGAGGTTGCACTTGGAAACAGTGAAAAGCCAGAAGCTATGTAGTATCAAAAGAGTGGACTGTCCTCATTTGCTGTGGGAGATTGTGACTGACTTATTTGCATTAATTCTGCCAGGGAACAGAAACTTGCTACTCAGAGATAGGTGGGAACTGCACTTGATCCATTTGATAGTGAGTGGGGCTTATTTGGGTAGAGATTCTTTCCCATGGGAGCAGAGAGGGGAGGATAACTTGCAGTTCAGCCATTTGAGAACCTCCCGGTATCCCTTATGTCAAGGTAACGCATAATGTTGGAATGAGTTCATAAGTACCCACTTCAAAATTCTCCTTTTAACTTTCTCTTTCTCTGTTCTTTCTATCTGTCCCATGTCTCTCCATCTTTTATATATGATAATTTAAATACTTATAAAAAGAAGTGGTGTTGAAGGAATAGAGTTGAAGTTGGTTTCAATTAGCAATTTAAATGAAACTCTAGGTATCTTCAGAAGAAAAGATGTGTGTGTGTGTGTGTGTGTGTGTGTGTGTGTTATTGTTGTTGAGAGGAGGAAAACAAGAGCTAGTCCTTTATAGATCAAACAAATGGATACTTCATGAAAGACAGCACACTTTGGGGTCTGCTGTGAGGGTGATATGGCAGGAATCCCTAGGGAAAGGGTTTTTGCAACATGAACAATCCCTACTTTAGAAATACTGCTTTGAAAAATTTCTTATTTTTGGCAAACTACTTTTTATCTTTCATTATCTTTAAGCTTATATGTTAAAATCCAACTTACAAAAATAGGCCCTGATTTTAAATCAATATGCACTATTTAGTTATTCCGTTCAAAATTCCAAAGTATTGATTTCTGAAGCTAAGAACAGGTTGTATGGGTTTCCATAACAGCTTAACTCATTGTTTAATTTATAATTTACTAAGATTTTACGTTTATTACAATTTCCAAGTCAAAGCACAATTATACTGATGAGAATGTAATGTGTTTATTCCTATCCCAAACCAAGGTGCCATGTTGATGATGTTTGCTTTCTAACACGTTTTATACAATTTGTTAATTCAGTGACATATATGTAAAATAAGTTATGCTTAACTTATTCTTTTAAAACGTGAAATATGGGGGCTTCCCTCGTGGCGCAGTGGTTGAGAGTCCGCCTGCCGATGCAGGGGACACGGGTTCATGCCCTGGTCCGGGAGGATCCCATATGCCGCAGAGTGGCTGGGCCCGTGAGCCATGGCGGTTGAGCCTGCGCGCCCGGAGCCTGTGCTCCGCAAGGGGAGAGGCCACAACAGTGAGAGGCCCGCGTACCGCAAAAAAAAAAAAAAAAAAAATGTGAAATATGTCAATTTTTTGTGTTAGTGTCAAACCTAGGTTATGCAAAACTATTCGATATTAAGAGAGGGCTTTCTAATGAATACACTGTAGTTCACTTAATTCCCTCTTTCTGGCTGTCTTACTTTTCTTGCTTTCCTTTTGCTTGTCTTGTTATGCTTTGCCACTATTGTATTTCCATTGCCTAGAAGAGTGCCAGGCACATAGTAGGAACTCAAGAAACATTTGTTTCTTTTGAGTGAATGAATAAATGTTAATCATTGAAATCCTTATTAACAAGGTAAACTAACTCAGAGCTATATAAGTTCAAGGTACTGTGTTACCAACAATACAACAATAGTCATGCTCAAAATATTATCAGTATTAAACACTTTCAGAAATAATAAACCTGTTGCTTACATTGATTGGCTTATAACTATGCATATTTACACATCAGATAATATATCTAAAAAATTTTTAGTTATATATACTTAGTAAACTCTTATTATTTTTGAGCAAAGAGGAAAAGAAAATAAAAGAATTTCCAGGGAAAATTATTTGTAGCATTTTACCTCAGTTGATTCTAACAACACATTTTAATTAACATGAGCAAAGATAGAGACATATTTATGAAGCCCTCTTACCATTAAAGTGATAAGTTTCTCCTGCTTTCTGTGTACTTTCTTCACACCTCCCACAATAAGGACAGCAATAATTAAGCAATAAGTGTGAAATTTTTTCCCAGAGATTTCGATAATATTGAAGGGCTTATTGACTAAAGGCCTTGTGTGTAAAAAGGCAAAGTCAAGGGAAGAATAGAGGATAATATAATCCCTCATACTAGGAATTAAGTAGTTTTTAGAATTAATTATTTATATAGTCTATCTATGTTGATACAAATATTGGGTTATATGTGAAACCTTTTATTTTTTGCAAGTAATTACAACCCTAAAGTTAAATCCCTGTTTAAACATGTATTATTAGCATATTTCATTTTGAATATAGTTCCCTCTCCATGCTGTGAACTGAGATGTACAAAATTACTCCCTTGTCTGAAGTTATTGCTTCAAGAAACCTGCAGGATGCCTGGAATATTCACCAAAGCTCTTCACTTATGATTAGATAAGTGAAAGGAAACCATAAACAAGGCAAAAAGACAACCCTCAGAATGGAAGAAAATACTTGCAAATGAAGCAACTGACAAAGGATTAATTTCCAAAATATACAAACAGCTCATGCAGCTCTATATCAAAAAAGTGTGAAAATCTTATTCGGTATGTCTACCTAGTCCAGTGGTTGGACAAGGAGGCCTACATTGTAAATTCTTATAAAGAATGCATTCCAAAAATTGTGATATCCCTAATGGAAACAAGTCAATATAGTTAGCTTGAAGCATTGTGATTTTTGTTTTGGTTTGGTTTTTAAACAGATCTTTTCCCCAGGAGATTCTGCACATCTGGTCTGTGATATAGTTCAGCTGGTTGAAGCTAAGGTCATCAGACATCCTTTGCTTTAATAAGATCTCAAACTTCAAAAGAATACTCTTATGAGATGAACATTCTCAGATAAAGTCTCAGATAATATTAGATAAGCAGAGTATGTTCAGGTGGAGAGAATGTCCCAAAAGGGGAAAAGCAGGGTTAATTGTCACTCTGTCACAAAGCATTTTTCTTTGGTTGGGAGAGAGGATTGGGGGAGCCTACAGAGATTTCTCTCTCTGTTAGCTTCTTGGTCACTTTGGGCTGCCAACACTGACTAAAGCTTCAAAGATTAACAATGCACACTCTACTTGACCCCCACCCAATAGTAAAAAAGAATAAACTGTGATACCAGAACAGAATTTAACTGTTGTAGGAAGGAAGCTTATTGCTCTTAATGAAAAGACACAGGCATTTTATTTGTGAGAAGGAAATTGCAGTAACCTGAAAGACATAAATACAATTTGTTTAAACAACAGAAAGAGTTAAATTAATTAGTTTGGAAACAGGAAATTTTGATGATTCTAATAAAATGTAATCTTTCCTGTTCTACAGTGCATAATTCAGCCTGCAATACTTTCCGTTATTACACATATCAGCCGCAATCCCCTTATGCAGCTGACACTCATTAATTAATAATTGTATGTCATGGGTAAGATGAGTCTCTAAGTCAGCCTCTTTGTCAGGCAGATTTAAGATCCATTAAGGTATATTTAACCCTGAGTAGAGAAGAGAAATAATTAGGATCCATGAGCTGGAAATCAAGCACCTTCGAACAGTCAAGTTGCAGTTGTCTGGAAAAGTAAGCTGGGCTGCATTTGAGATGTGTAGATATTCTTCCTTGTTATAACGGAAAAAAACTTAACCTCTGTATATACCAGAGGCATCAATTTTTAATTCTGATTTATATTCAGTATTTTCACTGTGTCTTTTCATGTAACTACATCAATCTTTTTGGGAAGAAGCAGCCTGGTAGATAAAACTACATATTCAATTATGTATAACTCGGTTTCTTTTGTATTTGCTGTTGTAAGCCCACTTGTTACTAAATGATATATTTTTAATTAGCTTTGTCTGCTTGGCACTCAGAAGGTTGACTTGGGCTCGCTCCAGAGTCCTGTTAGCCAAATGACCTGTTTCTAGCTATGGGTCTTTTCCTCCCCTAGGCAGGACAAATGACATGCATTTTTATTCACACACTGGTCTTCAAGGGTATACATCAGTTTTATTTATTGCCCCTACTCCCAGCTCCTCCCAGCCAGGTCCTTTGCCATTGATCTACCTGCTTTTCTACTTCTTCAGGCTAATTTGCTATCTCACTTCCATACTCACTATGCCCTTTCTTTCACTAGGTTTGCTACCAAGCTGCCTCAGAACTCCTAAAGATCTTTTTCAACCCTGTCTTCAAAATCTTCTCATATTTAAGAGCCTGCAAGGAGCAGAAATACTGTGACTAGGCATTTGTGTTTCTACTTATACATGTATATAACCAGTATATAACCAGTTTACATGAAGTATATATTTTTTTAAATGGACTAGAAATTTTCTTACTTAATGATACAATAGAACTTAAAATCAGCATTAGACTCCATAAATGTTAATTGACTCACCATTTCCCTAGGGTCATATCACTAAAACAAGGTCATGTGCAAAATGTTCAAGATTCCCTGTGTACACCAGTGTTTTCAAGAAATCAGATCATACCAAAGATGTTGATCTGTTGGGGTTCTTAGATTATAGCCAACATTCTTTGAGAACCTGGAAGAACTTGATATCCTTACTAAAATCAAATATAATGGAGCTAATATTACTTATTTAGATTCACCCCTTTGAAAATATATAATAGAGACTTAAGATAATTAAGTCTCTAGTATAGAGACTGAATAAATAAACCACAGTTCAGTGGCAACTGCACTGTGATTAATGGAAAGCCAAATGTAAGTGAGAAAGATCAAGAAATGTTCTAAACATTTCTAATGTTTATAGGTTTGTATGATTTTTGTCCCTAAAGTAAAGGGCAATTTTACTCAGGTTTAGGGACTTCATCCTTCTGTTCACAGCACACAGAAAGACTAGGAAGATTAGTGATAGCAAATTATTAGATAACTGAATAAATGAACAGCCTATAGCAGATCATTTTAAAGGAAAACCATAAGGTCCTGTGAGCCTCTGCGTACCCTAATCACTAGTTCCACCAGGATAAAAGAAACAGACAATTCTCCCTTCTGGCTGTCTTTATATTCCCACCGTAAGAGACACTCATCTACTTATAAGTCAAAGCAGTACACAGCCTGCTGAATGTCACTTTTTAAAATGTGAACCCAAGTGGAAGGACCTTGGAACAAAATGCTTTGCCTTAAGAATCTTTTATTAGCAAGTTAGTATGGATTTGTTCATCAAATTAACTGATTTTTACCTTAAAAGGCCTTAAGTTTCCATTGGGAAGAAGAAGAAGGACAATCCTTTGATACCAAGATGGGATCGAACACTGGCCTGCTGACCTGTGAGTCAAGCCTTAGAAAAGTACCAACTTGAAAATGTGACATTGAGGGTGAAGGTGGCATTTGGAGAATATACCAGGAGTTGTAATAAAAGTTCATTGGTTAAGATATGCAGAACAGCTTTCTTATTACCCTACCAACCATCAAGTCATGTTTCCCTGTTCTCCAGCTTTCCTTATCTTCTTTTTCTCTCTTAGGTTATATTTTTATTATTGTTATAATAGCAAGTTTTTCTTTTATAAATCTTATTAATATATGCACAACAGAAAATTTTAAAAGTTGCATCGTAATCCTACTCAGTAACAATAGTATTAATAAGATAATAATTTAATTTCTTCCATTTTAACCAAATTTTTATACAGTAGACAAATCATTTCAGGAAGAAACAGATTATTAAAGTAAACCCATATATGAGGGAACAGTAGGTAACTTAGCTATGAGAAATTTCATTTATTAGTATCTTTTATAAATAGTGTATTTTTAAAATACTACCTTTGTAGGTATTCATTTATTCATACAACTAAAAATATTTATCAAAAATCTATACAATGATAGAACTCACCTAGGTGTTGTGAGTAAAGAGAACAAAACAAGTGTCCTAATCTCAAGGAACTTAAATTCCACTGGGCTAGACAGAAACACCAAGTAAAAAATTAAATAGGTTATTTCAAGTAAAGGTAAATATTATGAAGAAAGTGAAAAGAAGAAGGTGACAGCGTCTTAATGGGAGTGAACTTTTAGATGAGGTGGACATTTAAGGGGTTGATATGTGGGAGCCAGCCTTGGGAAGATCTAGGGGTACCGGGTTCACTGTGCTCTAGACAGGAGTGACAGCAAGTGGCCTTGAGGCAGGAACAGAGTAAAGTGTGTTCAAGGAGACAAAAGAGGCTTTTGTGCTGGTCATGGAGTTAGTGGAAAGGTGACAGGAAATGTCCAATTACATCTGGCGGGGGCGTCTTACAGTTCATAGAGAGGAGTTTGGATTAAAATCTGAATTTTAAATTTAATAAGAAGCCACTGAGGATTTTTACACAGTTTATATACAGCTTTTACATCAGAAAGTGGCACGATTCCTACCCCATCTTTATTTGCAATAAAAAAGAGAATGATGAACTTAAAACAAAATACAATATTTTGATAGCAATTTGTCAAAGGTTTGAACTACCTAGCTTTGTTCTTTCTTCTTGAGTTTCTAGTTCTGTGCATTTTGTTTTGTTTTCTGAGTAGGGTGCAATGGTGAGAAGTTTCAGGAAGAGATTTTTTGGAGAAGCAGAAAAGCTGGAAACAAATTACTGGCATTGGGATAAAGGTTCTGATTTGGATTTCTTCCCTGACTTTTTATTTTCAGTTGGGAAAAAGGAAGAGTGTGAGCTCATCTGTAAAAAAGACAAGTTTGATTTGTTTTCCCTGTAAATCCCACATAACTACAATCAGGACTTATGTCATTCTTGCAAATTTTTCTCTGTGTGTGTCTGCATAGAGAGAGAGAATGAATTTGGGGATAGAAAGCACATTTTAGAGGGAAAAAGAAAAATAGGTAGTCAGAAGGAGTGTAAAGAAGAGGAGAGAATTTAAGAATGAAAAGTATTAAAAGGCAAAAAAGTATTCAGTTTTATTTAGGATTTTGTATGCCAGTAATAATCAGTTCATTAATATTTAACGTAATAAAAGAACCTGCAGATTGGGAGTGGCTGGAAAATGTGTTTGCAATTTTGGTGTAATACTAATCTTTCTCCTTTTTCTAAAAAAAAAAAAAAATAGATTCAGAAAAAGAGCGTGAGAGAAGGAATAAAGAATATGGCTTTGGCAAAGGTGAAAAGCTTGATGCACTTAAAGCAGATAAATTACCAAAGGTTTATAATATTCATTATGGTGGTTTTAAAAACTGTTTGTTTATTTTTTATTTGGGGGAATATATTGCTAGAGAGTGATTCTGCATATAGAACTCTGGCAAGAGCTCTGTAAGAGTAGTCCGATATGGACTTAGAAATAAGTCTCCTCAGCACTCAAAAAGCATGCCCATGCAATAGTTTGAACTAATCTATTCTTGAGTTTTCAGAAACCATATGTATTTTAATGTAAAGTTTGAGATTTGATTCTGATAATTTATCATATAAATTTAAGGTTATCATTTATAATTTTGTGACCATTATTACTTTACAAAGAGTGCCTTAGTCTCTGAAGACACTGCAAATTACTTCAGAGATAGAAAAGGAAACTAAATGTGTTGAGTGGCAGAAAAACAAGTACTGTGTTAGGTTAATCCTTCCAAGCATATTTTGAAATAATATGATCAACCCCTATTTAGAGATGATAAAAGGAGCTCAGGAAGGCTCAACAATTTTCCTAGTTTCACAGTCAGAAATAATATTCAAACATTGTTCTGCATAACTTGTTTTACAACTAGAACTTTAAAATTAGATGGGACTTTGAAGGTTATGCAGTCCAACTTTCCATCCAGTGCTGGATTGCCTTTTATGATTCCCGTCATGCAGCTTCACCACTAAATAAAATCTTCCCCCAACTTCGATTTTGAAATATCCCTGTTCTGAAGATCCATATAAACAAAAAAACTTCATAGGTTGGAAGACACATCTTATGTAATTCATCTCCATCATTATAATTATAGGGGAATTCTAATAAAAATTTGAACAGTTTTTTTTCACAGATGTTGACTAACTGTCCAATTTCATAGTGCAAGAGAAAGAGCTCAAGTAGTCACGAAAAAAATATATAGGAAGATCACTAATAGAACTAAGAACTAACTGAGAAGGTAACTACCAGATATAAGGAGTCTATTAACAGAATGCCGAAGACATTTACAATAGTGTGGGTTTGGCAACCAATAAAATAAAATTAGGAACCCAGAAACAGTTTCAGATATAATGTTAGAAACAATAGAAAATGTGACAATACAAATCATGAAAGAAATGTAGATAACCAATGAAGATTCTGGGAAAATTAGTTACCCAAATGAGAAAAGATCAACTTAGATCCCGGTATCACACTATACACAAAAATAATTTTCATAGGTTTTAATGACTAAAGGTAAAAAGTAAAATAATAAAAGTGCAAATTTTATAAGAGAATATAGACAAATATCTCTATATCAGTAGAATAAGAAAAAAATAATTTCTAAAAAACATAAAAGTAAAAACCATAAAGGAAAATAATAAATTTGTCTAAAGTGAAAACATTATGTGAGGCTTGAAGAAAAACAAAATGTGAAAAAATGGTATAATATATGAGAAATTTGCATTCATATAAATGATAAAATTGTATACAAAGCATGAATGTATATGAGCTTATAGAAATAGATAGATAGCTACATGGATGATAGATGTTGGATAGGTAAATAGATAGTTTCATTTATACATTGCCATTCAGTAAACCACCCCAAAACAAAATGGTTTAAAACAACAAAAATCATTCATTTTTGCACACTAATTTGCACTATGGACAATACTTGACAGGGATGACTTGTTTCTACTCTACGTTCCATGGGCATCTTTCTTGATGTAATTTTAAGACATATTCATGCAGTCTCTTTGCATGGTTTCCCACATGGCAGTCTCAGGGTAGTTCAAATTCTTGCATGGAAGAAGCTCAGGGCTCCAAGAAGCATGTTTCAAGAGACCAAGGTAAAAGCTAAAAAAACTTCTTGTGACCTACCCTCAGAATAGGACCAGCCCTAATTT
>NW_020185317.1:3570738-3593316 GCF_003031525.2 Neophocaena asiaeorientalis asiaeorientalis
GAAACCTGATTTAAAAAAAGAGAAAATATGAACAGGTAAGCTAGAAAAGAAAACTGAATGGCCAATGAATACTGGAGTACATTGCTATCTCTACTGATTAAAACAATTAGATATCTGAAATCAGAAGAGTGTTTACAGTGCAGTAACATTTTAAAAATGGGAGTCTAAGTTATTAAGATCACTTTAAAAAACAATTCAGCAATACAAAGGAATTTGAAGACTCCCATCCATATCCTTGGCGAAGCAGCTCCACTCCTATATATCTACCTTGGAGAAACTCTCTGGCACTGGGTATAAGGAAATATGTACAAAAAAGTTCATGGCAGCATTGCTTTTGATAGTGAAAAAAAATCATTTAAGTCTTCTAACTACATATAAATATCTCAACACTGAGGACTGTATAAAAAAACACAATATTGACTAAAATAAGTTAGGTGATAAAGGTTTAGTAAAATGTTAGTACATTATTTAAACTTTCAAACACAAAATAATGCTATATAGTTGAAGAATCAAATATATGTAGCAAAAGTTCAAAAATTATGAAAATATTGCAAGCTAATTTAGACTGCCTCCATGAGGATTAAAAAAAAAAAGGCAAAGAAAAGTCTCAAACCAAAGGGAAGGAAGGGAGGGAGGGAAGGTGGGAGAAAAAGAAGGAGCAAAAATGCATTCTAAAGAATGTTTGCATATATCCAAAAAGCATTCCTGGCTATTCTAGTCTAGCCAGTGAAATTTGAAGAAACATATCACCTCTGCCCTAGCTGCAAACAGTTCCTAAAGGTGATGCTATACTACCATTTCTACTAGCAGAGAAGACCTAGAGTTACAAAATAAAAATCAGAACAAGTAAACAAAAAACCCTGATCATTTCTAAGAAGTGGTCCTATCTCTTGCTACCAGTCAGTGCATAGCTCAGTGATACTACCTGGTGGACGCTTGAAGAGCAAACTTCTGTGACTCTGTGCCTCTCATTTTGGTACTACCATCACTCCTGAGACTGATGCTTTAATGGAGATGTAGAAGGTCTTCATGCGCAAGGAATGATACTTCTCTCCGTGGCTTATTTATAAAATTGCTGTCAGTAATACAACACAATCATTCCCCAAAGGCATACTCCTGCAAGGTCAGGAAGCTTGGGTCATGAAGAGTTTGAATCTCAAGGGTACTGCAGATCCAGAACTCCAGTTCCATCCTGACCCCATCTTTGTGGAGAAGGCGTCCCCTCCTGTTCTCTTGTTGAATTCTGTTTCAGCAGTTTCCTGACCTTTTCTTGGCACTTGGCTCTGATAGAGGCTATTCCTCCAACTGACATGCTTTAATAAATAACTTGGAAACTCTAACTCAACTGGACAATGTTTCCATTAATTTCCCCTACGAGAACATTTGCTTATATGTGTAACATGTACATTAGCCCAATTCCTTCTTAATAATATGTCAGTCTCCATAACATTTCAGTATGTATATATGTATATTAGGCAAATGGAGAGGTGGTTCCCTATAGGCCCTGACTCAAAGTCTCCCGTTTCATAAACAAAAAGTACAATAAGAGCAAGTATATTCATAAAGTCAAGTATAAACCAAATAAGAAGACAACACTTAAGTGTCCTTAGCACTGTAAGTTCTTAAAATTACTGTTTTGTTTTTGTTTTTGTGGGGACTTAGTTAAAATACCATGTTTTACTTAGAAAATTATTGTTTGATTACACCTGGTTATTGGGTGGGAAAATATAAATTTCCAAAAATCCAATGACAAAGCAAACCAGCAATGGACACAGAAATATCAGAAATTTGGGACTATATATTAAAAAAGAATTCAGGATTAGTTGAAGATAACTGATCACAATAAATTTCAGAAAAACAAGAAAACATGACAAAGCTTGTCAAACAGAGTCTTTATAGACTCATAGTAATAAAAGAAAAAATATTTTTTAAGAAAATAGAGTGGAAAAGGAAGTCAATACATGTGGGGAAAAAAAGCCATTAGGAGGGAAATTAGTATTTGCCATTGATTTTTAAAATTAGTAGTTTCTGAAATAGATAAAAGTAACAATAAATGATGATTTTATACATCTTTTCTTTTTTACACTGTAGTGATAATTTTAAAAATACAGCAGTATATGATTAGAGGTAATGATAAAACTGAAATAGGTTACAAAATATGCTAAAAAAGACTTTTATATTTGTTAATAATACTTTTGCTGGGTTATTATGTGAATAGGCTCTGGGATCTGGATTTTATTAAATATATTTCAAACAGATGATTTCAATTGAACACACTTTGCTGAAATTAGGTTATTTTCAAGCTCACCCAGGAAATTTGTGTGTAATCAGTTTGCACACTTCAGGCTTTTTAGCTAAGCCTACCCTATTAGGTCCATTCATGGGTCGAGGTGTGCAGGCTGCCATACTTTCCTATGAGTGACTTTGTTTTTTACAGAACTGATAAGCTCTTTGCCAGTCTGCCAGTTCTGGCTGAAATTAGCCTCTGGGATCAAAAGTTATTAGTGGAAAAGGATACGGCAGACTGACATAGTGATTTTATAATTCTATTGTCCTAGGAAAGTAGGGTAATGAGGGTTGACTGGTGCAAATAAAAATGATCATGAAATGCTCCAGGCACCACACCTCTATAAATAGTGAAGAGAAATAGCCTATAAAATTTCTCCTGCTGCCACTGATGCTGGGTTGATAAGGTGAACCCAGCCCAGTTGGAAAGGAGAATGAGATAATCCTCTCCCCTGTTACCTGTCCTCTTAATCCCTTTGACACTGAGATGATCTTCACCACTTTTTTCTAAACAAAGGATAGTGACATATGCCTAAATCATGTTCTTTCTCTGTTGTTCTCTTGAATAATTCAATAAATTCACTTCCCTTGCATATGAACATAAGTGACTGAAAAAACAACTCAGAAATGAAGTTGCCTGAGAGACTCCCGTCTAGTAGAGACGATGTTGCAAAGGTGCTTAGAGCGAACACAATATCCTCTGACAACACATAATTTTAAGCTGATGTCAATGACACCATGTTTAGGAGCTGCTAAGACCCAGTCAGACAAACTGAGAATTTGTAGCATGTAACTACTCAAAGGTGTTTTTTTTCACGTGCCCTGGATTTTTACTAGCAAACTGAATATATTTGCAGGAACATACTGGGAGCACACTGTATTAGTCCTGAGAGGACAAAGATATAGAATTTCAGAGGAAGAAACCAAAACATATGTTTGTTATACATGTATAACTATAAAGTTATAAAATAAAAATGTCATACAAAATTTTGTTATTTAAAATTTTTATATATAACACACAAAAATGTAGGAGAATGTCTTCAAATTAGTCAAAAACACTAAGGAAAAACTTGATTAATTATACCCCAAATTAAGGTCTTATGATCACTACCTTTTCTTGACAGGAGGGGGTTGTCTGGGCTCCTCCAGCTACCTGACATGTTTTAGTAACGTTGGGTCTAACACAACTGGTCAGTCTCTCTGTCAAATTTCCCCCCGGAGGACACATTGTTCATATATAAACTATTCCAATTTCTTTCTAAAAATGTAGCCATCATGTATAATCGATATATTAAGGGAATATTAAATACACAATGGTCAAATTTAAAAGAAAATAATATATTGGGAAAGATATTTGAAACATCTAAAACCAACAAGAAACTAATGACTAGAAGAGGCACAGTATATTTACAAAATCAAGTTAAATTTTTAAAAATAAAATTCAAAGGCAGACAAACATATAAAGAAATGTTCAAATTTGTTCAGAGTAATGCAGATGAAGATAAGGATAAGGATAGATCGATTTAAACCTTCTGGACTGGCTGTAATCAGAAAGGTGGACAATGTCAAGTGTGGTTGGAAACATGGGCTGAAGAATCTTCATACCCTGTTGATGGGATTGGTGTAGCCTAAGTAAAGAGATGAATACTCCATCAGGCAGCAATTCTGCTCTGGCTTTCTACCCCAAAGAAACTACCCCACAGTCTATAAGGGACACATATAGTTATGTGAATTGCAGTGCTGTTCATGGTGGCCCAGAGATGGAGGCAATCCAGGTGCCCATCCCTGGAAAGGTGGGGGGACAATATGTGGCAGAGGCACACCATGCCACAATCAGAGGATGATAGACCTGATAAACATATAACAATATATAGATCCAGAATTATTGTTTTGTATAAAATAATAATCATGGTTATATTAATAAATAGAATGATATATAACATAATACCACTTAAGTACTTTTACTGTATATTCAAACAAAATAATCACATTTTTACAAGATCACAAACCAACATTAGATATCGGTATTTATATTGATATAGTCGCTGATGAGGTGAGAAGGAAATGGTAATAAAGGGGAACAAAACCCAATATCAATATGTTGAATATTGGAGATAAGATCTTTGTCTGAAAGGATAAAAATAATGGAACACAATATGAAGAATATGCTTAACTAAGCCAGATGCTTCCAGTCCCTCAACAAAAACAAAGAGGTATTGTCTGCATTCTTATGATTTTTTACATGAATCTTGACTTTCACGGTTCTTCACGGAATTGGTGAAGAAGCAGTTTCCCATTTGGACAAATGTAAGGAATAATTCTGTGGTGTTGTTATCCATTTCACCTGTGAAATGATCAGGTTCAATTTTTTTTTAAATTACTGTTTATTCCTTATTAAGCTCATTTTTCCCCTTAGTATTCACCTGGAGACACACACTCTCTCTCTCTCTCTCTCTCTCTCTCTCTCTCTCTCTCTCTCTCTCTCTCTCTCTCTCTCTCTCTCTCGCTCTCTCTCTGTGTCTCCCTCCTCCCATCCCTCTCCCTCCCATCTTCCTTCTAATCTTGACCTCAACCACTGTAAACAGAATAGAAGTGATAAGCAAGTTATGTTCTGTGGGCACAAAATTCTTTGTAATTAGTGCAGGCAAATACTGAATCTGTTAAGAGTCTGAATGCCAGACCATGCTGGTAAGAGCAGCCACAATACGCTCCACAAGCACTATGGCCAACTGCTTACAGTATAGTAAGCACTACGAAATGTTCTTTATAGTGGAAAGATTTGGCATTAACAAATCATTAAGCAGGCACATGTGTTAATTCTTGCAGAGAATGAGAAATCATCTCTGGAAATCTTCCCCAGATTTCACTTTAACCTTGGTTGAATTAGAAATCAGAAAACTCAAGTCCTATTCATCATTCAAAACTTACTAGCTTTGCAAGTCTGAAGGACATTCAAACATTTCTGTGCTTTGTTTTGATTCATTTAAACATGTATTTCATGAGACTCTGCCTAAAGAATGAGATTTGAGCATGTGATCCCTTGACTCTTGAATTGAACTGAATGGCCTGAAATGATTATGTGGTCTACATTCAATTCCCTTCTTATGGAGATGGATTATTATTACACAGTTACAGACTTACAAAGAAACACATCAGAACTGCTATTTTAAAAATATCCAGGTATTTAAAAAATCACCAGGTCCAACTTTCCAGTAGATTAGAAATGAGAAGAGTGAACATCAGAGAAGTTGAGTGTCTTTCCAAGATCTGACAGGTGCGTAGTGCTGGAGCTGCGACTACAAGCCAAGTCTTTTGACTTCCAGATGACTGTTTCACTTCTAAAATGTACTCTAATTATGTAGCTGGTCAATTATGCTGTCTGATCTTATAAACTCAAAAAATTTCTTCCTCACACAGAAAAAATCCCAACATAATTATTTAGTAGAAGAAAAATATTGTTTCTATAAGGACCTATTAAAATACATGCTATTATCATAGACATATTTTGCTGATGGGCACTAGCAAGGATTATTTTATCAGTTTAGCAAAGGGATATCTTGGGTCTTACAGAGATGAACGGTAAGGCAGACACCTGTCTGTGCCAAGTAGCACGGCATTAGCAGGCCTAGATGAGAAGATTTGGAGGGTTGAGAACAGTATGACATTGCTACAAAGGCCTGAGATGATGTATCAACTGGCTATGAGGGCTGGCTTAGGGTTAGAGGAAGGAAGAAAGGACAGATACTGAAACGGAAGAATGTCAAGGTAAAAACAAGCTTCACCCAAATTTGCAGTTTTGCCAACAGCCGGTCATGCATTGGAGCTTCCCTTGCTCCAAGTCCTGTATAAAGTCAGCCCAATAAGTAGCTTAAATAATACACTTCTACAACATGAAATAATATCTAACATATGACTTCTATGTAACAAGGCACTCTTGGACTCAAGAAAGCATATGCAGAAAGAAAAATGAAAGCTGGTCCTGCTGAATCTGCTTGCTTTAACTGACTGCAGCCTCCAAGAGAGAGAAACATTAAAATATGTCCTGAAAACCACCTCTAATTCTGAACATGCACAGAAACCATGTTCTTAATCAGTCAAGGAACAGGCACGTGTGTGCGCACACACGCAAAACAAACATTTGTGTAATTTCATATTATTTTTCAATATTCTTTATTCCTTTACATTGTTGGAAAGCACAACGTTCACATTTTCATTTTGTTTTTAAGGCTTGAAATTCGTTAGATTTTCAAGCAAAGGAAGTAATTATTAGAGCTTGTGATATCGTATGTATTTCTGATATTGCTACCATAGCATAGATTTCAATTTTCAACATCAGCTTAATATTCCTACAGTACTGATACAGTAGGCAAAGAGACTGGTACCTCATTTTTGATACATTAGTCAAAGTGTCAGTAATTTCACAGGCAACGTAAACTAAAAGAGTGCAGCTATGTGCACAGCTCTCCACATGATTTTTGACCAAAATTAAAACGTGATTACTTAATGATTTATTAGTAAGTACAAATAATGAAATGATCCTAAAAGCAGGATTTAAAGAAACACAAATCCTATAGATAGTTAAAAATCTGTGCCATGTTAAAGTTTAAATAGCCTAATTGAATTTAAACATTACTGAAAGCAATCTGGCACTAAAGGAGCATAAGCTCATCTTGAGTCTTTCCTCAGAGTTGTCTTCTGAGGGACTGTCCATTAAACTGGATCTATTTTCCAGTATGTCAGAATGGCTCCTTAGGGCATAGCTCTAAGCTTTAAACAGGGACACTGGTAGACTTTGCACAAATTAAAGAAAAAAATATCCCTTGCTTAGAGGGACACATTCACTCACCAGGATTCATGACTTAGCAAACACAACATGGATTGGATTTTAGTTGCCACTTACCCCCTTGTTTGGAGTCCCTTGTGGAAGGAAGGACTAGTACAACCAGAAGTGAAAGTTCTGCTTTAAAATACTTACTGACAATAGAACAGCCAAAAGCTGTTAATTTGCTACCTTGCCATTCTCAATCAGCCAAAAAAGTTATAGCTGTAATTTTGTAATTCCTCTCCACTTGATGCTTTTGCTAGGAAATTTTTCATTTTCATATTCATAATATGTGCAGCTTTCTTATTCAAAATCAGAAACAATAGATGAAGAATGATTGGGAAAAATCATTCGCACCTAATTATGGACTACCTCTTCCATGAATGTGCAAATTCCAGTGCATGTCTATTTAAAGGAATATGTTTTCAAGGCACTCCCTTGATTCATTCACCTATACGCTACTGGATTGGTAGCTCCCTTCAGATAACAATTATTGATATTATTAAGAGTATTCATAAATTTAGCCAGCTTAGAAACCTCAGTTTTTTCTAAACCTGAGTAAGGGGTGATTTGGTTTTTGTATGTTTCTTCCAAAACACAAAACAAAAACAAAACTCACCAATACATTTTTAAAGCCTGTTTTAAAAGAATAACAGGGACTTCATGACTAGGTTTGTGAGCCAAAATGGACTCTCATATGTATTGATATAAGGTGCATTACAATCTCAGTGTCCCCTCTTCCATTCTTTCTTGTTTCCTCTCCTTTTTCCTGAGACTAAAAATATAAGATTGAAAGTTCTGATGAATTTGCTGTTGAAAAGTCTGAGACTTTAGCAGCAGAGAATTATTGGAAATTATTTTTGAATAAAATGCAGAGTAACTAAAATGTGGATTTGCATTAAGAGCAAATTAATGCAATCTTTTAAAAAATTAGTTTCCCATTTCAAAAAGATCCACAATAAAGTTGTATGTGTGTTTGAAGCAATACTGTAATTAAAGATCCCTATTTGTTCTTCCCAGAAGGTAATGTACTCAGTTACTCCTCAGAACACAGCCAAACGTAGATAGCAATCCTGTTTTCTAAGTATAGGTTGGGCTGGTTTCTGTCAAAGTAATCAAATAAAGGATATTTGTGTCAGTATACAGTGATACTAAGTACACTCAGCCACCTGGCTTTTGTTCTGATATCCATGAGCTCCATAAACTGATGGATTAGTAAATTGTTCTCTTCCAGCCAGTGCCAAATGATTTACTCATTCTTTTTTCACTACCTCACGAGCGCTTCTGCACAAACACATGGCATTCTAATAGAGAGTGGAGACAAGAGCCCTGCAACACGTATGAACTTATATCATGGTAATCTATACCACACCATGCCATGCCCATCTTCTTTAAACTTAACAATAACTTCTTGTTAACTGACCAACCTCCTTCCAGAGTTGTCCAAATCAATTTTCTATCCATACTGCAGCTAGAGTAATGGTGGAAAAGAAACAAAGTAGAGAAATGAAGAGATGTTTGGAAAGTAGAATATATGGGACATGGAAATTGAATGTGAGGCTGTCTTTGTGAAATATTGCTCATTGAAAAGTTTTTAAATTGTGCAGAGAAAGTATAAATGACAAAATTCGGTATGGAATGTCATGACAAATGCATTCACACTACCAAAAACCTGGATACACTGTCCATTAGGATCTGATGCATTTGAATAGGAGCACCTGTAAACAAAAGACTTGGAAATAGATTTGATACAAAGTAGGGAGAATAGAGGAGAATGGAAAGAAAATGCTGAAGTTCCTGACTTCATATATTAATGAAACAATGTATAGTAATGCTTCTGATAGAGGGAGCAGTGGAAGAAGACCAGGAATAGACTTGATGCAAATATGAGGTGTTCAAAGGTTTTTTTTTTTAAAAAAAGGTAAAGTCATGACTCTCATACAAATATGAAATAAGCATGTGTCAGTCTATTTAAATCATTAATTAATGAGGGAACCAGTAGGATGTTACAACCAGTTCAAAGGGACATCCAAAAGAGTAGACACATATAGAAGCAATTAGGACTGCTGAAATGAGCTTGCTAAGTAGGTGCAAAGCATGCATCTTTTATAGAGGAGAAGAGAAATCAGTTGCACTTGACGAGACAAAATTCATTTGCATGTCTAGGGACAAGAATAATTTGCAGTTCTATCATTTATCCACATTTTACAAAGTGGTAAAGCTCAGAGACAATGAAAGGTACATTAGAAAGATGCATCACACAATACCTAATTTTCTATTGAAGATACCTAATAATCTCTTAAATTCATTTGAAAGTATTCCATATTTTTCCCATACAAAGGTGATTTAAAGACAACCATGTGGAGATATAAAATAAGCTCCTAGATACAGGTTCACTTCCTTCCTATCAAGTTCTAACTTAAACAACTGGCAAACAGCTTATACCCTACATTTTCAGAAAAAGGGGACCACTTTTATGATCTTTCCCTGTTGCAAAACAAAGAATAAATTATTCTTGATAAAAACAAATGAACAAGAAAATATTACATCATCTTACACATTCTTTTTGCCTTTCCAGGTCCAACTGAAGCTTTTATCTGTTCCAAATATTTTCAAAAGATGGAACACGCATCTTTCTGAATAGTTTACTCTGAATTGAAACAAAGTTAAAAAGTTCTGTTGTAAGAAATATTCATCAATTGGCAAGGAATTGAGTTTCTGAAAAGGACAACACTGGATGGAAAAATTTGAGGGGAGGGATGGTTTGTAGTATTTGATTGGTATTAGAGGCAGTTATTTAGATGGCCTCAAATCCTGAACAGAGTATACATTTGTATTTAATTTATTTTAAAAGCTATCACCTGTTTTTTTCCCTTTCTCTACTGTGGGCATAAGGGAATTTATCAAGGAGATTAACTTTGGGGGTAGGGGTGCTTACTTCTCAACACAAGGTTTTCTTGAAAGAGAAGCAATGTTGGAAACTACTCAGAAGGGTCAATATTCTGTCCAAACACTTGACCCTCAGACATCCTAACTACCAATCACACTATTCTAAGGGGAAAGAATTCCACATAGTACTGGCACCAGAAATGAGGAAGGATTTTGTTCAAGTGTTTGGTACTGGAGAGGGTTTCTGAAATACTTCAGTGGTCTGTCTTTACTTTCCCATTTTCGAAGGGCTTACTAATAATTGCAACATGCCTGCCATGTAAGGACAGTGATTAATAACCTTGTGTATAGACCATAGGTTTAGTCATAGGTATGTTAAACTAGATTTTATTCAATTCGATGGTATTCAGTTTTAAAGTATAATAAACAAATATAATACTAAAATGTATTTCTAAGAAATCATCTATGAGAACATATGTTTAAAACCAGGAGATAACTTGCCTCAGAAAAATATATTTCCCTAGCTTTGAATACTCATACGATATTTGTGATTTTTAAACTTGAATCTAGCAGCTGACATTTAGAACTTCATTTTCGTATTAGTACGGAAAAAAAAGTAGTCACCCTAAGATTTAAGACATTTTTTTGTACCAGCTTTCTCTAGTCTCTCCCTTCTTATAGCCCTAATACTCAGAGAAAACATACCTACCTCAGCTTAACACATATGTTATCATTTCAAGTGTATCATCACTCATACCGCATTGGGATGGACTAGGAAGGAATAAATTAAAAACAGGTTAGGTACACAAGCTTGCATTGATCAGTTATCTTAGAGCAACTGAATGTTGATTTATGGCAGCTCTCTTGTTTCATTTCCTTTACTTTTTTTCACTTTTGTTCCACTTTCATGTGTGCATGTGTATACGTATACATATATGTCAGACAATCTTTGGAGTCTATACTTGAGCTTTGGAACGATTTTTGATCTCTGGAGAAATAACAGGGCTTTCTTTTATTCTTCTGAGGGTAAAAATTTCCATGTCTCAGTCTGTCAATAGATAGTTTTTTTTTTTTTAAGATGTTGGGGGTAGGAGTTTATTAATTAATTTATTTATTTAGGCTGTGTTGGGTCTTTGTTTCTGTGCGAGGGCTTTCTCTAGTTTTGGCAAGCAGGGGTCACTCTTCATCGCGGTGCGCGGGTCTCTCACTATTGCGGCCTCAATTGTTGCGGAGCACAGTCTCAGTAGTTGTGGCTCACGGGGCCAGTTGCTCCGCGGCACGTGGGATCCTCCCAGATCAGGGCTCGAACCCGTGTCCCCTGCATTAGCAGGCAGATTCTCAACCACTGCGCCACCAGGGAAGCCCAGTTCTTTTTCGACCATAACCTGACACATGCCTCATGAACTTCCTAATGACTGACTGCCACGTTCTCCTGCTCAAATCGCAAGCTATTCTTCTGATGTACACGTCACATCTCTAAATTGGTCCCCTGTTTTCAATTAGCCCATCCTAAGTTCCCAAAAGACTTATTTTATTTTTCTTTCTTTTAATTCTTTTTGAAATGCAGATGCCTTGTGTAAATTAACATTTTTGTGTAAATCTGGCTGTAAAGGGCACATGTATGTACAACGTATTCTCCTGCTCATTTGAGGAATGCTCCTCTCTTGCTAATCACACTTGTACATTCATACATGGATATCTCCTCGAGTTCTAGTCATGTTGGATGTACCTATAAATTCACAGTAGTTGTGAGGGCTAGGTTTTATTTTTTCTTTGTGGGTTATCTTTATCTGGTAGACATAAAACCAATTAATGGTGTATTTTCTTAATATCCTAATTTAAGCTTTTGTTTTATGGGGGCTATAAAATATAATAAGGGTTGACTTATTTATTTTTTTAAGATCAGAACATTGATACATTAATTAGGTTAGGGTGTCATTTTTGTCATCCATTTGCAGTTTTTCACTTTCTTCTGTATAAATATCTTTCCATCTCTAGCCAACAGCTCTCCCTTTTCTCCATTACACCAAAGTACAGTGTATGGCATTCAGGCCATGCTTCTACACCCAGCAGTGAAGTGGTTCTGAGAAATATTCCAAAGAGATGAGAAATATTTTTGTTTGGCTAAGAGAGGGTTCAATATTAGAATAGTCCTAGAATGGTTTTACGCTGTTGTAACCCTAGAGAGGTGGGTGGAGACCCTGCCACGCCAAATTGGTCTGGATGTTGAGTCTGGTGATGCCACAAACACACCAATAGGGTATGAAGAGATTTATTACTCATCTGGGGAAGCTTTCTGGGGAGACACGGGGAGGTTCCCAAGCAGGTCAGAAAATGACTAATAAGAGCCAGGAAGAGATAGGCTTTAGCTTTTTTGTGGTTAGGACGTGGTTTGGCGGGTGAGGCTTCCCACGTTTGGACTGGGGCTTGTATAGTTTGAACTGTTGTCAAAGGCGGGAGCACCTGGGCTTTCTGACTGGCTTGCCCAGAAGTGAGGCAAGAGTATGGGAAGCAGAGGTGGGGATAGAAAACTATCAAGTCAAACATTCAAAAATGAATTTAGACTCTTTATTGTATATGCCAGCTTCTCAAGATACCAGCCAAATATATGATAACTGATTTCTAAAACCAGCGATCCTCTCTATTAAAACAAAACAAATAAAATAAAATAGACAATTTAATTAAAATGGGCATTTTGAGTTATTCTCAAAAAACTAGTAAAAGAAAATTTAAAATATATTTTACATACACCAGTCCTTATTCTTAGGCTAAAAATATGTTATGCTTCTAGAATTAAACAAGATATGAATTCTAACTTATGGACAAGGCAAGAAGATATTAGAGGATGCTATAAATGCAGCTTAAAAAACCCAATTCTGATCTGAATATGTCAGTTGAGCTATATTACTCCTCAGGTAAAAATATTGAGATGTAGTAGAAATAATTCTGCATTTGTAATTAGAAGACCCAATTTTAAAACCTTGTTCCATGCTTTACAGGTAAGTGAAATGGAGGAAGTACCTTTTAATTTCCCTATTTATGAAATAGGATGCTGTTGGTTTTGTTATAATGGGACATGTATGTTCCTAAGAATCACTGCACTGTACAAGATGAGCCAATAAAAATCACAGGGTTTATGGGGAAAATGCAGTTAGTAACACATACTCAAAATGTTCATCAGTAAGACCTAAAACTGGTAGAGACATATCATAATATTTGTAGAGCAATTTTATGCTTATTAAATGGTTAAGAAATACATATTGCCATAACAAATATGGCTCTTTACCTTGAAAAATACTTGACGTTTGCTTGTGGTAGTTGTCATGGTAAGTGTTCCAGCTTGCTAACCATTGTGAAATGGTGAAGGAAGGAGGATTATCTGAAATTGGAAGGAAGGTCATAACATCAGAGGTAGTGATAGAGGTTTGAGGTGTGTATGTGGTTTATGTATCCCAATGTGGCTTGGTTCACCTGTGTGCAGTATTTACCTAGTGTTTCTCAGATGAAATCGTGCATAAACAAACCGAAATTTGCATTATGCCCAAATTGTTCCCTAATATATCAATTGCACTGAAATAAATTCACATTTGAAAAAAGAATATAGAAAAACTAGCTACACTACCATCTGCCCTGTTTTTATTGTGGTGTTTGAGACCACAGGTCTTAGAGCCAGACAGATTGTATCCAGACTACTGCTATCACATCTTTTCTGTGTGATCTTGGACACATTAATGTAAGATCTAAATGTTAGGCTCCTTATCTGTAAAATGGAGCCTGTAATTGTTTCCAGCAAATAGGCTTTTTTTTTAATGGGTTAAATGTTTAATGCATGGAGAGGATCTTGTACTGGCTAAGGGTTCTGAAACCTTGGTGAAAATATTTTGTAATCTAGGAATATATACTTGGGAGAATTTATTTCAGTATTAAGTTGAACCATATATTTGAATTGCCAATATTTAATCTTTTTTCTTCATCAAACACAGTAATTTCATATGGTTTGTCCTAATATTCCTTGTGTTTTTTGGTAATACAATACTTATATATGAGTTAATAATTTTAGAATTATATAAGACTAGCATAAAATTAAAGAGGTGGAAAATGTGTTTAATACTGTATATAGTATAAGGCAGTAACTTTAACTTGTGGTCAGTAAACTATATCTGTATTACAAAACCCACTTTCATAACTAACATTCTGATCCTTAATTTGTACTTCTTCCAGTCCTAAAACATTGAGAATATGGATTAACGTGGAAATTTTCTCCATAAAGAAAAGTTTGAAGTGCTCTATTTAAAAATGCACAAGAATGTAAATTAAAGATTAATGATAAATTTCCCCTTTGGAGAAATTTAATTGGTTGTAGACAAAGACTCATTGAGGCCTCTGGCACAATGTGGTCTTGGAAACTTGAGAGACATATTGTTATTTAAAAGTTTTGAAGTTTGAATACAGATGTTTGTTTCATATTTTATTGTATTTTCTCATCCTCTTCTGCTAATCAGTTTT
The DNA here is from genome assembly GCF_003031525.2 of Neophocaena asiaeorientalis asiaeorientalis. Lineage (NCBI taxonomy): Eukaryota > Metazoa > Chordata > Mammalia > Artiodactyla > Phocoenidae > Neophocaena > Neophocaena asiaeorientalis. Next base: position 3,585,242 of record NW_020185317.1, read on the forward strand.
TTTTTTTTAGGCTTAGTCAATTAAATTATTCAGCATTTTATGGTTAGAGGCCCAATTTATCTGGTTACAGTGATCTGTATTTGGTGTAGTATTATGGAAATCTGAATGTGGTAGAAGGAATTTTAGCCTAGTAGATTTTTCAAGTAGCATTAATTCTGAATTTTGTATTTTGATTAATAGTAGAGGAGCTGTGTCAGATTTTAATGTTATTTGCAGTCATCATCCTGTCTCCTTGTAATAAAATAACTGAGTGATAGAGAACAAGGGATTAAATCAACATACTTTTACTTTGTGTGGGTAAAGACACCAAAGCACATAAACAAATTTCAGTGGGTTCACAAGCCTTACACTGCTACTTTCAAAAAGGGAGATATTCAAGCATTATTCATATAAATCAGATAGAGTCTACTATTCCGCCATTATCTTTAAATGGCAGTATTATTTGTGAATCAGATGTTTAATCATTATGCTATTTTCTGTGGATATTTACTTAAAGAGAAAGTTTACTTATAAGAAATATAAAGCTGATAAAATACTATGTTAACCATGTTTTGATATTAATTTTAACAGCCATACACAAATGGTTATACTTCTATGTCTGGTGAAAGTATTTCATAAGATATACCCATTATATAAAGCCTATAAAGCCATCAATTTGAAATTTTAAAAAGGCAAATTATTGTAAAACTAATATTTAAAAAATGATTTGTCAAAGGACGCTTTAAATTGCTAGGCTGCATTCATTTTAAAGTGTTTGATGATGATCCATGGCTTTGTGATAAGGTTTATTGTAAGCAAGCTTGTTCTGCATAAAAAAATGATCAGAATTAAATCTTTATGTTTAGCTAATAAATTTTAACTACATAAGAGATCATATTCTTTGCATCTGTCTATTCCCTGGAGCAAGAAAATTCATATTTCAAAAAGACACCAGTCCAAACCAAACCTAGTTATTTTATTTTTCAGGCAAAAAACATACATAAAACAAAAAAAAAGGCCTTAACATTTACACTTATGAAAAAATATAGTTATTTAAATTTTATTTTATTGTAGAAGTTACCATCAACATTTTCTTTTAATAAAATTATAGTTGAAATTCTAAGCATCTACTTAATTCTTCTGATTAGATTACAATGGGGGTGGGAGGAAGGGAGAAAGAGAGAATGAATGGGAGATAAAAGAGACAACTATTCTAAGCTTCCTGAAGGGAGTGGGGAATGGTCGCTGTGATGACTGACAGAAAATCAATTTCCACACCTCCTCTCTCCTAGGGAAACGGAGAAGTGGAACTTTTATGCTCCCATTTCCCACAGGTAACCCAAAGGGAACTTTCAGGCTCACGAGTATTTCTGGTTGCTGAGAGTTCCCCGAAAAGGCAATCTGAATTACCTTCCATTGTGTTCAGCAAGGTAGAGGACCTTTAGGGTGCTGTTCAGGTTAAGAAACAATTCCCTGGCTTTGTGACATAGATACTATAAGAGAAAGTTAAAACAAGAATCCATTTCTACTTCTATTCTGAGAACTCATATTATCTGTGAACAGTGGAGAATTATACTTCTCTATGTCTGGTGTTTATTCAGTACGTAGTGAAACTGAGAGTAAACTCTTGTGAATATATAATATAACATAATATAATATAAATGTATATTAACATTCAACAGAAAGAGAAAGTAAAAAGCCTTACTTAGTTAAAAAAAAAAAATTCTCATTTAAGTTTTCCTTAGTTCCTTAGTTTAAAAAAAAAAGCATTCTCATTTAAGTTTTGCAAGCCATAAATATTATTATTCCTACTATACAGATGAGAAAACTGAAGTTCAGTATTATTTGCTTTATTACCTTTTATTTTCTTAACACTTTTCCTTATGCTATAACTTGTTCAAACAACCAAACTTCCTCTGAGAGAATTATGATACAAATATATCTCAGCAAAATGTGTATTATTCTTCATCTATGAACTTGAAGTAACTAGGAAGTATTTCAAACCCCAAATCATAAAAAAAATGAAGGGTATAACAATATGTTAATATTGTAGTAATTTGATACTTCCTAGTTTCCCATAAATTTCATTCTTTATCATTGCTCTAATACCCTGATTCTTACTAAAAAAAAGAAAAAGAAAAAAGAAAAAATAAGTAAAGGTTTATAGTACAAGTAACTATGTTCTTGGAAGCAAAAGGATTATACTTGATACCTAAATAATAATTTTATGTAGAGTCCTATGCTGATCAACATACACAGACACTAAAATTTAAAATGGGCACAAATTCAGATATCAATAGATACGTAACTTTTTACTTTTAAGATCCCATAATCATTATTTTATCTCTGTCTGGTGGTAGCTCAGTTATAGCAACTGTTTCAATTAATACAGAAGTAAATGTAACTAATTCATTTGAATACATGCTCAACAAGATGAGAATCATCTGCTTTTGGTCCTTAAGCAATACAAAAATTATTAATGTGGAGGTAATTTATATTCTATCTTGAAATATACTTACTAATATAGGAGTAATTTATACATATCCTAAAAGGATAGCTCTAAAAGCTCTGAGGAAACCAAGAACAGTTTCTTTACTAAGATTCTGTTTGATAAATTATTCACTTGAGTAATATCTGTACAAGCCCCAGAGAGGATTGCAGAGTTCACATCCAGCATCTGGATTTAAATCCATATACACACACACACAATCATTTACAAACACGAAGCAGACCATGTCAAATACTTGGCCAAATGAAACAAAGTTAGGGAGGAAAGGCAAAAAAAGAGAAAGGGTATTCATTTTAAAAGATGTTGACAATGTAAAGTTGACTAGTCTGGATTACAAGGATGGTGAAAAGTTCATGTACATTGTCGACTCTCTTCATCATTACTGAACAACTCCTTATTCAAAATAAGAGTACTAGAGTAGTTTGTGTGGTAGAATTATGTCTTCTGCAGACATTTTTGTTCCTTCCAAGACTTACTGCAAATATATTGGTTCCAGTAGTTCCAGTGTTCTACTTTACCTTATACAGGAGCATGGCAGTGACATGTTTTCACTACACACGCCTATTTTCTCTTCCAACAAATGCCTAAGTAGAGAAAGGTAGTATCTGGATAGCAACCTTCACACTTGTCTCCTGAGAATTGAAAAATTGATGCAGTAGTTGTAAGCTTGCACACCTTTGACCTTTTGCAATTATGTATAAAGAAATATAAGCCAGAGAAATCAAAACTCCTCTACTCTATGAATCAATAATCCAGTGTGTTCAGCTCTCCAAGCTGAATATCAGTCAAGAAAAGATCTGCTTTAGCTGTGAAATTGGGTGTCATTTCCTTCCAGATCCTTGCCTTATTCTCTCTACAGGTACCCATATACCTACCCACATATCTCTACATGCACAAGTCTAAGATGCCATGCAGAAGCCTAAATTCTTCCTATGCCAACTCAATTTTTTTTTTTTTTTACTTAATTATCCATCCAGGTAAAAGGAATCTCAAACAACTCACTTCATATAATTTTAACCTATTTTCTCCTTCAGTTTTTTCTTTTCCCTCTAGATCATCTGATATAAACATTTTTTTCTTTAAAAAAGATAGTCCGACCTCAAAATCTCCCCAATTACAAACTGCCTGAAAAGGGAGACAAATAGAACTATCTAAAGTTTATTTAGCCATATATCTTCTCCAACTTGTTTCTATTCTTCATCACAGAGCTGGTAAAGTTGGTGAGAATATGAGAGAGAATCAGCATGAATAGAACCCAAGCATAATTCTATTTCATTTCTATTCAACAAACCTTCCTTGAATACCTACTCTATGCAAGCACAGTGCTAAATCCCATGGCTCTTTTCTTCAGGATTTCAGAGGCTAATGTGAGAGAGTGAAATACGTAAAAACGAGTCTCAAAACAAAATGTCACATGCTTTATTTAAAGTGTGCACAAAATCTCTATGGATTTTTACAGTAAGGTTTGTTGATCTTTGAGGCTCTTCCTTTAGAGAAGTATGTTAGAAGCCAGAGACATTGCACAGATTTATATACACCTACATTTTTAGTTTTTGGAGAAATTTGAAAGGTTTGAAAATGTAGTTTGGTATCAGTATGATTGATCTTCAAATAAAACTGATTTAAGGCTGAATTCAGTTGTAATCGACTAAAATTGGTTCATATTCTGTGCTTTAAAACTGAGTCATCAATCAACCCCTTTTTTTTTCTCTCATGAAGAACCATCATTTTCCATTCAGTAACTATGAAGTTAGACTGGTTGCATGGACAGGTGTGATTTGTTTGTTTTTATATTATTCTAGAAGCCTACCCAATATGATTACTCTAACTACATTAACTTCTTTTGTGGCCTCCATTTCACAGGCTTGAGAATGAAAGTGGAGATAAGCTATTCCCATAAACATGGACTACCAATTATGTCAATTCACATGGGTGGTTATGCAGGGTATCATGATGTATTCGGGAACCTAAAATACACATTTGGCTTTCTGTTTCCAGTGGAGAAGAAAGAGAGGTCCAAAGAGAAAGCATGGGTAAAATAAATTAATTATGAAATCTATTATATATTATACATGTATTAAATATATGTATTTAAAATCATGTATAAAATATATCAAATGTAATAAACTGTGTTATATATTTTACTGTAAATTTTTCAATATCTACCATCATTATTTTACAATTTTGAAATAAGCTTGGAGTCAAATCTTTGACAGTATAACTTACATGTGATGCTAAACAACCTTCTACTGAATATTTCTCTTTTTTGGGGTGTTTCCAACTTTATAATTTAAAAAATGAAGCTATAAATCTGATATAAGGGAAAACGTTAATTTATATAACACTAAGGTCTTACCTAAAATGAAGTAAAATAAACATTGATGGGTCAGTATTTAGAAAGTAACATTTTCATTTTAGCTTTTGTTCAATTATGCATACATAAATTTGTTACTATCTTCCTGTTAATATTTGACCACAATGGCTACATAGCAATGTCTAAAGGTTACTTTTTACATAAAAGGATTTTAATTGATTTTTTTTAACCACAATAGGTTTTATGTGTCATAGCTGCCGTAAATTAATTACTCCTTGGAAGTAAGCAGCAGAAAGAAACTGACAAGTGTTTCATTGCATAAGATAGTTGTGCTTCACTGAACATGCTCAGCCACGAATTAGTAGAATAAGAGAAAAACTAAATAAAATTGGTAAGAGTTTCAGAAAGAAAATAGTGGAAAATGTAGGGAAGAAAATACTGTAAGATAATCGGCAATATGGTCAAGAGATAGAATTTGATTCCTCCTGGGTGGGGGTAAGAAGTAAATCCCTCAAAGAAAAGAATATTCAAAACAGATTTTTTTTTCATTGTGCAAGACCCCAAAAATAGAAAAGTAAGTCAAGAAGTTTAGAATGAATGGGATAGTTAGTTAGTAAATATTAAATGCAATGTAACATGGAGACAAAAAATAATAACCCAGGTGTATGCCCCAAATTGAAAGTGTTGGAGGTATTTATTATGCCTCACTGGACTATAGACTATTTCTTCAAGCACTCACAAGACTAATGCTTCTTGTTTTTGTTCCCTGAACTTCCTCACCAACTTTGTTCAGGTATTCTCCAAGTGCTTTTCTGTCCTCTTTGGTCCAGTGATACCTGAGGGATATTCTTTTTGTAGTGGATCTTGGAAGCAAGAGAGGACAATCCTAATCATGCAAACCATGTCTTGTTATATTTCATAGCCTCAGCAAGTCACATAGCAAACCCAACATCAGTGGTCCAGGAAGTGTACTTTATCCCAAGGTGGAGAGAGAGAGGATGATAATTTGTTGAACAATAATAGAATTTATCACATTAGGAATTATTGACCAGTTTTACAGATAGCCAAGATTTGAAGATTTTTAAGCAGTAGTTAATGTTTCACAATTAGCAAATAACAAAGCTAGAATGCCAACATAGTGCTATCTGTTTCCTGCGCTTAGAGTCTTAATTATTGTGTCATTTTGCCACTTTGATCCACTTTTGAGTATATGGACACAACACCACAAGAAACACACACACACAACACATATAAACCAATACTCTCCAGATTTTTACTAAATAGTGCTTTCTCATTGTTCCAGTCAATGATATTCGGTGTTCCTTGCGTAATCTCTGAACTACTGCTTGTCCTGTAAGAAATTTAAACTATAACTAATACAAATTTACTACTATGTGTTTTACTAGAGAATTCAAAATATTGTTAGCCTGAAAATTGTTATACTGAAATTACCAGTAGAGCCCTCAATGTACTCATTTTTCCAGGAATCTCTGTCTTTTTGGACTTTGTATCCTGAGACTACATATATGCAAAATTTAAACATTTATTGAAAAGGCTATTATTATATATGATAAAAATTGAGAAAATTATTAAAAATAGTTCATTTATTATATAAAAAGAGGAGTTAAAATGTATTATGTACTGATATAATTTAATTAATGTAAAAACTGAAATATAACACAAAAGATTTTAAATATAGACATAAACTCACATATTTTATGTTGGCTTCAATAGTGTAGGGATAGTTCAACAGTTACTGAAATAGGACTGAACAAGATATCGAGGATTTAGTCTCTATTCTGTTACTAACAAGCTCAAGTAACTGCTTTCTTTGAGCTGTAGAGTTCTAATCAATACATTGAGGAGGCTAGTTTCGATTATCTATGCATCCTCTTTTATAGTGCTAAATATTTTTGCACACACAAAAAATATATTATCAAAAAGCTGGAGGTGGAAGGGTAAATTATTAAACTAACAGTAGTAGCAACTAGAATTGAGTGAGATGCACTTATACAAAGCAGTCAGATATGCATATCTATCTGGACCAATGCCTACAGTTGTGACATTTGAGTATACGTACCAATGTAAGTAAAAGGGAAAATATAGAATTAGCCTCATAATTGTTATCTCTTAAGGGCATGCTTTTATATTTAATAATAACTCTTTAGGGATATGAGAGGATGCTAAATATCTAGAATATCCCAATATAAAAAATGAAAAGAATCAAAAGCATGTTTGCATTACATGAATGCTGTACTGTCACAAGCTTAATTAAATGATTTGCAAAGAATCTTTGTACCATTTAGTGTTCTTAGTTTCAAAAATCCCTTTAGAGTTTTCCTCTGACTCTGGATTTTTTTTCTTTTTAAATAGAGTCTCTTGTAAGCATAAGTATTTCTTGAATTTCAAATGAAATCTTGACCCATATAAAGAAATTTAAATCATTTCTTAACTAAGTATACCTTATTCTACTTGGATATTTAAGACAGATCAACAAATGCGATTTTAGTTGTTAGTCAATACTTACATAATATGCATGTTATTATGCAAAGAAGGAATGGTGACAAGAAGTAATCCTGATGATGGAAAAATAATTTGTGATTTAGATTTTAATGAGCTCCATTTTTGCTGGAAAAAAACCCTTATCACTTTGCTAAAACTTAATGTATACCCAAAGTTTTAAGGTAGTTTCTTAATCTGTCTCCCTTTACATTTTTATGCATGTAAAATAAGACGTGACTTTGTCCATGATAGCTCTTTTTCCCACCTAATATGGAGGAAACTCCTTTTGTTCACACAACATTTTTAGTGTGATTCAATAAATAGTCATGGAATTTAAATAGCTACTGAGTAATACTGCTTGTACAGTTTGCTTAAATGAAAATGACATAGTTTTTTTTTAACATCTTTATTGGAGTATAATTGCTTTATAATGGTGTGTTAGTTTCTGCTTTATAACAAAGTGAATCAGCTATACATATGTTCCCATATCTCATCCCTCTTGTGTCTCCCTCCCTCCCACCCTCCCTGTACCACCCCTCTAGGTGGTCACAAAGCACCGAGCTGATCTCCCTGTGCTATGTGGCTGCTTCCCACTAGCTATCTATTTTACGTTTGGTAGTGTGTACATGTCCATGCCACTCTCTCACTTTGAAAATGACATAGTATTAAAGGATATTCCTTTTCTGTTTACCTCTGTTCATCAGAAGCCAGTAGCCTAAATGGGAATCACCCTAAAGCCATAAGAAACCCATAAAAAAGTGAAATGCTGCC